>NC_080427.1:4491997-4825365 GCF_029873635.1 Malania oleifera | reverse complement strand
TTGTATCAGATGACACATAATTAGTATGATTACTTGGAAGTATGAAATTTTATGTTTATTTAACCATTTACAATTTATGTTTATGGTATGTAAAATGTACGGTATAAGTATTATAGCATTAAATATTCATGTTGCTAAACAACTGATTTTAATTTATCTACTGTTATTGAGAGGTGTCTCACTCCGAATATTAAATGATTTTGAGGAAACCCAGAGAGACCGAAGGGTCAGGGCCGCCGCTGAGTGAGTTGAGCTCCCCTGCTAGAAGGGTAAGTTCTAATTTAGGATCAGGAGAGTTTTGTTGTAAGATCCTAGGTTCATTTTGGTATTTTTGGGAGATTGTATATAAACACAAATATTTAGGAATGTAGGTAACTCTGGTGTTTAGATTTTATTGTTACGAAATTGTGATTTAAATTTACTGCGGCTTAGGTTTCCACTGTGTTTAACAGTTGTCCCTGATACCCACGGGTTCGGGTTGACCATTTTATTTATTATGTTTCATTTTATATTAAAATAAGCAGGTCGTTACAGTTTAGCATCAGAGCCTAAGATACTAGGTTCTATAGACTTTAGAGTGCAGCAGTAATAATACCAGAGTATAGGATAAGGGAATTTGAGGTTTGGTTTTGTATTCTAGATGCAGGACTTCCGCGGTGGTTTGTGTGATTTTCCTGGGGTGATGATTTTTGGATGGGCATGGTAAACTATCGTCGGGTTGGGTATATAGGTTGCAGGATTGAACCTTGAACTAAGGTTAGAAGAGATGAATTAATTAGGAATAAATACTATATTGGTTGGATGATATGTATAGTGAAGGGGTCCTGAGTTAAGTTACTTGTTTTTCAGGATGGACCTTGGTGGCAGTAGTGCCCATGCTAGTGGGAATGAGGGTGCTGGACCCTCAGGCGCTGCAAGTAGTGACTCGAATGTGGTTTTGCGCAGTGTAGCACATCAAGTTATGGCAGAAATTTCAAGGAGTTCGAGGGAACAAGGGGGTCCATCGGTAGGCCACAGTAACACGATTGAGAAATTCATCAAGATGAATCCTCCAGATTTCTCAGGAGGAACAGATCCTGCAGTCGCTAAAAACTAGGTGCAGGAGATTGAGAAAATATTTGTAGTGCTGTAGTGTTCTGAGGAGTAGAGGGTGCTGTTTGCTACCTATAGATTGACTAGAGAAACCGTGATATGGTGGTCGGCGGTGAAACTTTTAGAGCAGCAAAGGTTAGTACCCATGGAGATGACATAGGAGCGGTTCAAGAAGATATTCTTCGACAGGTATTTTCTAGCTTCATCCAGGGAAGCAAAGATTAAGGAGTTCCTAAATCTGAAGCAGGGACAGCAAACCATACAAAAGTATGCGGTGAGGTTTATTCGAATTATCTCACTTCGCCCCGTACATCATACCAGATGAAGCAAAGAAGGTACGACAGTTTAAGAGAGGTTTGAGGAGAGAAATACACAAGCAAGTGTCGATTCTAAAGTTGCACGATTTTGCTAGGCTAGTGGATAGAGCCACTATAGCGGAGATTAGGGAGCGATTGGAGGCTAAGGAGCAAAGAAAGAAGAAGAGATCTGCACCTTCTGGTTCCCAGCAGGGAGTCGGTCGTGGTTCATTGAAAAGAGGTGGTTATTATAGAGACCGAAAATAGGAGACCAGGAATTGTGGTTTCCAAGGTGTGTAGCCTTCTCCAGCTTGCTTGTCTTGTGGGAAGAGACATTTGTGGGAGTGTTATGCCGAGTGAGGTGTCTGCTATCAGTATGGGGAGCCAGGACATATGATAAGGGAGTGTCAAGTTCAGATTGGTACTGCTCTTACTGCTAGACCTGCTAGAGGAGGCTACCAGGCACCACGTGGAGGCGAGTAGAGCAATATGGCTCTAGCTAGGGTTTTCTCTTTGATGCCAGGCGATGCTGAGCTGGCCGACGATGTGGTGACAGGTGTGGTTAATATGTTTTCATTTAAAGTTATTGCACTTTCTGATTCTGGTACCACACACTTGTTTGTCTCCTTAGGGTGTGTTAAATTGTGTGGGGTTGAAACACAATCACGAGATGTCGGGTTATTAGTGGCTACACCAACCAGGTCAGTGGTGAGATGTAGTAGGATGCTTCTTGGTTGTCCAGTTGATGTTCAGGGGAGAATTTTATCTGCTGATTTGGTGGTGCTAGATATGCACATGTTTGACATCATCTTCGGCATGGATTGGCTAGCAGCTAATTCTGCTATTATAAACTTTCATGCAAAAGAAGTGATATTCAGACCTTCAGGGAAACTAGAATTCAGATTTATAGGGTCACGAATGCAATCTCTACCTCAGATGGTTTCAGCTGTTCAGGAAAGGAATTGCTCTTGAGTGGTTATTAGGGATTTGTGGCTTTCATGAAGGAAACAACAGGGAATGAAGTGAAGCTCACCAGCACGCCAGTAGTAAAGGAGTTTACTGATGTGTTTCCAGATGAATTTCTAGGTTTGCCATCTGATCGAGAGGTAGTTTTCCTATTGATCTACTTCCAGGTACAGCGCCATTCTCTAAAGCACCGTATCAAATGGCGCTAGCGGAGTTGGCAGAACTAAAAGATTAGTTGCAATATTTGCTTGATAAGGGCTTTATATGGCCTAATGTATCTCCGTGGGGAGTTCCAGTGCTATTTGTGAAGAAGAAGGACGAGTCTATGAGGATGTGCATAGATTACAGGGAGATTAATAAAGTGACTATCAAGAACAAGTATCCTCTACCCTGTATCAATGATTTGTTTGACTAGCTCCAGGGTACACAGGTATATTCTAAGATCAACCTCAGGTCAGGTTGCCATCAAGTAAAGGTGAGAGCAGAAGATGTATCTAAGACGGCTTTTAGGACCAGGTATGGGCATTACGAGTTTCTTGTTATGCCATTTAGTCTGACAAATGCTCCTGGGATATTTATGGACTTGGTGAATCGGGTCTTCCATCCATGTTTTAAATCAGTTTGTGGTTGTTTTTACTGATGACGTACTGGGCTATTCGAAGAGTTTTAAAGAGCAGAAGATACATTTGAGGCAGGTTTTGCAGATGCTTAGGGAGAAGAAGTTGTATGCAAAATTCAGTAAATGTGACTTCTGGCTCGAAAAAGTTGTGTTTTTGGGGCATGTTATCTTAGGAGATGGAATTTCTGTGGATCCCAGTAAAATTGAGGTGGTGGTGAATTGGGCTAGACCGAGCAACATCTAGGAGATCAGGAGTTTCTTAAGGTTAGCTGGATATTACTATCATTTTGTAGAGGGGTTCTCAACTTTATCAAGGCCTTTGACACGACTGACTAGGAAAAATGCCCGATTTGAATGGGACGACAGCTATGAGTAGAGTTTTCAGAAACTGAAGCAGAGGCTAGTCATAGCACCAGTACTGATCATCCCGTCTAGGGGTGAGGGGTATACTATCCATAGTGATGCATCCTTGAATGGACTTGGCTATGTATTGATGCAGCATGACAGGGTAGTGGCATATGCATCCAGACAATTGAAAGAATATGAAAAAAACTACCCTACCCTACCCACGATCTTGAATTGGCTACAGTGGTACACGCATTGAAAATTTAGAGGCATTACTTGTACGATGAGCCGTGTGAGATTTTCTCCAACCACAATAGCTTAAAGTATTTCTTCACCCAGAAGGAATTGAATATGAGGCAGAGAAGGTGATTAGAATTGATTAAGGATTTTGACTATACCATCAGTTACCACCTTGGGAAAGCAAATGTGGTAGCTGATGCACTGAGCAGGAAGTCTGGGGAATTAGCGTTGACGGCTATGGAGATCTAGTGTCCGATCATGATGGATCTGGAGAGACTCGACATTGAATTGATAGAGAGTAATACTCCAGTATGTATCGCCAACCTAGTGGTACGATCTACTCTCCAAGAAAGAATTAAAGCCGCCCAAAAAGAAGACCCAGAATTAGTAGAAGTGATGGATAGAGTGCAGAGTGGTCAGGGTGAGGAATTCTGCATTTCAGATGATGGAGCTTTACAGTTCCATTCTAGATTATGTGTTCCTGCTGATGCTGACATTAGGAGGACTATTTTGGAGGAGGCTCACAGATCTTTGTATACAGTTCATCCCAGCAGTATGAAAATGTATAGGGATCTGCGAGAGTTTTATTAGTAAAGTGGTATGAAGAGAGAGATTGTCGAATATGTAACCCAGTGCTTGATGTGCCAAGAGGTAAAAACTGAGCACCAGAGGCTGGCAGGTCAGATGCAGCCACTGTTTATCCCAAAGTGAAAGTGGGATCATATATCCATGGATTTTGTTGCAGGGTTGCCGTCGACATTGCATGGCCAGAATGTGATTTGGGTGATAGTAGATTGGTTGACTAAGACCACCCATTTTCTCCCTATCAAGATCAGCTATCCCCTCAACCATTTGGCAGAGATTTACATCCAGGAGATAGTTCATTCTTATGGGGTGCTAATATCTATAGTGTCAGATCGAGACCCGCGTTTCACGTCACGGTTCTGGAGAAGCTTGTGGGAAGATTTAGGGTCTCAACTATCTTTTAGCACGACATTCCATCCTCAATCAGAAGGGTAGATTGAGAGGATGATACAAATAGTAGAAGATATGCTCTACGCATGTGTATTAGATTTTGGGGGTAGTTGGACTCAGTTTATGCCGCTGGTAGAGTTCGCGTATAATAACAGTTTTCAGGCCAACATTGGTATGGCACCATTTGAGGCACTGTATGGTAGGATATGTTGATCTCCTTTGTATTGGGATGAGATGGGTGAGCGGCGATTTGTGGGGCCAGAGTTGGTACAATAGGCATACGATAAAGTTCAACTCATCAGGGATAGAATCAGTGCATCTTAGAGACGACATAAGAGTTATGCCGACAATCACCGTAGGAATTTGGAATTCGATGTGGGTGAACATGTATTTTTGAAGATAGCTCCATTAAAAGGGGTTATGAGGTTTGGCAGGAAAGGTAAACTTAGGCCTAGGTTCATCGGTCCATTTGAGATTTTAGAGAAAGTGAGACCGATTGCCTATAGGCTAGCTTTGCCACCTACACTATCCAGGATGCATGACGTATTCCACGTATCTATGTTGAGGAAATACGTCATAAATCCTTTTCATATTATCAGCAATGGTGAGTTAGAGCTCAGTGATTCGCTAGTCTATGAGGAGGTACTAGTGCAGATTTTGGACAGAAAGGAACAGGAACTACGTAATAAGAAGATTCCTCTAGTAAAGGTTCTATGGAGGAATCATGCAATAGAATAAGCTTCTTGGGAGCTTGAGGAACAAATTAGACATAAGTACCCACAATTGTTCCAAGAAGATCAGATGTAATTGGAAAATGTAAGTAAATATATAATGTTTCTTTTGCAGGGACATGTAATATTCTAGTAGTAAGTGATATTTAAGTTTTGGGGGAAATTTTTGTTGACCTTATAGGTCATGCCCGGTTTTGATTATGACAAATACTCATTACAACTAATGAGTATTTGAGGTTTTGTGCATGAACTAAAATTGTCAAGATCGAGAATGGCACAAAGCTAGTGCAAACAAAATCCCATTTGTGTTGTAATATGCATTTCATTTACGTAATTGGCCTGTAATAGTAATTAGGGCTCTGGTTTGTAATAAGCTCACACACATCACATGCATGATTTATTACGTAAGCTCAAACCAACCATAATGCAAAATGACCTTAGAATGACCTTAGGGTTTACTTTTTCGGCGCCTTTATTTTGGACCCCAAGTGACCTTAGGACACACACCATTGCACCTATGATTGTTAGGCACTTGAATAGGGTTTGTATGTTTCAAGACTGGACAGAAATGCACACATTGTGCACTTTTGGTCGACCGGCCAAGGCAGTTCATTTTTCCCTGGTCGACCGAAACAGGCCGGGGTCAATAGTTGTCCAAGGCCCTAGTTGACCGAACCAGTGTAGTTCAAACCTCCTGGTCGACCCCCCCTTGAGGTCAACATATTGACCATTTGGTCCACCGAGCAAAAAGTGTACACCAACTACCTGGTCGACCGAGGGTCCTCGGGAAAAATCCCAACGGTTTGGTCGATCGAACCAGCCAGTTCAAAATGGCTCGGTCGACTGAACCTCAGAGAAATCAGAAATCACCACTTTCAGTCGATCGAGCCTTTAGTTCAAAAACCTCCTTGTTGACCGAACCATATGAGATCTGGTCGACCAAAACTGTTCTGGTCGACCGGACCTCTCGGGTTGCCCTAGTTTTTACCGCAGGAAAATATTTTTTAAACAAGGTTAAAATATTTGAAATGTCATTAAACTTTTTTAATAATTCCCAATAGGTCCCTAACGGTCATATCTCTTCCTATGTCTGTATATATAAAATAATTTGTGAAAAATTATGGGGGATTAGCCACTTTGATTAGGAGAAATTCTCTGAAATTTCAAAATCCTATAATACTCATATCTAAGCCCCAACCACTCATACTTACCTTCTCTTGTTGCTCAAACTATCTGTAAGTTGATTGAGTGCTTGATTAGAAAGGTTTGCTATCCCATTCTGATTAGATTGATTTGATTTTTACAAGAGCTAAAACTAAGTGTTCTTAAGAGACTTTGTTAATAAGTCTCTCCTAAGAAGACCTATATAAAACTTCTGAGTATTGCATATTCATTGCAATATCTTGAGAAGTTTGTACTTTTTTTTTGGATTGCAAAAACTTCTCAAACATTTTCAAATATCTATTGTGCCTTCATCTTGAATGATATTTTAAGAGATATTTGTTTGTGTGATAGTGATATTTGTTGCAATATTCACTCACTCATATATTATTTGCTGAATACAAAGATTACACATCTTTTGCAAACCAAGCATATACATCATTTGATACTTACATGCTTGAGACATCCCGCTGATTGAAATACTTGAGACTTGACATCTTTTTGTGAACTTATTGGTATAATATCTTGTGATACAAAGATTGCTTGATTGATACTCTCACGCACTCATTACACTGATAGTAAACATATATATCTGAGAGTTGAGATACTGGACAACATTAAGCTTACATATTAAATCGTATTATGGTGTATGTAATTGCGCGTATTTGGGTACACATCTGCTTTACATGAAAACACAATCACTGTACCATTTCATTATATACACATTTGTTGTATTTCCAGGAATGGGCCTGAAGATGGAGACTAGCCATGGAATAGTCTCGGATTGGCTTAGACTCAGTTAGGAAAGCTAGGTGCGCCATCCTGTTAAGGCGTGTAGGTTAAGGTCAGCCCCGCTAATTGACCTGGTTAAGGTTGAGGTCAGCCTTGTGTTAATTGACCTGGTTGTAATCGGTGTTGCTCCACCCTTAAGTGAGCTATTAGTGGAATCCTCAGGATTGAGAGTTGAGGCAGGGACGTAGGCACAGTTGGCCAAACCCCGATAACATATTGTGTGTCTATTTATATTTTCACACTTTATATTTACCACATGTATATGTTATTATGTGAATGATGCGCTTGATTTAAATTTTCATATATTATATTTATCAGGGCACTTGGAACTGGATGGAAAGACCCTAGGTTGTAATATTTTCTCAACATCTAGTTCAACCTAGGAGAAAAATTTTAATATTCCAGTTCACCCCCCCTCTTGGGAATACACTAATTCTAACAATTGGTATTAGAGCCTCGTTGCACTTGACTTCAACGTTTTTGCAAAAAGATTGCAATGGCTCACTCTGGTGTATCCCTATTTGGCGAGGGTCATTCACCTTTAAGTCCTCCTATGTTTTGTGGTGTTGATTACACTACCTGAAAAATTAGAATGAGCATTTTTATAAAATCAATGAACTGGAGGGCCTAGGAGGTGATTGTTAATGGAATTTGTATGCCTATAGAAAATGATATTAAATTGATGCATGCAAATTCATATGCCATGGACATGCTATATTGTGCTTTAGATACTGATATTCTTCACAAGTTTATGGCATGTTGTAGTGCACAGGAGATCTGGGTTGTGCTTGAAATGAAATATGGAGAGACTAGAAAAGGGAAACCATCACTCCAGAGATGTCATGTTCAGATGCTCAGGGAGTGGTAAGTGATAGGGATAGTGCATCAATAGAACATGAGGTATATGATTCTCACTTTAGCTTGTTTGAGGACTCATGTGTTGTATGCGATGTCGCTACATGTGCTAAATCATCCTTTAAATACCATGAAAATTCTGTTGATGATTCGTGTGATGATTCTTATGCTGAATGTTGTATTGTGACACATGCTAAATCATCTGTTGATAATAGTGTCAATGATGTATATGATTACTTCTGTGAAAAGCATTGTAGAACATCGTATGATGAATCATCCGAGAATATTTGTGTTAGTCCTGTTGTACATGCATGCATTGATTCATATGAAAACTATTGTGTTAATTCTTATGATGAATCATGTGTTGACTTGAATAATAAAAGCATACTGTCATTTGAGAAACGAGAAAAGACTTTATTGAAAATGAATAAATTTCTAGTTAAAATATCTAAGCAAAAATCATTGTTGAAAATTGAGAATAAGGGGATAGTTATACAATTGAAAGAATTAAAAGATCATCATGATGTCCTTGAGAGGAAAAAGATTAAGAAGATATTGAAAATTATTTGCTTAGAAAAGGAAATAGATGATTATTCTATCGTTGCACCCAAAATAGAATATAAAAAGAATAATCATAATGAACTCTTAAGAGCCAAAAGAAATAGATTTTTCAAAAAGGGTTCATATTATAAGTCCCATAGTCATACGTCGTCAAATCAGAATAAAACAAGTAAGCATAATTCGTCACATGCTTATAAATCTTGCTCATCTTGTAAAATGAAAGGGCGTATCCGACTTAGAAATGCTAGAGGTATGGACAAAGAAATTATGTGGGCTGTTATGAAAGCAAACCTCATAAGTCCTAAGGAAAATTGGATTTAACTTAATTTTACTCAATTTGTTAATGCTTCCTTAGTTCCTAGGCTTAGGAGGTTGTGATGACGATAGGTTTAGGAAGTGGTTGTTGCTTATAATGATAATCTTAGTGTACGCACTCACCTATCTTGTTATACGAAGAATCCTTATCCACTTCCATATGGACATGGCATGTATGCCTGGTATTTAATTCCAAATACTTAACCCATGTTATCATGAAAATAAAAAATTTGAGCATACTTTTGTCCATTGCACAAAATTGAACTGTAGATATCTTGTCTTGCATTATATCTTTTTACCCTAATCTCATTAGTCAAGACCTAGTCATCACTCTAGGTATAAGCACTATTCATTAAAATTCCATATTTATTGTATGGTTATTAAAAGTCATCATTCTCAATCAAGATTAGAGGCAACCACTGAGGAATTCACACTTCATTGATAAAATCAAAATATTCCCTTCAAACTTAAAATACAGAATTCCTCTAATTTTGGTTTATCTCATCTATAGAAAATCCTTACCAAACCATGATCATATTCAGTAAGGTTTCACCCATTCCTTGGTTTGTATCTTTGCTCATCATCATTTCTAAAGGATACTCTCCAGTCACCAAAAGAGCATAGCTTAAGAAAAGTCTTACACTCCTTAGTGCTCGGTGCTCGGTGCCAAAATAGGTCAATAAGTCAATTCTTGGTACGCACCTCATTTGAGCAATACCTCTTCACCAAGAATCCACAATAATCATATTTTTGTTGCAATATATCAAATCTAGACCTAAGGGAGAACTTTGGATCAAAATCAGGCAAAATCGGGAAAATTTACTATGCTCGGTCGACCGAGTATTGAAGGTATAAAAGCTCCTGGTCGATCAAACCTTCATTGACTTTGACCTTACGGTCGACCAAACTTCAGTGAACATATTCCCCACGGTGGACCAAACATGGTTATAGTACTCCCTTTCGATCAACTAACCATCTCAGTTCATTTTCTCCTCGATCGACCGAATAGTGTTGGTGCCTGGGGAAGTTCAAGCGTCGATCGACCGTATCTACTTTTGGTTAATCGAGCTGGAGTATATATATATACCTTTTCTTTATTTTCAGCTCACTTGTGTGAAATTCTTGAGAGATCTTTCACCCCTTCCTTGTATTTCCAAGAATCCCAGCCTCACACCCTTATCGCTATGGCACACATTGAAGCCCACGACATTGCACACGCCGAGGATGAGTACTTTCTTTCAAAGAGGTGCAAAGTTAGATACATATGGGAGTTCCATCCCAAGGAGGCAATATTAGGTAAGATCCTCGATCTAGACTTCATGAATCAATACTTTAGTAATGTAATGGATATGTTCGAGTATCAAGGGTGGAAAATGTTTATTTCTTACCAGCCTGGGGGTTATTACCCAACCTATGTTAGAATGTTTTACGCCAATTTGGGTAACGATGAAAATGGGTACTTTTCCTGTGTATTGAGGACAGATGTGCATTTTGACGCTCAATATATCTCAGATGTCCTTGATATTGACTGTGGATTCGCATGCCCAGATGTGGTAAATTCCTGGATCTTCGAACAGGAATTCACGGTCGACACATTTGCGAATCTGACCCTATCTGACCCTGGCACTGCTAGCCAAAACCATCCCCTGCAGTACAAATAGTCACATTAGAGGCTAAGGTCGTGCACCACCTGATCACATACAATGTCCTGCCTAAGGCAGGGTCTAGAGTGCACGTGTCATTCTTGGACTGTTTTATCATGTGGTGTCTATTTGCTCGAAAGAAATTGGATCTGCTCAACCTGATAATCCAATGGATGATGGCAAAAACAATTGGCCACCGTATTATTATGCCATATGGGGGTATCTTGAACAAGCTATTTAGGAATATTGGAGTCACGCGCTCAAATGTGGCTTCACTGAAGAGGAGATGACCTGCTGATATCTTCTCTGGCATGACTCTGACACTGATGGGGTACGAGCTTGTTGGGAACATCTGGGTGCCCTTTAGGGGAGCAGCAGCACAGATAGAGGCCCCACAGGAGCAACCATAGCCTCCGCAACCATCAAACTTGGATCTTATGGCTGCCATCACCAGTTTGTCTGACTTATTCGCACAGTTTGGAGGATCAGTCCAGTAAGATTTGGGGGACTTGGCATCATCATCGACTACACTTCGTGAGGAGTTCCAAAAGTTCTCCATCTCTACTGCTAGTCGCTTTACAGATTTGGAGCAATCCATGACAGTCAGCTTCAGTGAGCTAAACGATCGCATTCAGGAGATGCAGGATGATAGAGATAGGATGACCATGAACTTCGAATTTGATGCTGGTGACAGTGGTGATGAAGGAGATGATGGAGGGGAGTTCTAGACTCCGGAGTTGTTTGTAGATCAAATCATGTGGCTTTGATTCATTTTATTTTATCTTATTTCATCTGGTCTATACTAAATAAAAACACCTTTTACTTTTATTTTGTAATCTCATGATACTATGATATACTACCCTATTTAATTATGATATATATAAGAAGTACCTTGATTTGCATGTGCTTGTGTTTAACTGTTTATTTTATTGAAATGCATGAGTAGTATAGAATGCCTACTGCATGGCGGATGCAGTTGTTGAGAATTTCCTGCTGGTAGATGTTAGGTTCTCACATGCCTTACTACTGTGATACTTTCTGTTTGAGAATTGTTTTTGTGTAGGTAAAATTTTAGGAAAAGTCCGATTTACAAACGGCATGCTATCGAATTTTCTACAAATATTTGCCCAAATGATTGAAACAATTCTGTGTGTGCAAAATCTAAAAATATCATAGTTAATTCATTTGAGTCGAAATGTTAAATTTTTTTTGGGGGTTGATTGTGCATATATATGTTTAACTTAATTGTCTCATAACTTGCATAATTTTAGGGGGAGCTCTCTCATTGGAACTTTTCAAGTCTTAACAACTAATTCTATTGTTGATTTATCTTCTTATTTGAGACTTTGTGAAAATTGATTATTGATTGTGTGCACAGTTCATATTTCTATCACATGCTTATATTGCTTGTCATCTGTGTTGCACAATTTGTCCAATTCATATTCATATTGATATTCTATTTGCTTTCTTGGACCATACTGAACTGTCTGAGTAGTTGTGGATAAATTGCTAGGACATTTCAACTCAAACAGGTTACACTTATATAGGTTTTCTTTTGGAAAGTCCGATTTACAAATGGCACTTTGCCGAAATTTTCAAAAGGTATTTCCAAAATTATTCTTGTATAAATGTAATAATCACCCATTGCTTATGATTTTAATTTGGCCCTTTTTGTTGTTGCCAAAAGGGGGAGATGGAAAAGGGCAAAAATAATGGGTTTGTTTAAAAATAAATTGGATGCATATTGTGAGGGGGAGCCTTCTTGGGCTTAACCCTATATTTTTGCCAATCGTATTTGTCATCATCAAAAATAGGGAGAATGTTGACCTTATAGGTCATGCCCGATTTTGATTATGACAAATACTCATTACAACTAATGAGTGTTTGAGGTTTGTGCATGAACTAAAATTGTCAAGATTGAGATTGGCACAAAGCTAGTGAAAAAAAAATCCCATTTGAGTTGTAATATGTATTTCATTTACATAATTGGCCTGTAATAGTAATTAGGGCTCTGGTTTGTAATAAGCTCACACACATCACATGCATGATTTATTATGTAAACTCAAACCAACCATAATGCAAAATGACCTTAGAATGACCTTAGGGTTTACTTTTTTGGTGCCTTTATTTTGGACCCCAAGTGACCTTAGGACACACACCATTGCACCTATGATTGTTAGGCACTTGAATAGGGTTTGTATGTTTCAAGACTGGACAGAAATGCACACATTGTGCACTTTCGGTCGACCGGCCAAGGTAGTTCATTTTACCCTCGTCGACCGAAACAAGCCTGGGTCAACACTCGACCAAGGCCCTAGTCGACCGAACAAGTGTAGTTCAAACCTCCTGGTCGACCGAAACCCCCTAAGGTCAACATATTGACCATTTGGTCCACCAAGCAAAAATTGTACACCAGCTACCTGGTCAACCAAGGGTCCTCGGAAAAAATCCAAACGGTCTGGTCAACCGAACCAGCCATTTCAAAATGGCCCGGTCGACCGAACCTCAGAGAAATGGGAAATCGCCCACTTTCGGTCGACCGTGCCTTTAGTTCAAAACCTCCTGGTTGACCGAACCATAGGAGATCTGGTCGACCGAAACTGTTCTAGTCAACCAGACCTCTCGGGTTTCCCTGATTTTTACCGCAGTTAAACATTTTTTAAACAGGGTTAAAAAATTTGAAATATCATTAAACTTTCATAATAATTCCCAATAGGTCCTTAACTGTCATATCTCTTCCCATATCTATATGTATGAAATCATTTGTTAAAAATTATAAGGGATTAGCCACTTTGATTAGGAGAAATTCTCTGAAATTTCAAAGTCCTATAATACTCATATCTAAGCCCTAACCACTCATACTCACCTTCTCTTGTTGCTCAAACTCTCTGTAAGTTGATTGAGTGCTTGATTAGAAAGGTTTGCTCTCCCATTCTAATTAGATTGATTTGATTTTTAGAGCTAAACCTAAGTGTTCTTAGGGGACTTTGTTAATAAGTATCTTCTAAGAAGACTTATATAAAACTTCTGAGTATTGCATATTCATTGCAATATCTTGAGAAGTCTGTACTTGTTTTTCAGATTGCAAAAACTTCTCAAACATTTTCAAATATCTATTATGCCTCCATCTTGAAAGATATTTTAAGAGATATTTTTTTATGTGATAGTGATCTTTATTGCAATATTCACTCACTCATATATTATTTTTTGAATACAAAGATTACACATCTTTTGCAAACCAAGCATATACATCATTTGATACTTACATGCTTGAGACATCCCGCTGATTGAAATACTTGAGACTTGACATCTTTGTGTGAACTTATTCGCTGAATATCTTGTGATACAAAGATTGCTTGATTGATACTCTTACACACTCATTACACTGATAGTAAATATATATATCTGAGAATTGAGATACTGGACCACATTGAGCTTACATATTAAATCATATTGTGGTGTATGTAATTATGCGTATTTGGGTACACATATTCTTTACACAAAAGCACAATCACTGTACCATTTGATTATATGCACATTTGTTGTATTTCCAGGCATAGGCCAGAAGAGGGTGACTAGGCTTGGAATAGTCCCGGATTGGCTTAGACCCAGTTAGGAAAGCTAGGTGTAGTATCTTGTTAAGGCATGTAGGTTGAGGTTAGCCCCGCTAATTGACCTGGTTAAGGTTGAGGTAAGTTCTGTGCTAATTGCCCTGGTTGTAATCAGTGTTGCTCCACCCTTAAGTGAGCTATTAGTGGAATCCTCGAGCTTGTGAGCTTAAGGCGGGGACGTTGGCACAGTTGGCCGAGCCCCGATAACATATTGTGTTTCTATTTATATTTCTGCACTTTATATTTAGCACACGTTTATGTTATTATGTGAATGATGCGCTTGATTTAAATTTCCATATATTATATTTATCGGCGCACTTGGAACTGGATAGAAAGACCCTAGGTTGTAATATTTTCTCAACATCTAGTTCAACCTAGGAGAAAAATTTAAATATTCCAATTCACCCCCCCTTTTGGGAATACACTAATTCTAACAATTTTGTTTTGGTTTATGTAATCTCCCAGGACTTGAAATTTAACCACGGTATTCCTCCGCCATGAGTGAGGGTAAGTAACAAAATAAGTAGACCGCTTTGCCTATTAAGGGATGATGAATTATATGGATAGTAAATTTCAAGGATGAAATTTTATAAAGAGGGGAGAATGTAATGAGCCGAATAATAAAAATGGTAATTAAATAAAGAGAAAGGGAAATGGAAATGGAAACAGAAACAGAAGGTGATAGTAGACTTCTTCAATGAACGCTTCGCGTTCGTCGACAACATTGCATTTTAGGAGAAATAACCAAGAAAATTAATTAGGTCCTCATCGACGAACATAGGGGATTCATCGGCGAGAATATAAGAGGGCCTCGTTGACAAAGTCAAGTTTTGTCGATGAGAAGATACTGAGAGAGGATTTTTGGAAGTTTTTAATTCATGGACAAGGGTACAGGTTCATCGATGAACTTTCTACAGGACTCATCGACGAGGTGATGTGTCTCGTCTACGAATCTAGCCCTATAAATAGCTGAAAATCATATTTTTAACGCATAAAAATAGAAATCACTCACTCTCTCTCTCTCTCCCTAAGGTTTCTCTCTCTTCTTTCTTCGATTTTGGCTCCTTCGTTCCCCGGATCAACGATCTGAGGCCACCACGACACTCCTGACGAAGTTCTCTCCAAATCTGCTGAAGCGGATCATTGGTGGAAGCAAGTTGGAATTCATCCCTGAGTTGATATAAGGCTTTTTTTTCCAAAATTTGGTCTTTCCACAGTTGAAAAAATGATGTACTCGAATAAATACTGAAGTTTAGTTCTGGGAACTATCATTTTCAGGGTACTACTTAGGGTTTCCTATGGGTATGAGGCCAGTATTAAAGAGGGGCTTTTCAGTTGCCAAGTAAGGGGATAAATTAAAACAAATTTTTTTCATTGAAATTATTATTATTATTTATTAGTAGAATAATTTTCAGAAATCATGTGATTTTATATGAGCATAATTAAGAAAAGGTAAGTTTTGGAAAATACTGCAATTGTACATGAAATGTATTTTCAGAATGGAATATACGATTTCCTTCAATTTGTGTGGCATAAATATTATTATATATATATATATATATATATTATACCATGTTAAGTTAGATTTACAAGATAAAGCATGTTGATTAATATTTTCAGGAATAACATGGTAAACACAGTAAATTATGTTTTCGGAATATATGATATGTTTGGCGCAAGGTCGTAATTGATGTTTGGCGCAAGGCTGTATTTATTCATGTTTTCAGCGCGAGGCCATATTTATTCATGTTTTCGGTGCGAGGCCATAATTATTATCTTAATGTAAGATTTAGAAAATGCTATTAGTTGATTTATGATAAATAGTATATGTTCATGGACTATATGTTATCAGAACCTAGATGTTAGTTTCGTTCAATTTCAGGAGCACGATACCGTAGCTTATAGATCAGATATATATATGATTATATTGGTGCTAACCACCCCACGAGAGGGTGGGAGATGGATAGTCGATGTGGCTTTCAGTGTAGAGTGTAGACATCCACCTGGCAGTCCGGACCAGGGTGTGGCGGGTCCATCGTACTTATAGACATTTTTTGCACGACAGTGGTCGGCTAGCCATTTTCGAGTCCCGCCTTCAGGCTACACAACCCATCATGGGGGGTAATACATGACATCAGCTAACTATACATCCTGGACAATTTTCAGTATTATAGATTATATTAGATAACACATGATTAGTATGATTACTTGGAAGTATGAAATTTTATGTTTATTTAACCATGTTACGATTTATGTTTATGGTATGTGAAATGTACAGTATAAGTATTACATCATTAAATATTCATGTTACCACACAACTGATTTTAATTTATCTACCATTACTGAGAGGTGTCTCACCCTGAGAGACCAGGGGGTCAGGGCTGCCGTTGAGTAAGTTGAGCTTCCCTGCTAGAAGGGTAAGTTCTGATCTAGGATCAGGAGATTTTTGTTGTAAGATCCTAGGTTCATTTTGGCATTTTGGGAGATTGTATATAAACACAGATATTATGGAATGTAGCTAACTTTGGAATTTGGATTTTATGGTTACGAAAATGTGATTTAAATTTACTGTTGCTTAGGTTTCCACTGTGTTTGATAGTTGTCCCCGATACTCACGGGTTTGGGTTGACCATTTTATTTATTATGTTTCATTTTATATTAAAATAAGCAGATCGTTACATTGAGTGCTTCTCATAACGATAACCAAATTAGAGGCATCCACTAAGGGATTGATCCCTTTGAGTTTAAATTGTAAATCCTTTAATTTTGGTTTAATCCCTCCATAGGAAATCTTTACCATATCACGATCACATCAGGTAATGATCTATCCTCTCATTGGTTCGTATTCTTGCTCCAAAATTGTGATCATATCTATAGGATACATACCATTGTTCAAAGAGCTATTTTCAAAATTCATACTCTCCTAGACGCTCTTTGCACATACCTGGACATCATTACTAAGTACGAAAACATTTTTGAAAATGTCCACTCATAATGAATACTCTTTGAACTTAACAT
This sequence comes from Malania oleifera, assembly GCF_029873635.1. NCBI lineage: Eukaryota > Viridiplantae > Streptophyta > Magnoliopsida > Santalales > Ximeniaceae > Malania > Malania oleifera. The sequence goes on along the minus strand of NC_080427.1, from coordinate 4,808,145 downwards.
AAATTTTAATCCTTGAGAGTATTTAATCTACTTCACACGCATAACTCTCAAAACGTTAAGTTATATCCTTTAGAGCTTTATATACATAGAGATGAGTTGAATGACTAATATGATCGCCTAGGTCTAAATTTAGATGAATGCATAAAATTCAAGTAGACCTATGCATGTGCATTTTTAAATTGAAAGCCATTCTAACTTGTGCCTATGTGGTATTGAAATTCATATCAAAAAAGGCAATATTGGCTTTGTTCACTTAAAGAAATATCTATTGTGACTTTTTGGTCCTCTAAGCTTTTTCATCCAAAGCCAATCATATATCATCAAAATCTTAAAACACTTGGCTAAAGAACTAGAAAATGAAAAAGGCATAAAATGAGTTAAGTACATAACTCAGGGGGAGCATTTCTCTTCATGAATATATATACATTAAATGCTCTCATGATTTTTATCTTTTATGCTCATATGCCTTCATATGAAAAGCACTGAATTCCTACTATTCATTATGTGTTAAATGAGTATATCTTCTAATGGATAGTTTATCTTTTGTATCATTTGTTGATTGTACTATTGGATTGCATGCCTGTGTTGAAAGCCTCCTGCATGGCGGATGCAGTTGATGAGAATTGCATGCTGGTAGTGGATATAGGTTCTCGTGTGCCTTGAACTAAAATATAAATTGCTTAATTGAACCTATCAAGTACAGGTTTTATGGGAAAATGTTTGATTTACAGACGGCATGCTGCCGAAATTTCGACAAGAATTTTCCCAAAATAGAACCTTGTGCTAAAGATGATTATTATAAAATTAATATTAAAACATTTTTGAAAGGATGGGTGAAACCAAATAGATAATTAAACTTCATACTATCATAATCATTAACCATTTAGAAAGGCTCAAATCCATCCCTATAGGAAGCATAAATGATCCATATACATCACTTTCGTCTACTGAATTATTGAGGCTCTTATGAAATCCTTGAACATTATATCCTGCGCTTGAAGTTTTATGGTTTGATATGGAATGTTCTTGGGACATGAATGTTATTGCATGCCTTAATATATACTCTCTTATGCATCTATGGTCTATAGGGACAACTATACTAATCAAGTGACAAATGTAATTGAAAAATACTCAGTATAATTGATTTTAAAGATTTGGATTGATGGCTTATACTACGAAGCATAATGAAATTAATATTTGGTTAGTATAAGTAGTTAAAGAATCTAGGCACGTACTCAAATTGGTAGGGGGAACATCTAAACATGAATTCCTATTTTGTTTTGCTCACAAATATGTTTAGCTTAGATTCATTTTGAATCAAGTGTGGCATGTGCTTGAATGAAAAGTTATTATTGAAAATCATAATTTGAAATATGTTGTTGTTGCCACAGTCACTTGATTTGCCATATGATTATTGCTTTAAAGTGTTTGACATCTTTAGGTTCATTATGGTTGTGATTTTCTAGTTATATTTTAGTATGTGTGATTACGCACCGAAACTGCGTAATTGGGCATCTTAACCCGGGCTTTACGGTTTATATTTTAATTAAATATAAAAAATTATCCAATATTTTAATAAAGTGCCAAAATCATCATTCTTGAACTTTAATGCACTATTTATGATGTTTTGGTAATTTTTTGTTGCAGGAAAATTCCTGGGAACCAAAATCAATACCTGTTTGTATTTCATAAATAACTTTTCCGTCCAAACTCTGATCGAGACCATTCAAATTTCTTGAGAAAGAGGAAAGGATTATCTACAACTTTTGTGTTTTGAGTTTTGTGAGATACGGTCTCTAGAAGAGCAGAATTTGTAATGAACAGAGAACAAAAAAATATAATAATTCGGGTCCTCTAAATGGGTCAAATCTCTAATTTGAGTCTAGGGCTTCTTCCACAATCTCAATTTATTCTTCTCTTCCCCTCTTTCCCAGCGTGTGCCCTGGGCACCAAGCTCTCCTCGGCTCTCCTCTTCTCTTCTCTTCTCTTCTCTTCTCTTCTTCTTCTTCTTCTTCTTCTTCTTCTTTGGTTTTGTTTTTTTTCAATTGCTGCGTTGCCATTCTCTGTTTCCCTTTCTTTCTTCCCCTGTTTTTCTTTCTCTCTTACAGCTCTCTGTATTTTCTATTCTCCATCTACCCTCTACAATCTCCCCAAGCCACAGCAGTCCCGAAGCCACAACAGCAGCAGCAGAGCCACCCACAGCAGCCGTTTACTGCACAGCACAGCAGCTTCTCTGTAGCCTCTGCAACCTTCTCTGGCAGCAGTAGCTTCTTCCAGTCACCGAGCACTCTGCTGCTGCGATAGCAGCAGCCCCATACCAGCAACACAGCAACACCAGCCGAGCCACATGCTGCCAGCACCCTGCTGCCACGGCCTAAAGCTTTCATGGCTTTTCTTTTTCTCTTTCTCTCATCTTTTCTTTCTTTTTATATAATTTTTGGTTAGTTGAATAAGTGTTAAATGTTATCTTTTGAAGATTATTTAAAGTTTTGAATTTGAATATTGTGTTAGTTGGATAATTGTTAAGTATTAATTTTCTTTGGGTTATTTGAAATTTTGAATTGCGAATGTTATTTAAAGTGTTTTTATTATGGTAGTATTCATTTATTTTCTTAAATAAAAATTAGTGGTATATTTAGCTCACAGTAGTTAATTTTTGGTTCTTTTTTAAGCTCAGCTTAATTAGGGTCAGATTTATCAAAGTTTGCATTTTTATTGTGTTTCGATAGCATTTAAATTTAAGTTTTTGTTTGTGTTTTTTTATTTTTGTTCGAGTTCTTGATTTTTGTTAAAGTTTCGATTTTTAATGTGTGTGTGTGTGATTGAGTTTCCATTATGTGCTTTAATTCCGTGATTAATGTTAGCATTTTTAATTAGTGCGTGTTTCGATGTTTCCTTAGGTAGATTAGAGTTTCCATTCTTGCATGTTTTAGTTCCATGTTTTAGGTTTCTAGTTTTTATTAACGCGTGTCCCAATGTTTCTTTAAGTAGACGTAGGGTTTCTATTCTTGTTTTCTTTTATTTAGTGAATGTTAGTTTAGAGTTTTAAATTACGTGTCATGTAATTCATCAAAAGTGAAATTGAACAATCTTGAAAAATCCCGAATCTGAACCAAGTTCAGTACCTTTTTAATTTTGATTGGAAGAACATTAAATTTGAGATCAAAATGCATTCCCTGAGTAGACGATCTAGCCCTTGGGTTTAATATTACACGACAGAACTCCTATACTTGGGATAGCTTCCGAGCTGCTCATTTTTTGAGTGAGTCAAGTTTTTGACGCCGTTGCCGGGGAATGTTGTCTTAGTCTTAAATTTGCGTTTTTTCCGTCATTTTTGTTAGTTTTATGAAAATAAGAAAAAAAAATAAAAAAACAAAAAACAAAAAAAAAAAGATTAAGTTTCAAAAAATGGCTGCACCTGCACCGCGCACGATAATGGACTTTTTGCAGCTTGAATATGCTACTGCATCCTCTTCCACTGTTTTGCCTTATGACAAGCTTAATTTTATGATGCAGCGCGGGAGGACGTCATTACTACCCGAGTTTTACGGGTCGGAATTTGAGTGCCCTTATCAGCATCTAGCAGAGTTTGAGTTAACCTACAATATGTTTTTCTCTCATGCTAGAACTGACGAATCTACTAGACTGAACTTATTTCTTGCTACTTTGCAAGATAGGGCACTGATTTGGTTTCATTCCTTAAGACTTCACTTTATCATTAATTGGTCTGATATGGAGCGTGAATTCCTGCATGCGTTTTGTCCCTCACAGAAAACTCAATTTTTGTAGGAAAAAATTCTTAATTTTGTGCAACATGATGATGAGACATTTGGGGCTTGCTGGGAGCGATTCAAGGATCTACTACGCACTTGTCCACATCACGGGTGCGACTCATAGAGGTTAGCTGATTGTTTTTATACTGCTCTTACCCTTGATTGCAAGTGTTTTGTCCAAACTATGTCTAATGGAGAGCCCGTCAGCGAGGATCCAGATCAGGTATTATCATTCTTTGATTACTTAGCTGATAATGTCCCACAGTGCAACACACGATACACTCAGGCACCCATGACTGCACATCTTATCAGCATTATTAGTGGTGGTGATGCATATGAACCACCAAACTGCCCAGATATTCCCCTGCCTCAATACCAGCCACCACAGATCCCTCAGAGCTGTACGTCGTTGGAATTTCTGGAGGATAGCATAACTCAGATGGCGAACATGCTCCAGCAGTTCATGCAAACTCAAGTCGATCATAATAATGAATTGCGGGATACCATTAATGCGATAAGCACACAGTTGGACATCTTAGAAAATGAGGAATCACTCGCGAAGCCTCAGCCTAGTTCTCAAGAGTACCAGCAATCGCAACAACAAATACATGATGTTTCTCTTGAGATAGCAGAGGCCACCATCACCTTCAATAGCGAGAAAGACGATCCCCAATCTGAAATGCTAATCGCCGAGCAAACAGTTGTCCTAGTACCGGAAGTTAAGGTTGAAATAGATGAATTCAAAGAAAAATCAGAGGAAACGGGGCTAGAAGCGGAGCAGTTAGTTGATGAGGACACTGATACCCATACGGAGTACCAACCTGTGGTACCTAATACTCCAAGCTCAGGAAACCATGAAACCGTCACCCCTACTTGAATCAAATGTTAAAGAGCCTAATGTGGACGCAGACTCTTGCAGTGGTATGATGATATGTACACCCGATAAAGAGGGTGACCAGTCTGGTGAGCTTATAATTTTCAAAGAACCAGGTAAAACCTTTAATGTTAATGCTTCTGAAGAACTACAGGTAATTGCTCCAATAACTTCCCATCACACGTTAGTTTGTAAAGAAGCAAATTTCCTAGAAACAATGTTGAATAAAGACCCTTTCTTGTCAACACAAGAGGGTCGACTTGCGCACAAATTGTTTGGTATTTTGACATGCATTAATTTATCTGAGGTTGATTTTCGTCCAGGTTTGAAGACTGATCGATTTTGGTGACTCAAATTTGGAGACCCGCCGATGTAATTTATAGACCTGCAGCCACCAGACGAAATTCCTCCAGAGCCTCCGCCAAGACGGTTGTGATGTTTTTCTTTCCCTTATTTTCCTTTTATTTTATCTTATTTTATTTTTAGTTAGTTTTCAAGTCTATTTTCTCGTAGTTCGATCTTTGTTTTCCATTATTTCGCCACTTAGGTACGCCTTACTTTTCCCGTGCATAGTATTTTCTATTTCCCCTATGCTTTCACATTGAGAACAATGTTCCACTTTAGTTGGGGGGGATGAGCATTCGCATGTGACACTGTGCACATACACGTACCGGGTTTTTTTAAAAAAACAAAAAACAAAAAAACAAAAAAACAAAAAAAAAATCAAAAAGAAAGAGAGAAAGAAAAGAGGAGTACTGAAGGATTACATTGCATTATGCCATGCTTAACACTGACTCATACCTTTCGCATACTTGCGTATAACTTAAGAATGACACTTAAGTCAATCATGCCTAGTTTCTCGTTATATGATCTTATGACTTCATGAAGAATTGATTGGTAGTACATTCGTGTTAATTTGACTATATAATTTCCTGTATTTATACGGCATCTTATGAGGCTGAATAAACACATTCACATGATTCATTGCACTTAGGGTTTCCAGTGAGCACTGAGGAGAGCACCCGTGGCGACTATGACACCTTGTGAGATATCCTTGAGCTATTTATCATCCTTTTGAGCATTAATATCAAATCAGAGTTCATGGAACTCAATTCTCTTTTTTCTGGATGATTCCTTTGTACACTAGTCTATTTCTTTGATTTGCTAGCCTAGAGGTGACACCTAGTGGGGAGATAGAAACCAAGGTCTTGTAGCCTACTCAAAATGTGAAGGCTGAGCCACCCCTAGAGATAGACTTAATTCATGAACTTCTATTCGAGCTCAATTCCCATTGATGGTATGAAGATTACAAAAGAAGTGTTAATATTGTCCTTATTGATCAAGAAAAGTCAGAAAATGAAGAATGAGAAAAATAAAGAATAAGCAATACACATGCACATGAAATGAAGTGTCAATGCCGGTCCAAATACATATCACAAGGACACGACACATATTTTCCACGTTTGAAGATTCTTCAACCGATTAATGCCTCAGATGTATTCACGACAAGTTTGTGAGTCAGTTGATCTAGGGTGGTCTCAGTTGGATATGGCAAGTAGGTGAGAAGATGCTAGGGTGAAGGACCCGACACCTCATAGATAGGCTAGATCCTTTCCAGACGAGTCCACTCCATATACTTAGCATTGTTCCCTTTAATATGTGGGATGTTTGATCGCGACACTCCTCCTCACATATGATGAGTGAACCCATTCCTTTTGAGTGTTCTTGAGGGTATACCAGTTAGGCCGAGTCAAAGCGACCGTTCTATAGGTGTCCACTGGCGTCCTAGGTGTACTGAGTCACATATATCACACACACCTCGAGAGTTTACCTGTTTATACTCGAACTTATATGATTGCATTAACTCTAAATGTGCCACTGATTAACTTCATGTGAGTATACTACTCTCAAATCACATATAAACGATGAAACTTGCATGAGTGACGTGTTTTGGAGTCGAGTGCATTGAATATGAAAAAACTTGTGTGAAATTCAGTTATGTTCTTGTATGTGAAGTGGTATAGTTATATCGCATGAGCATTGATTTCATGATTATTGGAGTTTGTAGTCATAGGCACCGCCTTGAAATTCATTCACGTCATTTGCTAGAGACTAGCAAAATGTTAGTTGGGGGGTGTGATTACGCACCGAAACTGCGTAATTGGGCATCTTAACCCGAGCTTTACGGTTTATATTTTAATTAAATATCCAAAATTGTCCAATGTTTTAATAAAGTGCCAAAATCATCATTCTTGAACTTTATTGCACTATTTATGAAGTTTTGGTAATTTTTTGTTGCAGGAAAATTCCCGGGAACCAAAACCGATACCTGTTCGTATTTCATGCATAACTTTTCTGTCCGAACTCCGATCGAGACTATTCAAATTTTTAGAGAAAGAGGAAATGATTATATACAACTTTTGTGTTTTGAGTTTTGTGAGATATGGGCTCCAGAAGAGAAGAATTTGCAATGAACAGAGAACAAAAAAATATAATAATTCGGGTTCTCTAAATGGGTCAAATCTCTAATCCGGGTCTAGGGCTTTCTTCCACAATCTCAATTTATTCTTCTCTTCCCCTCTTGTCCAGTGTGTGCCTTGCACACCAAGCTCTCCTTGGCTCTCCTCTCCTCTTCTCTTCTTCTTCTTCTTCTTCTTCTTCTTTGGTTTTGTTTTTTTTTCAATTGCTGCGTTGCCATTCTCTTTTTCCCTTTCTTTCTTCCCCTATTTTTCTTTCTCTCTTACAGCTCTCTGTATTTTCTATTCTCCATCTACCTTCTACAATCTCCCCAAGCCACAGCAGTCCCGAAGCCACAGCAGCTGCAGTAGAGCCACCCACAACAGCCGTCTGCTGCACAGCATAGCAGCTTCTCTGTAGCCTCTGCAACCTTCTCCTGCAGCAGTAGCTTCTTCCAGCCACCGAGCACTCTGCTGCTGTCATAGCAGCAGCCCCATACCAGCAACACAGCAACACCAGCTGAGCCACAAGTTGCCAGCACCTTGCTGCCACGGCCTAAAGCTTTCATGGCTTTTCTTTTTCTCTTTCTCTCATCTTTTCTTTCTTTTTATATAATTTTTGGTTAGTTGAATAAGTGTTAAATGTTATCTTTTGAAGATTATTTAAAGTTTTGAATTTGAATATTGTGTTAGTCGAATAATTGTTAAGTATTAATTTTCTTTGGGTTATTTGAAATTTTGAATTGCGAATGTTATTTAAAGTGTTTTTATTATGGTAGTATTCATTTATTTTCTAGATAAAAATTAGTGGTATATTTAGCTCGCAGTAGTTAATTTTTTGTTCTTTTTTAAGCTCAGCTTAATTAGGGTCAGATTTATCAAAGTTTGCATTTTTATTGTGTTTCGATAGCATTTAAATTTAGGTTTTTGTTTGTGTTTTTTTATTTTTGTTCGAGTTCTTGATTTTTGTTAAAGTTTCGATTTTTAATGTGTGTGTGTGTGATTGAGTTTCCATTATGTGCTTTAATTCCGTGATTAATGTTACCATTTTTAATTAGTGCGTGTTTCGATGTTTCCTTAGGTAGATTAGAGTTTCCATTCTTGTATGTTTTAGTTCCATGTTTTAGGTTTCCAGTTTTTATTAATGCGTGTCCCAATGTTTCTTTAAGTAGATGTAGGGTTTCTATTCTTGTTTTCTTTTATTTAGTGAATGTTAGTTTAGAGTTTTAAATTACGTGTCATGTAATTCATCAAAAGTGAAATTGAACAATCTTGAAAAACCCCGAATTTGAACCAAGTTCAGTACCTTTTTAAGAACATTAAATCTGAGATTAAAACGCATTCCTTGAGGAGACGATCTAACCCTTGGGCTTAATATTACACGACAGAACTCCTATACTTGGGATAGCTTCCGAGCTACTCATTTTTTGAGTGAGTCAATGTGCTTAATGGAAATACCATAAAATTTGTTACTTGCTTGCATTATCTTTAAATTTGTTTTTAACAAGCAACCCCCAATACTTTAAGCTAACATCATAAGGGGGATATATATTTATATATATACATATATATTTATTGAAATACTTTATGGAAAGAACTATTTTCAAAACTCAAACTTTTTCTTTTGCCTTATTATTATTATTATTATTATTATTATTATTATTATTATTATTATATATGTTTTTCAAAATTGCATAACTAGTTCAGTAACTTCATATGAAAATGCATGTGAACTGGTTAGACTCTTTTTATACGCAAACCCTCTTTTGGGTATCATATTTTGTGTGCCTTTAACTCAAATCTTCCATGGGTTTTATGATATGTTTCAATTGCAAATGGTTTGTGTATGCATATAGTCTAACCTTGTTTTCATGTCATTTAAATCATTTAAATGACCAGTTATATTGTTTGTGTGATTCAGTGCTGAGGTTATCTTTGTCATTCTTTTTGCATTGTATGACTATTATATTTCTTGAATGTCTGAAAGTTATACCTCTCTTTTATATTTTGATCATACTGAAACTGTCTGAGTAGATGGCGATAAACTGCTAGCACTTTTAAACTCAAACAAGTCGTTATTTATATAGGATTTGTTTTGGAAAGTCCCATTTTCAAATGGCACTCTGCCAAAATTTTTTCAAAAAAAACTTTCAAAATATATAATGTATAAATATAATGTTTACCCATTGCCTAGAGTTCTTAACTCTTACGACCCTTTTTGCTGTTGCCAAAAGAGGGAGAAGTAGGCAAGTATTTGTCATCATAAAAAAGGGGGAGCTTTTTGACCCTATGGGTTATACCCTATTTTGATTATGACAAATACTTAGGTATTTAATGTCTGCCGAGTTGATGTGCAGGTTTATCTTGCAATACCATTTGATAGCACTCGGAGACCTGGAGCAAAATGAAGACTCTAGTTGAAGTTAAAGACTTGAAGACCTTATTTATGATTGTATTTGATTTCCATATTCATCATGGGTCTATAATAGTAAATAGGGTCTGACTTGTAATATTTGTATGCATCACCTATATGGTATGTGAGGTAAGCTTAAATTGAAAATGACCTTAGAAAGACCTTAGGGATTACCCTTCAGTTGACCATTGGTCGACCGACACTGGATTTTTTTCGGTGTCTTCAAAAAGACCTAGAATTGACCCTAGGACACTCACTCATGCATACACATGTTTGGTCATTTGAAATAGGGTGATTGTTGGATGAAATAGATCCAAAATGCACAAAGTGTGCACACTCGGTCGACCAACACTTTGTGTGCAAATTTCCCCCAATCACCAGACCAAGGATCGGGTCAACAAGTTGACCACAACCCGGTTGACTGAACTCTTGTAGTTCATTTGACATCGGTTGACCGAACTCCCCTGAAGTCAACTTTATTGACTTCTTGGCCGACCAAGATTATTTTGTATATCACCAACCTAGTCGACCGAGTTCCCACGCATGGGAACTCAACGGTTTGGTCGACCGACTGGCTTAGTTCAAATCTGCCCGATCGACCGAATCTCGAAAAAGTGGGAAAATCGCCATTGGACATATAAGTCCGATTGATCGAACTCACAGTTTATTTCATGCCCGGTCGACCGAACCCTAAGAACTTTGGTCAACTGAACTTGTCTTGGTCGACCTGTGCTCTCGTGTTGGTTTGAATTTTTGATTGCGGTTAACTTTTTTAAACGATGTTAAATCAATTAAATATTATTAAAAATTTTCTAATTATTCATCTTATGTCCTTAACAACAATTCTGGGGAATTCTATAAATACCCCGTCATTTGGAATAATTAGCAGATGATTATGAATCTTGATTAGGAGAAATTCTTTGAAATTCCTGAAATCCATAATACTCCTTTCTAGGCCCCATACACTTATACTAACCTTCTCTTATTGTCAAAAATCTATTGTAAGTTTGACTTGAGTGTTGATTGCCCTATAGGTTTGCTCTCCTATGTGTTGTGCTTGATTGATACGATTTTGTTTGAACGCAAAACCTCAAGTATTCTTAGGGAACTTTGTTAAGAAGTCTATCCTAAGAAGACTTTGTTTGATTTTCTAAGATTGCACCTTCATTGCAACATCTTGAGAAGCTCGTATTTGATTTTGGTTGCAAATTTTTTTCAAAACATTTCCAAATATCTTGTGAGATTTATCTTGACATACCTTTGAGAAGATATTTGTTTATGTGATAAAAATCTTTGTTGCAATATTCATTGATTTATATCTTTTGTTGACAAAGATTAAACTTCTTTTGCAAACCAAGCATATACATTACTTGAGCTTTACACGATTGAGAAAACCTGCTGGTTAAAATAGGTGAGTTGATTGATCTCTTTGTTTGAGCATTTATATTGAATACATTTTGTGATACAAAGATTATAGTGATTGCACTCTTACACACTGATTACATCGATAGCAAATATTTATTTGAGAGTACATATTAAACCGTATTGAACTTACTCATTATATCATATTGATGGTGAATGTGATTGCACATAACTGGGTACACATCTACTTTTCGTGAAAGCATAATCACTGTACCAATTTCATTGATTGTGAACATACTATTGTATTTCTAGGCACGGGCGTGAAGAGGGAGACTATCCCTTTGAAATAGTCCCGAATTGCCTTAGACCTGGTTAGGAAAGTTAGGTGCACCATCCTATTAAGGTGTAGGTTGAGGTCAGTCCTGCTAATTGACCTGGTTGTAAAGGTTGAGGTCAGCCCTGTGTTAATTGTCCTGGTTATAATCCGTGCCACTCCACCCGTTAAGTGAGCCTTTAGTGGGATCCTCGGGCTTGCGAAGTAGAGGCGGGGACATACGCACAGTTGGCTGAACCCCGATAACATATCGTGTGCCTTGTTTATATTTCTACACTTTATATTTACCGCACATGTATGTTATGGTGTGAATGATGCGCTTGAGTTAAATTTCTACACATTATATTATTGGTGTATTTGGAGTTGCATAGAAAGATCATAGGTTGTATTATATGTGTATTTCATTTAACCTAGGAGATAATTTTTAAAACCAATTCACCCCCCTCTTAGAAATACACCAATTCTAACAATTGGGCATTAGTTTTTGAAAATTAAAGCTCTTATGCTCATTCTTCTTTGCTAAATCTTTTTGAGAGAAATTTCATAGCCTTTCTCCTACACTTTCTTTTGAAAATACTTGCTATAGAAATAATTTTATTAAGCTGGAACTCTAAAGTGGGATTTTCACTCATCCTTTAAAAAACAAAAGGCATTTTACTATCATCTATTCTTCCATTTGACTATTTCCTTTGAGGGCAAAAACCAATTTTCTCCAAGCATCATTTAGTTACAAAATCTTTGCTAGAGAAATCATCTTAGATCTTTGAAAGCTCTTATTGCATACTTTCTTTTACATCAAAGATCATCTATATTTATTTTTTGAAAAATTCTCCTTGAAAGAAAAAACCCTACATTCTCCTACATTCTTCTATTGAAAAATATTTTAGAGAAATATTTATTGGGTTCAAATCTTTGAAGTCTTTATCATATACATCTTACTCAAAGAATGCAAAAATTTTATTAAGAAAATTTCGCATGCTCTACTGAGCTTTATTTCATATCATTTGAGAATGCGTAGTGGCTTTCAAATTGTACATCTATGCTTATTGAAGAAACATTTTATTTGTACAGAAAAATATTTTTATCATTTATATCCCTGTGGTTTGGGTAGTGAAACGTGTGCCAGGCGTGGGGTATCACCTGAAGAGTAGGGCTCCATCCTATAAGAAGTGTGCTAGGCGTGGGGTATCGCCTGAAGAAGATGGCTTCATCCCTGTAAGGAGTGTGTATGCAGCTTTACTCCACCCAATTAAGTGAGCAGGATAGTGGAATCCTCAAGTGGGTTGGCTTGAGGCAAGGATGTAGGCAGGTATAGCTGAACCTCGTAAAAAATATTGTATTTGCACTTTCTCTCCCTACACTCTTTATTTTTCCGCAAGTTGTATGCTTACATTTAATTTTTTGTAATTTTTATATTTATTTTAAATACTCAATTTACCCCCTCTTGGGAATACAACATTATTCACATCATGGCAAGCGGCCAACTCGTAGACTCCCTTAGGATGGGAAGAGGAAGGTTGGGATGGTTTACGAGCAGCAACAACATGCTGCTGAGAATTCTTGGCAAGGTTCTCAAAGAGAGCCCAAGCCACATTCTCATGTTTCGTGATGAAAATACCTCCATATGATGCATCTACCATGGACCTATCTTGCTCTGCTAACCTTTCATAGAAGGTTTGAACTAATTTCCATTTAAGGGCTTGGTGGTGTGGGCATTTACGCAATGTGGGAAGTACTTTTTCAAGAATTCATGTTACATGGTGGCCCAATTTGTCACCGAGTTTGTCTCTAAGGAATTCAGCCAATGTTTTTCCTTGTCCTTTAGAGAGAACGAGAATAGCCTCAATTAGAAGGCATCATCACCAAAGTGTCGTATGCGGATGGTAGAACATATTTAAGAAATTCATCTTGATGCTTGTAAGGATTATTCCCATAGAAATTGGGAAGGATTGAGATGATGGAAGTTCTAATTTCAAATTGTGCCGCCTCAATCTCCAAAAGCCAAATGCAAGATGGCAAGGTGTATGCATTGGGTGTGAAGTAGTCTCAAAGAGGCTGAAGAGGTTGCTCTTTCACTACAGGTTGGCAGGGAGCTTGGGGTTATAGGTTTTAAAAGGCGGGAACCATATTATGTTCAACTATGACTTTAGGTTCAGACGATTCGACTAACTCTGGACTGGAGGTGGTTTTCCTAATGGACTTACGGGATCTCTCTATATCGGGGTCTATAGGCACTAACTTATGATCCAAAGACTACAAACCTAACATATACACATGCAACACACAATCAAGACTTCTGAGTATATAAAAAAAAAAAAAAATCAGAAACAAAAGAAAACAAAGCAGTAATACTCTAAACTAAAAATTGGCTTACAATTGTAACTGAGTCCCCGATAATGACACCAAAATTTGGTAGGGTCGCCATGGCTTGGGTACTTAACTACCAAAGATAATATTTATAAACCTCTCTATCCCAAGTTTAGTAGAACAATGAGTAAGTCAGGTGTCAATCCACAGGGACTACAGTGCAATTATTTACCACATGGACTATAGTGCAATTATTTACATAGATCTTCATTTGTAGCTCCGAATATAATATCATCCACATATATTTGAACAATCAGCATTTCTTTGTTTTTGGTTTTGATAAATAAGGTTCTATCTACCATTGCTCTTGAAAATTCATTTTTGAGCAAAAATTTACTTAGCCTCTCATACCAAGCTCTAGGAGTTTGTTTCAAACCATATAAGGCTTTTGTTAACTTAAATACATGTTCTGGATTTTTTGAATTTTCAAAACCTTGAGGTTGCTTAACGTACACTTATTCATTTATATGTCCATTTAAGAATGCACTCTTTACATCCATCTGGTATAATTTAAAATCCTTATGGGCTACATAAGCTAGAAGCATCCTAATTGCTTCCATTCTAGCCATGGGAGCAAAGGTTTCATCGTAATCAATTCCCTCTTCTTGATTATATCCTTGTGCTACTAGCCTAGCTTTGTTTCTTATAACTACCCCATTTTCATCCTTTTTATTTCTAAACACCCATTTAGTTCCTATGACTAATTTTTTTGAGGTTTAGGTATAAGTTCCCACACTTGACTTCTTTCAAATGGATTTAGTTCCTCCTGCATAGCTATAATCCAAGAATCATCTTTTAAGGCTTCTTCAATGTTCTTGGGTTCATATTGAGATAAGAACACATAATGATTGCAAATATTTTTCAATGAAGCTCTAGTGGTTATTCCTTTTGGTGTTTCACCAAGAATTTGTTCTTTTGGGTGACTTTTAACATATCTCAATTCTTTAGGAAGTTCTAGATCCTTTTGATGTTTCACCAAGAATTTGTTCTTTTGGGTGACTTTTAGCAAATCTCAATTCTTTAGGAAATTCTAGATTTTCTATGATGTTTTTATTTGAAGCTTCATTATTGTTTTCTTATGTTATTTCAATATTATCTTCCTTTTGTGGAATATCTTCTTTTTCATCAATATTAATTTTATTGTCATAATTATTTGACTCATCAAATGTTATGTGTATTGATTCAATAATAGTAAGAGTTCTTCTATTATAAACCCTATAGGCTTTTCTATTTGTAGAGTAGCCTAAGAAGATACCTTCATCAGATTTTGCATCAAACTTTCCTAGATCATCTTTTGTGTTGAGGATAAAACATTTACATCCGAATACATGGAAGTAGGAAATATTAGGTTTTCTACCTTTCCATAGTTCATATGTGGTTTTGTCTATACTTGATTTTATAGATACCCTATTTAAAATAAAACACTCTGTATTCACAGCTTCTGCCCAAAAGTATTTAGGTAGGTTATTTTCATTTATCATTGTTCTTGCCATTTCTTGTAAGGTTCTATTTTTTATTTCTACAACTCCATTTTGTTGTGGAGTTCTAGGTGCTGAGAAATTATGATTTACTCCATATTCATTACAGAAATTTTCAACCTCTTTGTTCTTAAACTCCCTACCTTGATCACTTCTGAAATTTGGTACATTATAACCCTTTTCGTTTTGTAATCTTTTGCATAAGGTGATTAGCATATTACAGGCTTCATCTTTGTTTGCTAAGAACAATACCTAAGTAAATCTAGAATAGTCATCTACTATTACAAAAGCATACTGTTTACCTCTTAGGCTTAAGGTTCTAGTTGGACCAAATAAGTCTAGGTGTAATAGTTCTAGGGATCTTTTAGTAGATATATACTTTTTCTTTTTGAAGCTTGTTTTAACTTGTTTTCCATTTTGGCATGCATCACACATCTTGTCTTTTATGAACTTGGTATTTGGTAATCCTTTTACAAGATGTTTCTTAGATAATTTGGATAGTTTTTCCATGTTAGAATGTCCTAGTTTCCTATGCCATAGCCAACTTATTTCATTCATTGCTGCCAAACAAGTTACATTCTGATTTACTAAGTTTTCAAGATTTATACAATAAGCATTATTTATCCTATGAGCTATAAACAAGGTTTCATTATTCTAAGGATTTTGGATAATGCATTTTTCTTTCTTAAAGGTTATTTCAAACTCTTTGTTACTTAATTGGCTAATACTTAAAAGGTTGTGTTTTAATCCTTCTATTAATAGAACATTGTCAAAGGTGAGAGAAGGTTCTTTACCTATTTTTCCAATGCCAATTATTTTACCTTTGACATTGTCGCCGAAGGTGACATATCCTCCATCCTTTTGTCGTAGAGAGGTAAACTTGGTCTTATCACCAGTTATGTGCCTTGAACACCCGCTGTCCAAGTACCACTTATTTGTTGAAGGTGTTGTCCTAAAACATACCTACAATGGAGGATTCATTGTGTTAGTCTTTCGAACCCAAATTCTCTTAACTTTTTTTGTTTTGTTGTTAGTTCCATTATTGACTTTCCATTCTCCTTGCACTTTAACATACTTTCTTTTTAGTGGGCAATCGAACATTACGTGACCTTTAGTCTTGCACATATAGCAAGTGGCATGTTCATGTTTGTTGTTTAAGGAAGTGCTAGCATAGTGCTTGGCTTCCTTGACGAAGTATCCCATGAATAATTTCATATTCTTTTTATTTTTTTTACCATTATAACCTATCCCTTCTTTATTTCCATGTAGCCTTTGCTGTCCAATCATCTTTTCAAAATTTTCTTTACCTTTGGTAAAGTTATATATAATTTTCTCCTTATCCTCTACTAATTTCTTAAGTTCATTTACCTCTAAATCCTTTTTATTCAAATTATCTTCATGAGTTTTGCCTATTTCTTGAGTTACTTTATTTACTTTCTCTTCTAACTTCTTAATACAAGAGTCTTTTTTCTTTTTCAATGGTTTTGAATGATTCAAGTTGCTTCACTAGTTATTTATTTTGATCTTTCAATGTTATATTTCTCTTGGAAATTTTTATGAATCTTTTATGTAGAGAAAACAACTTTGCTTGTAATTCCTTATAAGAAGGCATACTATCACATGACTCATCACAAGACTCATTGTACGATTCAGTCAAAGAGTAGTAGGAATTTACCTATTTGTTATTCGAAATGAAGCATATATTTGCCATCTCTTGTCCACTTGATTCGTTTTCCATCTCACTAGAGCTTGAGTCATCCCAAGTGGCCTTCATAGCTTCCTTCTTTTTCTTCTTGTCTTTCTTGAGTAGTGGGTAGTTCGGTTTGATATGTCTTGGTTTCTTGTAGTGATAACATATTGGAGGTTCATTCTTACTTTTATTTTATTTTCTACTTGTCTCTCATTTTTCAGGTTTCCTTTTATTGAACTTTCTAGGAAATCTTTTATTCCTTCTATAGAACTTACCTAGTCTCTTAGTAATGAATGCTAATTCATCTTGATCTAAGTCACTTGTTTCACTTTCCTTTTCACTAGAGCTGTGGCTAGACGCTTTTAGTGCAATGGATCTTTTATGCTTTAGTTCAGGATTCTTTTCTTTCAAGGCCATTTCATAGGTACGAAGTAAACCTATGAGTTCATCTAAGGAGGTGGTCTTAAGGTTTCTACCTTCAATGATAGCTGTAGGCTTTGGTTCCCATATGGAGGGAAGGCCTCTTAGAATTTTTCTGATCGTTTCGTAGGTAGTATAAGTTTTTCCTAAGGCACTTAAGGAATTTATTATGTGGGTAAATCTGGTGTACATAGTTGATATTATTTCATCAGAATTCATCTTGAATGCTTTATATTCGCTTGTTAATATGTCTATCCTATTGTCTCTAACATCAATTCTCCTTCATATGTTACTTCTAATTTGTACCAAATTTCCTTTTTTGTTTTGCAGGCCATGACCCTATTAAATTCACTAGCATCTAATGCACAATATAATGCATTTATAACACTCGAATTGATTTGAAGAATTTTTTAATTTGAATCGGTTATGTCCTTTGGAATCTATTTTCCATCAACTATCATAGTGGGAATAAGGTCTTCATCCATAACTACTTCCCATGCTTTCCAATTCATGTGTTGGTGATATATTTGCATTCCCTTTTTCCAAAAGGTATAATTGTGTCCACAAAAGATTGGTGGACGGGTTGATGATTGGTCTTCTCCAAAGGATGCTACTCCTATATTTGCCATATGATCTTTTTATAGTTTCTTGTTAGGAATTACTATAACTAGGCTCTAATACCAATTGAAATTAGGAATAGCCTCCTAAGAGGGGGGTGAATTGGGTTTTTTTAAAAAATTATTCCTTTTTTGATGCTTACTTGTATTAGTATGAAAAAAAGAAAATAAAGTAATCAACAAATAAACACAGTGCAAGATACTAATATTAAAATAAACAATCCAACCAATTAAAGTAAATAGTATAAACAAACAAGCAAGAGTTTTAGAATTTTTATTAGCTACCCTGTAGAAGTTAGCAACCTTCTTTGAATGAAATCTTTGTTTGCACTTCTCTTGATCAAGATTTCCACAGATTAATCAACGTACTCCCTTTTTGGGTTTCCGTAAACGATTAACCAAAACGTACTTCCTAAATGTCAAAAGTCTTCCTTTGATTTTAATTTCAAACCTTGCTATTTGCACTTTAGTACACACAAAAATAGATTGTACAGAAAGTAATAAGTAAAGAAGAAAGAAAGACACAAAGATTTTATGAGGTTTGGCTTCAACACAGCTTACGTCCTCACCCTTGGCAAAATACTGAAGGGTTCCACTATAGCAGTTCCTTTACTGAGTGAAACAACCTCAATTACAATCACTCCTTTGTTAAGGCTAGAGCCCACCTTCTCCAAACAATATACCCTCATTTGGCCAATGATCCAACAACCTGGAATCATCCAAAATCTACAAGCAAAACAATAAGAAGAGTGTGTACAAAGAACACTCACACAAAGAGCAAGTTAGTACAATTCAAAACTATGTACTTCAAAAGATAAATATCGTGAATGAAATACACTTTTTAAGCTTAGGAATGGATTTCGCCAAACTCCCTTTTCTCCAGATGAGAAATCAGTAGTATAACTTCAAGGATTGATGAACAACAATCTCAGAGTCACAGCACTTTCAGTTTGCAAGAGACGAACAAAATGAGACTTTGAGAGCAAGAGAGCTTATGAACAATTTTTAGAACGTGGTGTATTTTGCATTAGAAAACCATGTATTTATAGACAATCAGACTTGTTTCCTTGTTGCTAAAGTTTCCTTGGAGTGTTTCCCAAGATTTTAAAAAGTTTGGAGCCCAAGCAACGGATATTTAAAAATTAGAATTTTGAAAATATTGCCCGTTAACAGTGTGCAGATTGTTGAACACTCGATTTCAGTAATCTGAAGTTCCTGAGCTATTTAAAAGAAATGAACTAGATGCAGGATCAGACGACTAAAGATGGGGTTCAGATGACTGAAGAGTCGGGTTCAGACGACCAAGGTCCAAGTTCAGTCATCTGAATTGCTAGTGCCAGTTTCTGTTTCTCACTAGAAAATCTTCAGACATTTGAGCTTATTCTTCAGACGTCTGAAGTAATTCTTCAGTCATTTGAACATAAAGTTCAGTCATTTGAAGTTGTTACTTCAAGCATCTAATCAGAACTTCAGTTATTCGAACATATTACTTTCTGAATTTTATTATTTCAATAATAAAAAATGGTTTGCTCTCTTTCTTTTATTCTTTATAAAAATCATTTTGGGGTTTTTTTTTTAAATAGGTCTATAAGTCCACTTGATCCCTTAAAGTGCTTCAAAATATATTTCAATAGATATTTAATTGGATTTCCTAAATCTTTATATGCTAAGCTTGAGATCATCTACTTTCTTTTTGCTTTTGAAGTCCCTTGGATTGTTGGTTGAGCTAGCTTTATCTTCCAATGCTTTGATCAATAATGATCTATTTTAAGCCTCTCTTTGGATCACTTGTTAGTTTATCTATCTTGATAGTCAACACTTGATCCCTGTTTTCCTGAAACATCAAAACTTAAACATTCCAAGTTAAAATGTCCTTTGTTTTTTTATCACCAAAACTGATTGACAAGCCTAGTCAAGCCAACAAAGAACATGTATTGAAAATCGGCTTCAATTGTAGCTCGAAAGTCTGTCACTAACTATCGGGAATATAATCAAAAGACCAGTTATCTATGTAGGGGCACAAAGAACTCAAAGGTTGTGACAGGCCTTTAACCATTCCATGCACAATCCAGTACATGAATTGAAATCCAAGCAGTAAATCTATTCCACGTGGCATCAAGAGACTCTTTAGGTCTATCACTAACTATAAAGTGGCCAAAGGGGAACCCTAGACACATAGACAAAGCTAACATTTATACCTACGAGGGTTTATAAGGTTTGAAATTCATAACATGATAGTTTTATAGAAAATATCGTAAAGCAGTTCGCGTCTGGTGACCATGTTGCACCCTTGTTCTCCCCTGGTCACGCCTTGGTCAAGGCTCACGGGAAATCATGGATTCAAACTTTAGCCATTCTCGACCTAGTCGCGCCAATGGGGCTTCTTCGTCGCACCGATGGTCAAGACTTGTAGGATCTCAGCTTCAGGTTCTCAACCTGGTCGCCCCTTAAGGTCTCTTGGTCTAGTTGTTAGTCGAGACTTTCGGTATTTCTAGCTTAGTCAATCTTAGGTTCTCGACCTGGTTGCCCCTCAGAGTTACTTAGTCGAGCACTTGGTCAAACCTTACAACATTTCTCTTTTAGTATGAACCTAGGAGTCTTCTTCTATGACCTGGTTGCACCCTATGGTAGCTGGTCACACCACATGGTCGAACCGTGTCTTATTTCCTTAGATGAATTGAAGCTTTAGGGGCTTGGTTGAGCATCTGATTTGAGCTTTGCGCTTCCTAATTACTCCCTTGGCTTCTCATATTCCTTAATTTCTTGATTTTAACCTATTTTCATGAAATATGAACAAACCTTGCATAACCTTGAACTATGATAAGAAAGTGTATTTACAAGATAAATGAGAGGAAAAAAAAAAAAAAGGTAAATAGGGGTCTAAATTAGTACATTTTAGGAACACATCAAAATAGTAGTAGCACTTCAGGTTGGGGGTTGTCTAAGGCAGCAATAGCTGCACATGGCAGCTGCTATGGTGGCTGCAGGTTACAATGGCTAAGGTTTTCTGAGAAAACCCTAGCATGGTAAAGGTGTGGTAAGGTGAGGCTAGCCCATGCAAACCCACTTTGGGGCTGATTTAGTGGGCTTTATTGGATATAAATCCCTTAGATTCCCCTTTTTAGCTTTTTGCAGTGAATTCCATTAAATCTTGCATCAATGGTGGGAAAATTAGGGTATTGATACTCTAACATGCATTTGTTTGCTTATAGTTCATGGCTCTTTGATAAAAAAATCCATTTCACGTATCTTTGTTTTCTTGGTTAATTAGATGTTAGTTTGATCCCTTTGAATGCATAATAAGGACTTGTTTTTTTTAGGGAATTCGATAATTCCTTGAAGGAAATTTTTTCTTTTCTAGTGGCTTAAATAGTTTTGAGATTTTTACTATTGCTCAATGTGGGTATCCCTCATTCATATGGGTTTTAAGCTTTTATCAAAGGTTGAATGCAGACAAAATACACATTATTGATGATATGTAGTTTAATGTAAATGTGAGAGTATGATGGATAATAATGCTTACCTTTCTCATGCATAATTTTTTATGATGTTTAGATTGCTCAAGCACACTTTTGGTGATGCCTAGATTGCCCATGCATACTTTTTGAGGATGCTTAGATTGCTCAAGCATACTTTTTGCTGATGCCTAAAGTGCTTATGTATACTTTTTGATGGTGTATAGATAACTCCTATATGCTTGTTAATGATCTTCAAATTGCCCATCAATGTTACTCAATTGCTTATGGTCCCTATTATGGCATTCTTTGTGTCTCCAGGAGTTGTTCCAGGCTTCTCAACCCAGCTAATGATGGGATGATAAGAGAGATCTCACCATATGGTGTCCTCCCCTTATCAACCCTAGGCAAAGGACAAGTGTTCTCCCTTAAGCCTGTATGGGTGAATAGGAGTTAGTGCTTGTACCATGAGACTAAGAAGTCAAGGACAAACTTAGAATTCCTATTCTTAAAAAAACCTTCCTTTTTCAAAAGATCATTTAAATTCTTTCTACCTATGGTCGATGATGAGTTTACAAAGCTTTCAAAAACCTTTCTACCTTAGTCAAGTATTTCCACTCAAAAGGAAACTTTTCCTTTTTTTTTTTTTTTTCAAAAATGTCAAATCTATCTCTTTTAAATATTGGTTGCTTAATCAAATATACTTTATCCATCAATTAAAACCCCGATTATCAATTAGGGATTTTCAAATCTACACTTAAGGGTTCATCTAATCAATATTAAAACCCTGATTGTCAATTAGGAACTTTTTTAATTTTCAATTACGGGGGTTGACTTCAATCAAACATTAAAACTCTTGATTGTCAACTAAAGATTTTCAAATCTTCAATTAAGGGTTGACCCCAATCAACATTAAAACCCTAATTTTCAATTAGAAATTTTCAAATTTTCAATTCGAGGATTGACCCTAATCAACATTAAAACCCTGATTCTCAATTAAGGATTGTCAGAGCTTTAATTAAAGGGTTGAATTCAATCATACATTAAAACATTGATTGTCAATTAGAGTTTTTCAAATCTTCAAATAAAAGAGTTGAGTCAATCAAAACCATAAAACCTTGATTGTCATGCAAGATATTTTCATACCCTCATTAATGATTGGCTTCAACCACATTCAAAATCCGGATTGCCAATCAAAATAATTTTTAAAATCTATTAATGATTGATTGACTTCAACTATCTATTAAAAAATGATATCAATTAGGAGATTTCCAACCTTGTCAACATTAAAATCTTTAATTTCAATTATAGGACTGAGACCACAATTTCTATTAATTCAAAATTCAATCAATAATCTCATCTACCTCATCAAGTCCCTGATTAAAATAAGATATTTTTATGTTGACTTTCTCCAAGTCTTAATATTCAAATAAAAGAGTCATCTTTGAATTTATGCATGGTAATCAAACCAAAACTAATTTTTTCATCATTTCTTCTTTTGATCGAAAAAATGTAGAGTTATCTAAGGCCAAAATCCCCTTTTCCAATATATGCATATACACATGAATGGATGCATGGATGTGTGTGTGCGTGCGCGTGCATGCATAGATATATATGTATATGTGATAATGTATGTATATGTACATGAATGCATGGATGGAAGGTGCATGTGCATATATGCATGGTAAATATGGGTATGTATTTATGTGCATATGCCCAATATGTGTATGCATTTATATATGTGTATTAAATTATATCCAAATAATATATGTAAATGTGTGTGTGTGTGTATGTATGTATGTATGTATGTATGTATGTATGTATGTATGTGTATATATATATATGTATGCTTTAAAATATATTACTGTGTGTATATTTATGTATGTACATATATAGCATATGCATGTTATATATATATATATATATATATATATATATGTGTGTGTGTGTGTGTGTGTGTGTGTGTGTGTGTGTGTGCACGTGCGTGTGTATTTATGTGTAAGCATATTAGAGTATATATGTATCTAATGCATGAATATATGAATTGTTGCATGATATGCTTGTGCATGTTGACATGATGCACGTGGATGCATGTATGTTAGTAAATGCATGATGCATATATGTGCATGTATACATGGGCATGACCATGGGAATGGATGTGAACGTACATATGCATGATGCATAGGTATGGTATACATGCTTGCACATGCGAATGCGTGCATAGATGTATATATATGCATGTGCGTGGATGCATACATGCAAGAATATATATATATATATATATATATATATATATATATATAGACACACACACATACACGTACACACACACCAAAACACATATGTGTATGTGGTTGTGTATGTATACGTACATAAATGTATGGATGGAGGTTGCATGTGCATGTGATGTATTCCAAAAATGCACTATTTTGGGCCCCCATTTACCATTGTTTCGCTCTCATTTATTATGTATTTACCCTTTGTTATCATAGTTCGAAATTATGCATGGTTTATTCATGTTTTAGGAAACTAAGGTTAAGACTGAGGATTTAAGCAATAATAGAAGTAAATGGAGTAGTTAGGAAGTACAAAGCTCAAATCAGATGCTAAACTAAACCCCCAAAGCCTTAGTTCATCAAAGCACTTAAGACCTTGTTTGACCATGTGGTGCGACCAACTAACATAGGGTGCGACCAAGTCATAAAAAGAAGACTCCAAGGTTTAGATTGAAAGTAAATTACTACAAGGTTCTACGATTAGCTCAACCAAGTGACCCTAAGGGGCGACTAGGTTGAGAACCTGAGACTAACTAAGTTAGAGATACCGAGAGTCTTAACCAACAGCTCGACTAGGAGACCTTGAGGGGTGACCAGGTCGAGTTCCCGAGATTTACTGAAGCTGAGATCCTACAAGTCTTGACCATTGGCGTGACCAAGAAGATCTACAAGTGTGACCAGGCCAAGAATGCCTAAAATTTGAAACCGAGAATTCTCGTGAGGCTCAACTATGGTGCAACTAAAGAAAGATATGGGCACATCTTGGTCGACAGACACGATCCTAGTGATTTGCTTTGCGAGATTTTCTGTAAAAGTTTCCTATTTTGAATTCAAACCTTTGTAAACTGATGAGTCCCTAAAATGCATGATTTTAGACCCTCAATTACCTTTGTTTATTCTCTTTTATCCTGTAGGTAACCTTTTGTTACCATAGTTTGAAGTTATGCAAGGTTTGTTTGTGTTGTAGGAAATACATGTTAAAACCAAGGAGTTAAAGCATTATGAGAAGCCAAGGGAGTAATTGGGGTACTTAAAACTAAAATCATATGTCCAACCAACATCTAAAGGCCTCAAAGCATCAAAAGAGAAAGAAGACTCTGTTCGACCATGTGGTGCAACTGACAACACAAGTGGTGACCAAGTCACCTAATGTAGACTCCAAGGTCTAGACTGAGATCAAATTGCTGCAAGGTTCGACCAAGTGTTCGACCAAGTGACCCTTTAGGGCAATCAAGTCGAGTAACCTGAAGAATACTGAGCTCAAGATACTTAGAGTCTCGGCCATGTTCTTGACCAAGGAGACTCTGAGGGCGACCATGTCGAGTTCCTGAGATTTCCTAAAATCCGAGATCCTGCAAGTCTTGACCATCAACTCGACCATCAAAACCCTTTGTCACGACTTAGTTGAAAATGCTGATGATTCAAATTCTTGATTACCTACGAGTCTCAAAGAGAGCATGATCAAGGAAAGCATGAGAGCAACTTGGTGGACAACGATGATCGTTTGCACAATATTTATTGCAAACTTTCCTATTTCAAATTTCAAACTTTGTAAACCCTAAAGGGTATAAGTAATAGCTACGAACATGTTCTATGGGTTCCTCCTTAGCTGATTTTGGGTTAGTGATAGACCTGAAACGTCATTGAAAACCACTATAGATTAGATTTGCATGCTTTTGTATATTCCTACTTTGGTTTTCTTTGTGTATAAGTGATCGTTAGTGAAAGACAATTTTTTTTGCAATAAAGAAGTCATATTTACATACTTTCTTTTATAGATTTAATTGTGATCAACACTTAGTAGATAAAATAGCACTTCTACAACTTTAGTCGTGTACACGTTGTAGACTATAGTCTCCTATAGATGTTCTCATGATCATTGTGGTAGAGTATACTCCGATTCCCGACCGTGTTCCAGACGATTGGTGCACCCTTGCTACCCTATGCCATTGAATGGATTTTTGGACCATTTAGCTAATTTTTGATTAGCTTAATACGTTAAATTGACAAAACTTAGATTACACACACAACATCCTAGGTTTGATTCGTGATTAAGCACTTCTTTGTAGGAGTAGGGTTAATCTAGATTTTACTCACTTTCCAGTAGATTGCTAGAAAACACCTTGAAAAATACAACCTTTTTACTTTTCTTTTACTGAAGGCAATAATAAATTGATTTGGAAGTGGTTTGATAATTGCGCTTTAACTCCCTGAGGATCGACACCCGACTTCATCTACATTCTATAGAACTTGGGATTAATTGAGTTTTATAAATATTATTTTTGGTAGTTAAGGACCTAAGGCTTGGCGAGCCTGCCAAATTTTGGCATCTTTGCTAGGGACTTAGCTACGGTTATATGCCAACTTCCATTTTAGAGTATAGTTACTTTGTTTTTATTTGTTGTCTTTTTATTTATTTTTTGTTGACTTCGAAGTCTTACATCTGTGTGCTTCAAGTGTGTATGTTTGGTTTTCGTTCTTTGGAGCCAGAGATAGTTCCCCTAGATCCTCAATATTTGTTCCACCATCCACATCCAAAATTTTGATGATGATGATGCTCTCCATTTAAGGCTTTTCCTGTTCTCTCTGAAGGATAAGGCCAAATATTGGTTGACATCCTTAGAGCCAAACTCGATGGTCAATTGGGCCACCATGCAACAAGAATTCTTGAAAAAAATACTTTCCAATTGGGAAGACAAATTAGCTTCGGAGAGCCCTCACTAGTTTCTCCTAATTGGATGTGGAACTATTGTACAAGACTTAGGAAAGGTTTAGGGACCTCTTACATAAATGCCAACATCATCAGGTCCCTAAATGGCAATTGGTGCAAACCTTTTGTGAGGGATTAGTTGAGAGAGACAGGTCAATGGTTGATGCATTGTGCGGAGGTACTTTCCTCACCAAGCACAAGAATGAGGCTTGGGTTCTCTTTGAGAACCTAGGTGAGGATTCTTAGTAGCACACTACTACTTGTAGATTCCCCAACCCATCCACCTTTAAACCTAAAGGAGTTTATGAGTTAGTCGCAGGCCACGAATTAGCACCAACCTTGCACACCATTGCTCGAAAGTTAGATCATGTCTTCTCCTTAGGACAGCACCCGCAGCTAGTAGCATGTGTAGAGGTGTGTGCTATCTGCGCTGATCCCTCCCACTCTTGTTATAATTGCCCACATGTGCCTTCCCAACCTAAACCTATGTAGGAAGAAGTGAAGGCCACCTATAGTTGGTATGATAGGCCATCCAATGACCCTTATTCCAACACATACAATCTTGGGTAGAAACAACATGCTAACTTCTCCTAAAGGCCACAAGCTCTAGGCTCTCAATCCTAAAGACCTCAACAAGCCTCTAATGCTCTACCTCCTCAACCATATCAAAATTTCCAAAATCATCTTGATTCTACCCCTAGATCTTCATCATTTCAACAACCATCTCCTCCTTAACCCAAATATGATGCATTTTAAGAGACAGTGTTGAAAGCCCACAAAAGCATAGAGGCTGATAGCTAAGTGGATCAACAAATACTTCATTCTCACTCCAAATCTATAGCCAAGCTAGAGGCCACTATGGGGCAACTAGCTACCTCTTTGAGTTGGAGACATGAGGGAAAGTTGCCAAGTCAACCTTCGGTGAAACCTAAGGGCCAATATGGGATAGAATGTGAACCATATGTTGGTCCATTATTATATCATGAGCAAGCCCAGGCGGTATCCACTCCTTAGAGTTCATGGATGATAAACAATAAAGTGGAAGAGCAAATGAATAAGGGTGAAAATGAGGAGGAGAGGAAAGGAGAACCCAATGTTATAACTTTCGCCACTTCCTCCTCTAGCGTAGTGACCAACCCCAGGATTTTCGTGCCCAGTGCTAAAAGGATAAAGCCACATTATTCCCCGCATATGGCATTTCATGTCCTTCCAACACCATGCCCTACAACTCTGCTTATACCCTCTTCATTTAAGAAGGAGACCATAAATGAGTCCAATTTGGATGCATTTAGATGGCTTCAGATCAACAAGACCATCTTGGATGAGATTAAGAAAACACCTAAGTATGGCAAGGTCCTTAGGGACTTATGCAGGCTACAGAAAAAGTCAAGGGCACCTATGGATGAACAAGTGAGGTTGACCAACACATGAGCTGAATGGTTTTAGGTCATCTCCCTCCTAAATTAAAAGACTCCAGAGCACCAACCATTTTGTGTGTAATTGAAAATTACAACATTGATTGGGCTCTTCTAGATCTAGGATTGAGTGTGAACATTCTCCAGTACTCGGTGTACCCGCAATTTCACTTAAGGGAGCTGAAGCCCACCTCGGTCACCTTGTGTTTTTCTAATCGATCAATGAAAAGACCTTGGTGTGTGGTAGAGGATGTATTGGTCAATGTGGAAGAGTTTTCATATTCGATGGATTTCATTATCTTAGATATGGAACCTTTTAAGAATCCAATCCTTGTCCTATTGGGACGCCCATTCTTAGCTACGACTAATGCCCGTATTCAATGTAGAATAGGGGTTGTGGACATATCATTTGGCCACAAGCAACCCCAGCTAAACATGATTCATGCTCCCTAATGTTCACCTAATACCATCCAAGTTGTGGATGAAGAGATGATTTATATATTTATTAGGGAAGAGGCTCCCCCAATCATATGGAGAGACCCATTGGAAGAGACTCTTTAGCCCGAGAGCACATTTATTGTTGACCTGGAGGGCCCATACAATCACGGTATAACATTTCATGATTTGGACTCCATTGTAGATGGCACGTTGGGGGTATACCAAATAGGGTATGACAAGGAAATGAGGGAAGAAACTCTGAGCTTTGAGCTCGGATGAGCTCGAGATGAGCTTTTGTGCATCTGGCTGAAGACGGTAAACTTAGCGCTTCCGAAAGGCAACTCGAGAGTTTTTCCTTTCTTCTTAAGTCCTTAGGTTCTCCATAAGTAGTGTGAATAAAGTGTGAGATTTATAGGATAGGTCCTACGTTAGTTGGAGGTATGAATGGTTTTCTGATTTCCAAAAGGCTTTAGGAATTCAACCAGGGATGCGACTGTCACGATGTTGGTGCGACCTAGTCTAGCCCCTGAACTCCTCTGAGCTTACAAAGTGCCGAGAGCATCTATGATGTTTGTGACTAGCACAAGTGGTGGTGCAACTTAGTCGGGAAGATCATAAGATAGTTAAAATCTCTACTTCACTCGTAACTCTTTAACTCCCGCCTTAGTTGATTCTTGTTGAATTGTCAAGCATCTCTTTCTCTTTACTCCACCCTTACTCTCTCTCTCCAATCATGACTAAGTCCTCTTCTTTAGCAGATCCTCCCCTACCTATTTTTCCCTCTATGCCTCAGGCAAAGGATGATCTGGGTTGCCTATGTCATGATTTTGGACTCTTTCATCCCACAGTACTTCGTGAGATAGCCAAAATGTGAGCAAAAATATAGCAAGATTTTAGAGCAATCATTGAGGTGCTCTGTCACTACTTCCCCGATATAGCATCTTTCTACTCTCTATGACCTATGCTAGTTCCATGTGTCCTTCCTCGGGTGCCATCTTTTGCCTCCGCCCCACCCATTTTTCCCACTTTGTCTAGCAATGTTTCCGACGAAAAGGAGGCTGCCATGAGTGCCCAGTCAGATGTAGCCCGCTTATCTGATGAGGGTACTTGTTCTAATACTTCCAGTGTTTTAAAGGATTCTGACTTTGATGTCTGCCGATCTACCACCGAGGACTAGGATGGGCTAGGTGTCTGAATCATTTTGCTCACTCTTGAGTCTCTTATTGTGCTTTTGCGGCACTTGTTTGTTGTTTTATTTTATTTTATTTTCCTTTATTTTCTTTTTTTTTTCACCATGATTTTGTAGCATTCACATTGCTTCAAATGACATAACATACAATGTAATTTCATTTTGCAATCAATGCAATTACATGGTGTTTTTGGAATCGTCTTTGGTGCTATAGTGTATTTATGCATGCTTTTACTACTTCTAGTTCTATGAGTTGATGCAGGTAAGCCATTTAATTCTTATTGCAACATGCACTATTTCCTATACGATGCGCTCTAGGTTTTTTCTTTTCACGCTTTAGTGAGGACACTGAAGTTTTAAGTTAGGGGTAGGGGGTAGGTAAACACTGCATGATATTTTAAGCACAAAAATGAAAAAAATTAAAACTTATTTTCCATGAATGATGCTTATTTTCTACTTTTCTAACAATGTTTATACTCTTCACAAGCTCTTATATCACTTACATGTTACATGCATAAGCTTATCAACTATGTGATTTTGTTATGCTCACTAACGAAGTATTGAGTTACTCGTGTTTAGTCTTAGATGATATGGTCAATATATGCTTTAAAACTCTAGGAA
Organism: Malania oleifera; assembly: GCF_029873635.1. Classification (NCBI taxonomy): domain Eukaryota; kingdom Viridiplantae; phylum Streptophyta; class Magnoliopsida; order Santalales; family Ximeniaceae; genus Malania; species Malania oleifera. The sequence goes on along the minus strand of NC_080427.1, from coordinate 4,778,257 downwards.
AGTTGACTAATGATTCATTCACTTTAATACTGTGGTGTAAAGGCTAGTATTTACATGGTATCTCATGAGGCTATGTTGCACTTACACTTGATTCATTGCACTTTGGGTTCCTTGAGAGCACTAAGAGAATGATCGTGGTGACTATGACACCTTGTGAGGTACTATTGAGCTTGTTGATCAATTCTTGAGTTGTTGATGTCAAACTCTGAGTTTATAAAACTCAAATTTCCTTCTATTTTCTGGATATTCCTTGTACACTAGTCTCTATTCTTGCATTTGCTAGCCTAGAGGTGACATCAAGTGGGGAGATATAAACCTAGGTCTTGTAGCTTACTTAAGACATGAAAATTAAGCCAACCTTAGAGATAGATTTATTTCGTGGACTCCTGTTCAAGCTCAAATCCCATTGGTGGTATGAAGACAACATAAGAAACAAGATGAAAAGAATGAGAAGAAGAAAGAAAAAGAGAAATAGAAATGTAGAATAATGAAAAGAAAAATATGTACCTACTCCAAATGAATATAAAAAAGGTCAAGCTAGGGAAACGACACCACACTTTTACACGTATGAGGCATTTTCAACTGACCAATGCATTTGATGTATTCACGCCTAGTCTATGAATGAGTAAATTTAGGGTGGTCTTGGTTTGATATGGCGAGTAAGTGAGAAGATGCTAGGGTGAAGGACCTGACACCTCATAAATAGGTTGGGTTCCTTTCGAGACTAGTTCACTCCATATATATGTGGGACGTTTGATCATGACATTTTTTCTCACATATAAGAGTGAACCTATTTTTTTGAGGATTTTTGAGGGTATACCAATGAGGCTGAGTTAAGATGATAGTTCTATAGGTGTCTGGGAATATCTTGTGTGTAACAAGTCATGCACTGTGTTAGCCTTACCGTGATCCCAAGAGGGGGGGTGGTGAATTGGTATTTTTAAAATTTATCTCCTAGGTATTCCTCCTAACAGCAGTATGTTCACAAGCCTATGGTCAATCTAGTGCAAATAATGTAAATATACTAGAAATTAAATAAAGCAGTTTAAACAATCACACAAGCACCAGAAAGCAGTAAAGAAAGAATGACATACAGATATGTTATCGAGGTTCGGCCAACTGCCTATGTCCCTGCCTTGGCTAACCAGGACAAAGATTATCACAATAACTTGCTCACTTAAAAGGATGGAGCGGGACCTATATAAACCAGGTCAAATTACCACAGGGCTGACCTCAACCTTTACCAATCCTTACCGGGCTGGATTACCGCCCCCTCAGGCCACGCCTGGAATCTCTCAGATATACAATCAAACGATACAATATATGGGTGCTTTCACATAAAGTAGATTTGTACCACAAATGCGCACAAACACAAACACCACAGATGATTTAAAATGTAAGCTTTGTGTGGTCTAAATATTTCAACTCTCAACTATGTTTTCTATCAATGTAGTAAGTACGTGAGAGTGTCAAACAAGCATTCTGTGTATCTCAAGGTATTTCAATCAAATGTGTTCACACAGAATATTAAATAAGCATCAAGAATATCAATCAATAGAATATCTCAATCATGGAAGTATGTATATGCTTGGATTGCAAAATATATAGGATCTTTGTTTTTAGCAAAAATATTTGAGTAAATAAATATTGCAACAAAGATGTTTCACCTCAAACAAAAATATCTCCTCAAATGGTTTTCAAAATAAAGAGCAATAGATACTTGTAAATGATTTTGAAAATAGTTCGCAACCAAAAGCAAAAATGGGCTTCTTAAGATATTGCAACAAATATGCAATCTTAGAAGACCTAGTAAAGTCTTATGAGGATGAACTTATTAGCTTAGTACCCTAAGAATCCTTTTGGTTCCGCGCTCACTAAAAATATATCAATCTCACAACCAAGAGAGAGTAAACCTTCCTATCTAAGCACTCAAGAATACTTACAAATGATTCTACGAGTATTGAATGTAAGCTAGAGTGTATTTGGAAGAGTATGAGCAAATGAGAATCAAAAGAAAGTATTTTTGCTTGAGAGAGATTTTCTAAATCTTTTTGCTAAAATATGCTTAATCCACCAAATGAAATAGTATATATAGACATACCAAAGTTTTTGACCGTTGGGGACCTATTAGGGATTGTTAGAAAAGTTTAATGATGTTTAAAACATTTTAACCCCGTTTAAAGATTTTAACTGCGGTAAAAAATTAGGTGCAACCTGAGAGGTCCGGTTGATCAGAAATGTTTCGATCAACCAAGTTTCAAATGGTCCGGCTGACGAGGGGAATATTGAACTGAGGTCTTGGTCGACCAGGAGAGGGCGATTTCCCAATTTTTTGAGTTTCGATTGACCAAAGCATTTTGAACTGCCTGGTTCGGTCGACCAGACCGCTGGGAATTCTCCTGGGGACCCTTCGTTTGACCAGGTCATTGGAGAACAAATGTTCTCAGTTGACCAGATGGTCAAGTGTTAACCTAGAAGGGTTTCAGTCGACCAGGGCCTTTTGAACTATCAGTTTCGATCGACCAGTTGGTCAAACTTTTGACCCCAAAGAGTTTCGGTCGACCAAGGCCTTTTGAACTACCTTTGCTGGTCGACCGAGTGGTCAAACTTTGACCCAAGGGAGTTTTGGTCGACCAGGGCCTTTTGAACTACCTTCGCTGGTCGACCGGGTGGTCAAACTTTGACCTAGGGTGTCTCGGTCGACCAGGCCAAAATGAACTGGCTTGGCTGGTCGACCAAAAGTGCATCATGTGTGCATTTTGGTCCCGTATTGAAGTAAAAAGGCCTTATTCAAGTGCCTAACAAATATATGTGAAAGTGTGAGTGTCCTAGGGGCACTTGGGGTCTAATTTGAAGACACCGAAAAAGTCCGGTATCGGTCGACCGAAAGGAAAACCCTAAGGTCTTTCTATGGTTATTTTTGGTTTGTATCTGGTTTGAGCTTACAAAATAAACCATGCATGTGGTGTGTGTGCTTATTACAAACCGAATACCCTAATTACTATTACAGACAAATTTCACTAAAAATTATTACAATTAAGAGCATGAGTTTGTTTTCAAGCTTTGAGCTTTCACGTGCCATTGATGATATGCTAATATGAACCTGCACATGAACTAGATATTTATTAAATACAAGAGTATTTGTCATTATCAAAACCAGGGCGTGACCTATAAGGTCAACACACTTCACACATGCCTTCTGATATTGCCTATTTATACGTAGATTTACATGACTATATTAACTCTATATTGCAATAGCTGGTTGATTATTTGTGAGTTATGTTTTTATTGATGATTGTATGATGTTAAGACTTGCATGAATGATTCATTTCAGAGTTGTGTGTATAGTGAAGTCATGAAAGAAAGAGCATGTATGTAATTTAGTGATATATTTGTATGTAAATTGGTATGACTGTAGCATGTGCTTTTATCTGGCGTTCATTGGAAATGGTGTTTATGGGAATTGTCTTGGAAACCCTCTTGAGACTACAACTCGTCCAATAGAGTCAACTTAGGGTTTTAATGCCTTATTGCATATGGTAAAGGCGATAGTGTTTCCCACGAAAGAGGAGGTAGATAGGATTTTTTAGTTTTCTTAGTTTTTTCTTTGCTTGAGGACTAGAAAAGTGAAAGTTAGGGATTGTGACGGGTCCCTAAAATGCATAATTTTAGACCCTACATTACCTTTGTTTATTCTCTTTTATCTTGTAGGTAACCCTTTGTTAACATAGTTCGTAGTTATGCAAGGTTTGCTCGTGTTGTAGGAAATACATGTTAAAACCAAGGAGTTAAAGCATTACGAGAAGCCAAGGGAGTAATTGGGGGTACTTAAAGCTCAAATTAGAGGTTTAACCAACTTCCAAATGCTTTAAAGCATCAAAAGAGAAAAAAGACTCTGTTCGACCATGTGGTGCGACTGACAACACAAGGGGTGACCAGGTCACTTAATGTAGACTCCAAGGTCCAGATTGAGATCAAATTGCTTCAAGGTTCAAACAAGTGTCAGACCAAGTGACCCTTTAGGGTGACCAAGTTGAGTAACCTGAAGAATATTGAGCTCGAGATACTAAGAGTATTGACCAAGTGCTCGACCAAGAAGACTCTGAGGGTGACCATATCATATTCTTGAGATGTTTTGAAGTTTGAGATCCAACAAGTCTCGACCATCAACTCAACCATCAAAATCCCTTGGCACGACTCAGTCAAAGACACTGATGATTTGAATTCCTGATTACCTGCAAGTCTTGACCACAGCATGATCAAGGAAAGCATGAGAGTGACTTGGTCGACAATGATGATCTTTTGCACAAGATTTACTGCAAACTTTCCTATTTCAAATTTCAAACTTTCTAAACCCTAATGGGTATAAGTAATAGCTACAAATATGTCCTCTAGGTTCCTCTTTAGCCAATTTTGGGTTAGTGATAGACCTGAAACGCCATTAAGAACCACTATATATTAGATTTACATGCTTTTGTATTTACATTCCTGCTCTAGTTTTCTTTGTGTATGAGTGATCATTACTGATGAACGATTTGTTCTATAATAAAGAAGCCATATATACATGCTTTCTCTCTACTGCTATCCTGTACTGCTGTCCTTTATTGCTTTAATTGACACGTTTTCTTTTATAGCTCTGATTGTGATGAACACTTAGTAGATAGGATAACACTTCTACAACTTCAATTAGGTACACGTAGTAGGCTACAGCCTCCCATAGAGGTTTTCTTGATCATTGTGATAGAGTATACTTTGGTTCCTGGCCATGCACCAGATGGTTGGTGCACCCTTGCTACCCTATGCCATTGAATGACTTCTTGGACCATTTTGCCAATTTTTGGTTAGCTTAATATGGTGAACTGACAGAACTTAGAGTACACACATGACATCCTAAGTTTGATTTATAATTGAGCCCTACTTTGTAGGAGTATGGTTAATCTAGATTTTACTCTCTTTCCAGTATTGAAAAATAGCATCTTTTTACTTTTCTTTTACACAAGGCTATAATAAACTGATTGGGAAGTGTTTTGATAACTGCGCTTTAAATTCCTAAGGATCAACACCTGACTTCCCCCACTTTCTATAGAACATAGGATTAGTTAGGTTTTATAAATATTATTTTTGATAGTTAAGGAGTGAATCCTTGGCAAGCCTACCATAAACCCTTTTATGTATAAAACTTACTTTCGTCTATGTGCCTAGGGTTCCTCTTTAGCCCCTCTTTGGTTAGTGATAGACCTAGAGAGGTTTTGGGTGCCACTTAGTGTAGGATTTACAACTTCAATTTCAATTCCTTTTACTGGGTTCGTGTTTGGAGTCTTTGAAGGCCTTTGACAACCTTCAAGTTCCTTATTCTACTGCGTAAATAGTTGGTATTTTGATTGTAATCTTGATCGCTAGTGACAGGCTATTGAGTTGGAATTGAAGCCATTTTTAATACATGCTTTCTTTACTACTTTCATTTAAATACCTACACTTTAAATACCTTGTCTTTAATTTCCATGCAAGTTTGCATCTTTGATTGTGATGAGACCCTAGGGTGAAGGACAACCTAGCTAGGGATTCAGTCACTTATACAGACTATGATTCATGTACGAGGTGTTCTTGTGATTGCTAGATAGGGTATACCTTGGTTACCAATCATGCTTCGGACAATTGGTGCACCTTCGCTACCCAATGCAACTCAAACGGTTTATGATTACGCGTCAAAACTGCGTAATTGGGCATCTTAACCCGGGCTTTATGGTTTATATTTTTAATTAAATGTCTAAAATTGTCCAATATTTTAATAAAATGCCAAAAACATCATTCTTGAACTTTATTGCACTATTTATGAGAATTTGGTAATTTTTTGTCGCAGGAAAATACCCGGGAATCAAAATCGACACCTGTTCGTATTTCATGCATAACTTTTCCGTCTGAGCTCCGATCGAGACAATTCAAATTTTTAGAGAAATAGAAAAGGATTATCTACAACTTTTGTGTTTTGAGTTTTGTGAGATACAAGCTCCAGAAGAGCAGAATTTGCAACAAACAGAGAATTAAAAAAATGAAAAAAATCAAGTTGCTGGGTCAACCCTTTGCAAACGGGTCAGGTTGTTCCACGCCGGGTCATAGGGCTTTTCCCCATCCCCTTTAAATCTTCTCTTTCTCCTTCTTCTTTTGGCAGCAGCCCGTAGGGGCCTCTCACGCTACCTTGTTCTTCTTCTTCTTCTTCTCTTCTCCTTTCTTTTCTTTGCTGTTTTTGTCTTCTCTTTTGGTATTTTCTTTTAGCCTTTCTATCTTTCATTAGTTCTCTTCTTCTTTTTCCTTCTTCTTCTTCTCCTTTCCCATCTTCTTCCTCCTCTGTTTTCCTGCTAAAACTCCCTCTGCGTTAGCCAAACCCGAGAACCTACAGCCACCAAGAAGCCTTTCAGCACAGCAGCAGCCTTCTCTGCTGTCCAAAAACAGCAACCCGTGAGCATCCAACACCGGCAACACAGCAGTCCCGCGCCCTTCTCCAGTCTTCCAGCAGAATACCAGCACATAGCACAGCTGCACAGCTCCAACACAGCCTCCTTCGGATCCTCCTCTGCAATCACTCTCTGTTTTGCTCTCTCTCCACTTTCTTCTTTTCTTTTGTTCCGTTTAATTTCAATTACAACTTAATGCTTTGTTTTTTTTATTTGTTTAGTTATTTATTAAATTCGTGAAGAGTTTATTTGAATATTGCTCAATTGGTTTTAATTTCTTTTGAAGTTTAATTCTCTCTTTGTTTACTTATCTTGTTTTTAATTCAAGTTATTATTATATTTAAATTAGTGGCTTTTTATCGTTCTTTCAATTTAAATTCCGTTTTACTTCTTGAAAAATAGTAATAAAGAAAAAGAAAAAAAATAGATACTAAATAAAAAAGGAAAAAAAAGTCTTTTTTTAGTTAGGATTTATCTGATTGAAGTTTGAGTCTTTATTGTGTTTTGTTATCGTTTAGGTTGATTGATATTTTAATTTTAATTTGCATTCTTGATTCGTGTTAAAGATCCAATTTTTATTGCACACGTATGTGTTGATTGAGTTTCCATTATGTGCTTTAATTCCATGATTAATGTTACCATTTTTAATTAGTGCGTGTGTCGATGTTTCCTTAGGTAGATTAGAGTTTCCATTCTAGCGTGTTTTAATTCCTTATTTGTAGTTTCCAATTTTTATTAGTGCGTGTCACAATGTTTCTTTAAGTAAACTAGGATTTCTATTCTTGTTTCTTTTATTTAATACATGTTAGTTTTAGGGTTTTTAAATTACGTGTCATCTAATTTGGTAAAAGTGAAATTGAACAATTTTGAAAACCCGAATCTGAACTGAGTTCAGTACCTTTTAATTTCGATTGGAAGAACGTAAAATCTGAGATTAAACGCATTCCCTGAGGAGATGATCTAGCCCTTGGGCTTAATATTACACGACAGAACTCCTATACTTGGGATAGCTTTCGAGCTGCTCATTTTTCGAGTGAGTCAAGTTTTTGGCGCCGTTGCCGGGGAATGTCGGTCTTAGTCTCAAATTTGCGTTTTTCTCATCATTTTTGTTAGTTTTATGAAAAATAAAAAAAATAGAAAACAAAAACAGAAAAAAAATTGAGTTTTGAAAAATGGTTGCACCTGCACCGCGCACGATAATGGATTTTTTGCAGCTTGAATATGGCACTGCATCCTCTTCCACTGTTTTGCCTTATGATGAGCTTAATTTCATGATGCAGCGCGGGAGGACATCATTGCTACCCGAATTCTACGGGTCGGAATCTGAGTGCCCCTATCAGCACTTAACAGAGATTGAATTAACCTGCAATATGTTTTTCTCTCATGCTAGAGCTAACAAATCTACTAGACTGAATTTATTTCTTGCTACTTTGCAGGATAGGGCACTGATTTGGTTTCATTCAATGACACCTTATTCTATCACTAATTGGACTGATATGGAGCGTGAATTTCTGCATGCATTTTGTCCCTCACAGAAAACTCAATTTTTGCAGGAACAGATTCTTAATTTTGTGCAACATGATGATGAGACATTTGGGGCTTGCTAGGAACGATTCAAGGATCTACTACGCACTTGTCCACATCACGGGTTTGACTCATGGAAGTTAGTTGATTATTTTTATACTGCTCTTACCCCTGATTGCAAGTGTTTTGTCCAGACTATGTCTAATGGAGAGCCCGTCAGCGAGAATCCATATAAGGTATTATCATTCTTTAATTACTTAGCTGACAATGTCCCACAGTGCAACACACGATACACTCAGGCACCCATGACTGCACACCCTATCAGCACAATTAGTGGTGGTGATGCATATGAACCACCAGAATACCCAGATATTCCTTCGCCTCATTACCAGCCACCACAGATCCCTCAGAGCTGTACATTGTCAGACCTTTTCGAGGATAGCATAACACAGATGGCGAACATGCTCCAGCAGTTCATGCAAACTCAAGTCGATCATAATAATGAATTGCGAGACACCATTAATGCGATAAGCACACAGTTGGACATCTTAGAAAATGAGGAAACACTCGCAGAACTTCAGCCTAGTTCTCAAGAGTACCAGCAATCGCAACAACAAATACATGATGTTTCTCTTGAGACAGTAGAGGCCACCATCACCTTCAGTAGCGAGAAAGACGATCTCCAATCTGAAATGCTCATCGCCGAGCAAATAGTTGTCCCAACACCAGAAGTTATGGCTGAAATAGATGAATCCAAAGAAAAATCAGAAGAAACGGGGCTAGAAGCAGAGCAGTTAGTTGATGAGGAGACTGATACTCATACGGAGTACCAACCTGTGGTACCTAATACTCCAAGCTCAGAAATCATGAAACCGTCACTCCCACCTGAATCAGATGTTAAAGAGCCTAATGTGGAGGCAGACTCTTGCAGTGGTATGATGATATGTAGACCCGATAAAGAGGGTAACCAGTCTGGTGAGCATATGATTTTCAAAGAACCAGGTAAAACCTTTAATGTTAATGCTTCTGAAGAACTGCAGGTAATTATTCCGATCACTTTCTCTCAACCATTAGTTCGTAAAGAAGCACATTTCCTAGACACAATGTTGAATAAAGACCCTTTCTTATCCACACACGAGGGTCAACCTGCGCACGTATTGTTTGGTATTTTGACATGCATTTATTCATTTGAAGCTGATTTTCGTGCAGGTTTGAAGACTGATCCATTGTGGTGGCTCAAATTTGGAGAACCGCCGATGCAATTTATAAACCTACGCCCACCAGACGAAATTCCTCCAGAGCCTCCGCCAAGACAATTGTGATGTTTTTCTTTCCCTTATTTTCCTTTTATTTTATCTTATTTTATTTTTAGTTAGTTTTCAGGTCTATTTTCTCATAGTTCGAATTTTGTTTTCCATTATTTCGCCACTCAGGTACGCCTTACTTTTCTCGTGCACAGTATTTTCTATTTCCCTTATGCTTTCACATTGAGGACAATGTTCCATTTTAGTTGGGGGGGATGAGCATTCGCATGTGACACTGTGCACGTACACGTACCGGGTTTTATATTTAAAAAAAAATCAAAAATACAAAAAAAAAATCAAAAAAAAATCAAAAAGAGAGAGAAAGAAAGGAGGAGCACTGAAAAATTACACTGCACTATGTCATGCTTAACACTTTGTATACCCTTCGCATACTTGCATATAACTTATGAATGACACACTTGAGTCAATCATGCGTAGTTTCTCTTTATATGATATGACTCCATGAAGAATCAATTGGTAGTACATTCGTGTTAATTTGACTATATAATTTCCTATATTTACACGGCATCTCACGAGGCTAAATAAACACATTCACGTGATTCATTGCACTTAGGGTTTCCTGTGAGCACTGAGAGAACACCCGTGGCGACTATGACACCTTGTGAGATATCCTTGAGCTATTTATCGTCATTTTGAGCGTTAATATCAAATCAGAGTTCATAGAACTCAATTCTCTTTTCTATGGATGATTCCTTTGTACACTAGTCTTTGTTTTTGATTTGCTAGCCTAGAGGTGACACCTAGTGGGGAGATAGAAACCTAGGTCTTGTAGCCTATTCAAAATGTGAAGGCTGAGCCACCCCTAGAGATAGACTTAATTCATGAACTCCTATTCGAGCTCAATTCCCATTGATGGTATGAAGATTACAAAAGAAGTGTCATATTGTCCTTATTGATCAAGAAAAGACAGAAAATGAAGAATAAGCAGAAAAAAAAGAATAAGCAATACACATGCGCATGAAATGAAACGTCAATGCCGGCCCAAATACATATCACAAAAAAGTCAAGGACGACACATATTTTCCACATATGAAGATTCTTTAACCGATTAATGCCTCAGATGTATTCACGACAAGTTTGTGACTAAGTTGATCTAGTGTGGTCTCAGTTGGATATGGCGAGTAGGTGAGAAGATGCTAGGGTGAAGGACCCGACACCTCATAGATAGGCTAGATCCTTTCCTGACTAGTCCACTCCATATACTTAGCGTTGTTCCTTTTAATATGTGAGATGTTTGATCGCGACACTCCTCCTCACATATGATGAGTGAACCCATTTTCTTTGAGTGTTCTTGAGGGTATACCAGTTAGGCCGAGTCAAAGCGACCGTTCTGTAGGTGTCCACTGGCGTCCTAGGTGTACTGAGTCACACACATCACACACACCTCGAGAGTTTACCTCTTTATACTCGAACTTATATGATTGCATTAACTCTGAATGTGCCACTGATTAACTTCATGTGAGTATACTGCTTTCAAATCACATATAAATGATGAAACTTGCATGAGTGACGTGCTTTGGAGTCGTGTGCATTGAATATGAACGAGTTTGTGTGAAATTCAGTTATGTTTGTATGTGAAGTCGTATAATATTGTCGCATGTGCGTTGATTTCATGATTATTGGAGTTTGTAGTTATAGGCACCACCCTGAAATTCATTCACGTCATTTGCTAGAGACTAGCAAAACGTTAGTTGGGGGGTGTGATTACGCGTCAAAACTGCGTAATTGGGCATCTTAACCCGGGCTTTATGGTTTATATTTTTAATTAAATGTCTAAAATTGTCCAATATTTTAATAAAATGCCAAAAACATCATTCTTGAACTTTATTGCACTATTTATGAGAATTTGGTAATTTTTTGTCGCAGGAAAATACCCGGGAATCAAAATCGACACCTGTTCGTATTTCATGCATAACTTTTCCGTCTGAGCTCCGATCGAGACGATTCAAATTTTTAGAGAAAGAGAAAAGGATTATCTACAACTTTTGTGTTTTGAGTTTTGTGAGATACAAGCTCCAGAAGAGCAGAATTTGCAACGAACAGAGAATTAAAAAAATGAAAAAAATCAAGTTGCTGGGTCAACCCTTTGCAAACGGGTCGGGTTGTTCCACGCCGGGTCATAGGGCTTTTCCCCATCCCCTTTAAATCTTCTCTTTCTCCTTCTTCTTTTGGCAGCAACCCGTAGGGGCCTCTCACGCTGCCTTGTTCTTCTTCTTCTTCTTCTTCTTCTTCTTCTTCTCTTCTCCTTTCTTTTCTTTGCTGTTTTTGTCTTCTCTTTTGGTATTTTCTTTTAGCCTTTCTATCTTTCATTAGTTCTCTTCTTCTTTTTCCTTCTTCTTCTTCTCCTTTCCCATCTTCTTCCTCCTCTGTTTTCCTGCTAAAACTCCCTCTGCGTTAGCCAAACCCGAGAACCTACAGCCACCAAGAAGCCTTTCAGCACAGCAGCAACACAGCAGCAGCCTTCTCTGCTGTCCAAAAACAGCAACCCGTGAGCATCCAACACCGGCAACACAGCAGTCCCGTGCCCTTCTCCAGTCTTCCAGCAGAATACCAGCACAGAGCACAGCTGCACAGCTCCAACACAGCCTCCTTCGGATCCTCCTCTGCAATCACTCTTTGTTTTGCTCTCTCTCCACTTTCTTCTTTTCTTTTGTTCCGTTTAATTTCAATTACAACTTAATGCTTTGTTTTTTTTATTTGTTTAGTTATTTATTAAATTCGTGAAGAGTTTATTTGAATATTGCTCAATTGGTTTTAATTTCTTTTGAAGTTTAATTCTCTCTTTGTTTACTTATCTTGTTTTTAATTCAAGTTATTATTATATTTAAATTAGTGGCTTTTTATCGTTCTTTCAATTTAAATTCCGTTTTACTTCTTGAAAAATAGTAATAAAGAAAAAGAAAAAAAATAGATAATAAATAAAAAAGGAAAAAAAAGTCTTTTTTTAGTTAGGATTTATTTGATTGAAGTTTGAGTCTTTATTGTGTTTTGTTATCGTTTAGGTTGATTGATATTTTAATTTTAATTTGCATTCTTGATTCGTGTTAAAGATCCAATTTTTATTGCACACGTATGTGTTGATTGAGTTTCCATTATGTGCTTTAATTCCATGATTAATGTTACCATTTTTAATTAGTCCGTGTGTCGATGTTTCCTTAGGTAGATTAGAGTTTCCATTCTAGCGTGTTTTAATCCTTATTTGTAGTTTCCAATTTTTATTAGTGCGTGTCACAATGTTTCTTTAAGTAAACTAGGATTTCTATTCTTGTTTCTTTTATTTAATACATGTTAGTTTTAGGGTTTTTAAATTACGTGTCATCTAATTCGGTAAAAGTGAAATTGAACAATCTTGAAAACCCGAATCTGAACTGAGTTCAGTACCTTTTTAATTTCGATTGGAAGAACGTAAAATCTAAGATTAAATGCATTCCCTGAGGAGATGATCTAGCCCTTGGGCTTAATATTACACGACAGAACTCCTATACTTGGAATAGCTTTCGAGCTGCTCATTTTTCGAGTGAGTCAGTTTACTTAAATCATATAGCCTAATATGGATAGTTGACCTAACATAGCTAGTGCACACGATAGCCTAAGCTTGATTCATGGTTTGAGATCTGCTTTGAAGGAGTAGTTTTAATATAAATTTACATGCTTTCATAGTTGATAGAAAAACCTTTTCAAAATCTCACCATATTTACTTTTACATAAAGTGTAGTGAATTAGGCTAGAAGTGGTGAACAAATGCACTTGAGTCCCTAAGGATCGACACTCGAATCACTCATTGTTCTACTTAACTTATCGATAGTTAGGTTATAAATTTTATCTTTGGTAGTTGTTGGCCTCACAGTGCTTAGAATTTTGTTTTGATGATAACAAATCAAGGGAACTTAACATATTGGGTTAAGTGAAGATTCAGGACTCAATTGTTTTAGATAAAGATCAAGTGATTCAAGTGTTTTGGATCAAGATCGAGTGCTTGACAAGTATTTTGAAAGCTTGAACCCAAAGATAGAAGACCTAGTGAAGCTAAAGACTATTGAAGCTTGAAGTCAAGATAAACATGAAGAACAAAAGCAATGCATGAAGACTTAGTGATTAGAAAAGTCATAGTCATCAAGAAGTCTTATGTAAGTACTCCGCAAATTTCAATAAAAATGTTTTAAAGCTTTTAGGAATCATTATTGGCTTATAGATCTATTTTTGGAAAACCCTAGAAAATATTTTAAAGTCTCGTTTAAGTTTTATAAGATTGAAGTGTTGAAAATCAAAGTTTTTGGAAAGTTGTAAGATCAAGAGACTGACCTGACACCATTAGGTAACTAACATATTTATGCTAAATAAAGTGAACATACAGAATGAGACTAGGCGACTGATGAAACACTATCCGACGACTGACACTTGTACGCTATTACAATTTGAACAAACAAAATAGAGATAGGCGGCTGACCTCATAAGCTCAGGCAACTGATCCCATTATGTGTTTGAAAATTTGTTGAATCATAAAGAATCAGGTGACTGAATCTGTGAATCTCAGTTGACTGACCATCGTATTTTCAAAATTAAAACAGTGAGGGAAAGTTTCCAAATTTGATTACTTGGCCCCCAAATTTTGAGAAAACTTGGGAAATTCTGCAAGTAACTTAGGGAATATGAAAATTCACTTTTTCTATCTATAAATACATTTTCAACCTAAGGATTAAATATACCAAAAAATAGAAATCAATCAAATTCTTATACATTCTGAGCTATCTTGTTGAATACTTTTGCTGAAAGTTTTTGCTGAGTTTCTTACTGAATAAAAGCTCACTATTCTTGCTCTTTCATTGAGAATTTCAAATTTAAGATAGAACCCTGGTGATATCTTCTTGAGCTTCACTCATTATATTGTTATTTTGCTAAAGTATTTTGATCTTTAACTTGTACAAATTTGCTTTAACTGAGAGTGTCTGTTGTACGACACCAAGTTTGCTTCTTTGTATTGTTCTTTTTGATGATTAAGGGTTGTTGGATCGTTGCTTGGCAAGAAGGGGTATTCTTGTTAGAGAGGGATCTCCACTTGAGAAGGAGAGAGGTTGTAACTTTGCCTAAGTAAAAAATTTGGAATCCTCACAGTGGTTGCTTGGGGCAAGGACGTAGGTTACAGGCCAAACCTTGTAAAAAATCTGGTTATTAGCTCTTTTCTTTACTCTCTTTAGTTTTTTGCATGACAATTATATATGCGTATGATCTTTACATTATGCTGAATTTTTGGGATTGTTGTTTTTTGATCAATATTTAAAATCAGCATACTATAAATTATTGGTTGGATAGATATTTTCAAAATAATCAACTAAAATATAATTTGAACTAAGAGTTTTACAAAACCAAATCTTTGAAAATTGTATTTCATTTATTGTTGCAAAAGAATAAATTATGAGTTCAAGTTTAAAAGATGATGTTTGTTTATGAACTATCTTAACTAGATTCTTGAAGTTTACTAGCTAGATTTCGATATTTAAAATTGAATTTGAGGATTATCAATAGAATAAGAATTGTAAAGGCTGATTAATTGCTAAAAAAAATATTGCCGAAATTAAATTCAACTAAAGAATTTGTAATACAAAGAAAATTTTAAAATCCCAATCACCCCCCTCTTGGGAGTATACCTAGATTCTCAATTGGTATTAGAGTGCTAGGTTGTAGTAATTCTTAAATTAGAAGCTACATAAAGATTCCTATGGCACACTTAGGTGTATCTCCTTTTGCTGAGGGTCAATCCTTGTCTAGACCACCCATCTTCTGCAGTGTTAACTACACCTTTTGGAAACAACGAATGAGAATATACCTACAAACCTTGGATTGGAAAGTTTGGAAAGTTGTCACACATGGTGACCTCATCCCTACCAAAATCGTAGACAATAAAGAAATACCAAAAGATGAAAAAGAGATGACAAATAATGACTTAAATATGTTGCAAATAAACTCTAGTGCAATGAATGCACTATATTGTGCTCTATATGTAAATAAGTTCAATAGGATTATAGGATGCAAATCAACTAAAGAAATTTGGGATAAACGTGAAGTAACTTTTGAAGGAACGGTTGATGTAAGAGATAGTAGAATTGATATGCTGACTACCGAGTATGAAGCTTTTAGGATGAAGCCTGATGAGACCATCACTAGTATGTACATTAGGTTCACCCACATATTAAACTCCCTAAATGCCCTAGGGAAAAATTACTCCACATATGAAATGATCCGAAAAATACTTAAAGGATTTCCACCAATATGGGAACCTAATGCCACATCAATTACAGAAGGAAGAAAGTTGAAAGACACTTCCCTTGATGAATTGATTGGATCGCTTCTCATATATGAGATGGTTATAAATGAAAGAAATTATGAAGGTAACAAATCCAAGAAATCAATAGCCCTTAAAGCTCCTAAAGAAAGTTCTAGTGAAGAAGAAGAAGATAATGAATTAGACGACAATGATATAGTCTTAATTACTAGGAGACTTGGAAAATTATTCAAGAAAAATAAGAAATTTACTTAAAAATTCAGAGGCTCAAAATCTGATAAAGGAGAAACAAGAAAAAAAAAAAAAGGAAACTAAGAATGAACCTCCTACATGTTATAATTGTAAAAAGGTTGGGCATATAAAACCTAATTGTCCACAACTTAAGAATGACGCCAAGTAGAAGAAAAAGAAGGCGATGAAAGCTACTAGATGGGATGACATAAGCACAAGTGAATCAGAAAACGAATCAAGTGATCAAGATGTGGCAAATTTGTGCTTCATAGCTAATGATGCTGAGTTAAATTCCTACACTAGCACATATGAAGAATCTAGTGATGGGTCATGTAATGACTTGTGTGAAAGCATGCCTTCATATAGAGAAATTCAGGTTGAACTACATACTTGGCATAAAAGGCTCATAAGAATAACTAAAAGAAGCTTAGCTTTGAAATAACAAAATGAAATACTCAAGAACCAACTTAAAACTTCAAAATTAGGTGAAAAAGAAAAGAACTCACACATTGATGATCTCATGGATAAAATAAATAACTTGTCTCAAGACCTAGAAAAGCTGCAAGTAAATGGTGAAAATTTAAAAGATTCAGAAATAAGTAATCTTAAAAGTAAAATTGAGGATAAATAAAAAATCATCTATAATTTCAAAAATGAAAAATAAAATTTTGAAAAGCTAATTGGAACACAAAGAATATCATCAGATAAAGAAGGAATTGGATACAATGGAGTTGAAATAAGAAGAAAAAGAATCTCTATATGGGATACTTCATAAAAGAATCAAAACATTATGGTAGCACATTTTCCACAAATGCTTATGAACACACTACTTGCTTCTTTTGTAAGAAAAAGGGATATATTAAGTTTGAATGTCCATTTAAAAAGAATAATGTTAAAATCAAGAAAGTATGGAGAATCAAAATTGAAAGTACACATGTAATAAAAAGACCTAAGAAGGTTTGGGTACCAAAAAGTAACACTTTGAACCCTTCTTGTAGGTGTGCTTTAGGACCACTCCATCAAAAGACAAATGGTACTTGGACAGTGGGTGTTCAAGACACATGACCGGAGACAAATCAAAATTTACTACACTAATACGAAAAGATGGTGGGTATGTCACCTTCAGCGACAATGCTAAAGGAAAAATTATCGGTATCGGAAAAGTAGGTGAAGAACCCTCCTTAACTATTGATGATGTTTTACTAGTAGATGGGTTAAAACATAATCTACTTAGTATAAGTCAATTAAGTGGTAAAGTCTTTGACATAATCTTTAGAGAAGACAAATGCATAGTTAAAAATCGATAAAAACGTGATTTCTTATTCACCGCTAATAGGGTCAATAATGTGTATTGTATAAACTTTCAAAATCTAATATCTTAAGAAATCACATGCCTAGCAGCGACAAATGAAACTAGCTAGCTATGGCATAGAAGACTATGACACACTAGTATGGATTTCTTATCTAAATGAGCTAAAAAGAACTTAGTCAAAGGTCTACCTAGCACAAATTTTGTAAAAGATAAAATTTGTGACGCTTGCCAGCTTGGAAAGCAAACTAAGCCTAGTTTTAAAAAGAAGGAACACATTTCCACTAGTAGGCCCTTAGAACTTATTAAGTTAGATTTATTTCGCCCTACTAGAACCCAAAGTTTATGAGAAAAGTAATATGATTTTGTCATTGTTGATGACTACTCCAGGTTTACCTGGGTATTCTTCTTAGCCTCCAAAGATGAAGCTTGCAAGATGTTAATTGACTTATGCAAGTGACTCCAAAATGAAAAAGGGTATGAAGTTCTAAATATTAGAAGTGATCA
Organism: Malania oleifera; assembly: GCF_029873635.1. Taxonomy (NCBI): domain Eukaryota; kingdom Viridiplantae; phylum Streptophyta; class Magnoliopsida; order Santalales; family Ximeniaceae; genus Malania; species Malania oleifera. Next base: position 4,760,629 of record NC_080427.1, on the reverse strand, counting down.
AGGAAGAGAATTTAAAAATAAAGAAGTTGATAAATTTTGTAATGAACATGGAATAAATCACAATTTTTTGGCACCTTGAGCTCCTCAACAAAAATGGAGTTTTTGAAAGGAAGAATAAGTCTATTCAAGAAGTGGATAGGACCTTGCTTAATGAGCATAAATTACCAAAGTATTTTTTGGCTGAAGTGGTTGAAATTTAGAATAGCTACCAAGAGGGGGGGGTGAATTGGAAGTTTTTAGATTTTTAATATTATTATTTTAAATTTTTACTTTTTTTAATTCAAACACTAAAAGGACAAAACAACCAATCAAATTACATCACAAAACTTAAGAATACAATTCAATCATATAAAACTTAACCAGTCATTCAACCAATCATTCAAGAATGATATTTCCCTTTAATAGAAGTCCTGTAGCTATTTTGCAAAACTTGTTTTGAATGAATTTGTATTGCTTTATCTCTTAACCAAGATTTCCGCAAATTAACCAACGTACTCCCTTATGGGTTTCCGCAAACGGTTAACTCAAATGTACTTTCATAAATTAAGAGATTTCCTTGAATATGATGTATAAGCCCTGCAAACTGCACTTGATTCACATAGTATATGATGTGGAACATAAAGGGAGTAAGGAAGAATATGAACACCAAGATTTATGAGGTTCGGCTTATCTCCAATCTACGTCCTCGCCTTTGGTCAATTCCACCAAAGGATTCCACTAAGTATGCTCTTTTACTAGGCAGAGCAAGCCTTTACAAAATTCCCTCCTTTTAGGTAAAGACACCTCTCCAAGCGAACAATCCTCACTTGGTACAACGATCCAAAAAATCCTTGAATCGTCAACAATATAAAGAAGTTGCTATAATGATCTGTGTGCAAAAGAAACTCTCAAAACAGAGCAAGGTTGTACATGTTAGAGCAAAATCAATACTTCAATCAAATAATCAATAAAGAAACTATGAAGCTCAAGTGTTTAGAGATCATCAAGAGTTTGTTTTGAATAAATAAACTTAGAGTATGAATCTTGGCTTTGATATTTCAGCAGAGTTTCAGAACTTTTCTCCCTGATGAAGTGTGAGCAATAGAAAGCTTTGAGAGATTTAATGCTTTAATTTCAAGAGAGCTGAGTGATTTCTTGGATGATTGAATTCTTGAGTTTAAAAGAGTATTTATAGGCATTCTTGGCTTAGTTTCCTTGTTCCTCAAGTATCTTTGAGTGGTCTCTAAGTTTTTACAACGTTCATATTTTGAAAAACTAATTTTTTTTCATTTTGCCCGTTGGATTTAAAAAAAAAAAAACTTGTGGAGTCAGTCTGCTAGACAAGAGACTAACAGAAAACAATTCATTTTGAGTCAGTCAGCTGACTATCAATCGTCTGGGTAATTTTGCCTTTGTTAAGTTAGTCGACTAGACAGACAAAAGAGGTTTTTCTTTTTTTTGATTTTTCCATTTCAACTTTACACTTATGATTTGATTTAAAAATATTTTAGGGAATTAAAAATGAGTTTCTTAAGTTTATATTGGTCCGTTAAAGAGCTTCATATTTTCTAAATTGTTACTTGATACGAAGTACTTACATCAAGCTTTTCTTAAACATGATGCTTCAAGTCTTTGATAAGCCTATTGAATTCATGTCCCTTTTTATCTTTAAGCTTTTAAGAACTAAGGCTTCAAGTCTTCTTCTTTACTGCTTGAAAAGATTTGTCGAAGCTTTCTCTTGATATTCATAACTTGTTCTTTTGACATGATAAAAATGCACAGCTTGTTCTCTTGATGATGCTTTAATTCATAGCTTCTTTCTCTTGTGTTGAGATATATATATTCTTGAAACAAAATCACTCAACAAACAAGTTATACCAGCGTCATTTTTTATCATCAAAATAAGATTGAAAAGCCTTGTCTGGCCAACAGTGGTAAATACTACATGTTATGTGATAAATAGAGTTTCCATAAGATAAAACCTTGATAAGACCCCCTATGAACTGTGGAAAGGAAGACGACCTAACATATCTTATTTTCATGTGTTTGGATGTAAGTGTTTTGTATTGAATGATAAATAAGACTTAGGAAAATTTGATGTAAAATCAGACGAAAGAATTTTCCTAGGATATGCATTAAATAGTAAAGCATTCAAAATCTACAACAAAAGAACACTCACAATCATAGAATCAATACATGTAGCATTTGATGAGGCAAATCCATTCACTAAAACAATTGCGTTGACCTAAGAAGGCTTATGACTCTTATTTTGATGATAAAAAGAGAAGGAAATTTAATATGCTTCAAAGTTGTGAGTTTTAGGAAAACAAATCTTGGAAACACAAATTCATGAAATATCAGCATACATCAAATGGTCACAATTAATATTTTGAAATCTTACATCAATTCAAGTGATCTAGAATGAAAGCACAAAGAAAGATGAAGCTCGGGACTAAAAGGACTCAAAGCAAAAAATTCATATGTGAAGACTTCAAGGAGTTCCAAAATTGAAAATTTGAGAGAGTCTATATGACATATTATGTAAATACTTCAAGTATACGTCAATATGAAAATCTTTGAATCTCATTAAATATAAGAGACCTAGAGATCTAATTTTTAATCTTGGAAAATATTTTTTAAGTAAACAAATCAAAATTTCAAGATTTAAGAAGCAAAGAGAGTTTTTATAAATAAATCTTAAAAACATTGATTTTTAACTAGACCATAGCCTGACTGAATACTCTCAGTACATTGACATATTTAAGGTTTTTAAGATAAATAGGCAAAAGGTAGTTAGGCGACTGACCAGACCTTGATAGGCACATGACATGGTAAAACGAGAAGCCTGACACTGTTTTTCCAGGTGACTTCCACCTTTCCGACTTTCAATTTAAACAGAGTTTTAAGTTGACAGGTGCCTGACCTAAAGTGACAGGCAACTACCACTCGAAGAAATTTTTTTTTACCAATGGGAAGATTTTTAAAATTGATCATTGGGCTCCAAATCTTTTTGCAAAGTTGACCACACACTCTAAGTCAACTCGGGGAGCAAGGAAAACTTTATAAATAGGCCCCAAGACATGAACTATTCATTGACTTAGAAACATATTCAGCAGTCAAAGACTCTCACGTGCTTTCAACTCTCAAAGGCATTCTTGCCAACATCTTGCTACAGATTCTATTGAGTTCTTGCTCATCTTCACAACGAAATTGTTCTTTCAAAGTCTGAACCTTTCAATTAAAAGAAGATTAATTTGGTGATAAAATTTTATTGAGCTTCAATTAATTTATATTGAATTACTTTGAAGTATATAGTGCTGATTGGTGTACTAACCTACTTTATCTAAGAGTGTCTCTTGTACACAAGTTATCTTCTTTTGTTTCTTGTCTTGTAGACGATTAAGGGCTGTTGGATCGTTGTTACTAAGAGTAGGATTTCATTCGGAGAGATATCTTCGCTTGTAAAAGAGGGAAGTGTAAAAGGTTTGTTCCGACTGGAAAGGAATAGGTATAGTGAAATTCTTAGGTGGTTTGCCTCAGGAGAGGACATAAGTTGGGGATAAGCCGAACCTCATAAAAACCTTGGTTTCCTTCTCTTTCCCTTACTCTCTTTTATATTTAAGCAAATATATTAACTGCGTGGATGATTTTAATTTCCTAATCATAAAAACTACGTGGTTGGTATTTCAAATAAGATGAAGCTTAATTTGTTTTTGGGACTTGCGGAAACTGAAAGGGAGTACGTTGGTTGATCAATAATTTGCGGAAACCATAAGGGAGTATGTTGAATTGTCAACACCCCGAAACCTATTAATTGAAGGATTATTTGAAATCTGAAATTTGGAAAGAGTGTGAATGTTATATTGTTTATCATACAAAAATACCAAATTCATTTTTCGTTGGGCTACATACAACCAAGCTGAGAATTGCTAAAGGAATTATATAGCATATCTTGATTGAACACATTGTGGTTGTTTGATTGGTTGATTGAAGTTTTTGTGTGGTTGTGGATTGAATAAAAAGACTTAAGTTTTTGTGTGATTGCTAAATCAACATGAAGTCAAGAATTCATTGAAAGAATGAAAAGAGACCAAGAATTTATAAAATAAAAAATTGAGGATTTAAAAAAAAACTTAATAACCCACTTCACCCCCCTCTTGAGACTACCTCTTGTTTTTCAAATTGATATGGAGGAAGATGAGACAATAGAAAAATTAGAATACTTAGAAAATAAAGAAATAAATTATGAAAACAATGAATCAACCTCAAATGATGAGCCTAGAGATAAATCTAAAGGTGAACCTTCACGTGATGTGTCCACTAGATCCTTATTGAAAATCTATGTAACCATTATGCATTTCAATCTCAAGAAGAACTCTAAAATATAGAAGAAGCCTTAAGTGATAATTCTTGGATAGTAGTTATGCAAGAAGAATTAAATCATTTTGAAAGAAATAAAGTATGGAATTTAGTTCCTAGACCCGCTGATCATTCAATAATTGGAACCAAATGGGTATATAGGAATAAAAAGGATGAAAATGGTATAGTAGTACATAATAAAGCTAGACTTGTAGCTCAAGGATATAATCAAAAAGAAGGAATAGACTATGATGGTACCTTTGCTCTCATAGCTAGAATGGAAGCTATAAGAATGTTATTAGCATATGCATCTCACAAAGAATTCAAACTCTATCAAATGGATGTGAATAGTGCATTTTTAAATGGATTTATAAATCAAGAAGTCTATGCGGCACATCCACCAGGTTTTGAGGATACTCATAACCTTAATCATGTGTTTAGATTAACAAAAACACTATATGGACTAAAACAAGTCTATAGAGCTTGGTATGAAAGTTTGAGTGAATTTCTATTGGAAAATGGCTTTTCTAAAGGAAAAGTAGACAATACATTATTTTTTAAATCTAAAAATGAAGATATGCGTATTATTCAAATCTACGTGGATGATATCATTTTTGGTGCTACAAATGAAAATCTATGTAAAGATTTTGCACAGTGTATGCAAGATGAATTTGAAATGAGTATGATGGGAGAATTGACTTACTTCCTAGGACTTCAAAATAAGCAGGCTAAAAGTGGAACCTTCATAAATCAATCAAAATATAAAAGGGATATTCTTAAGAAGTTTGATATGGAAAGTGGCAAACCTGTAGGAACCCCAATGAGTACGTCTATAAATCTTGATAAAGATGAAAAAGTAAAATTGGTAGATAAGAGATTACTTAGACATGATAGGAAGTTTACTATATTTGATAGCTAGTAAACTGGACAGTATGTTTAGTGTATGTATGTGTGCTCGGTTTCAAGAAGCCCCTAAGGAATCACACTAGATAGTCATCAAAAGAATCTTAAGATATTTAATAGGTGCTATTGACTTAGGTCTGTGGTATTCTAAAGACCCATGCTTTGAAATGATTAACTATTTAGATGCTGATAATGCTCAATGTAAAATTGATAGAAAAAGCACAAGTGGTATTTGCCACTTTCTAGGAAGATCTCTTATGCCTTGGTTCTCCAAGAACAAAATTTCGTAGCCCTATCTACTGTTGAAGCTGAGTATGTGGCAGTAGGTAACTGTTGTGCACAAACTCTCTACATAAAGCAACAATTAAAAGATTTCAATTTGGAATATTCAGCTATACTTGTAAAGTGTGATAATACCAGTGCCATAAACATTTCCAAAAATCTCATATCACACTCAAGACCAAGCATATAGTCATAAGGCATCACATTTGAAGAGATCATGTGCAAAAGGAAGACATCTTATTTTAATATGTAAATAAAAGTGATCAGTGGGTTGATATATTTACAAAACGTCTTCTAGAGGATAGATTTATCTCTATAAAATGGGAGCTAGGTTAATTGCACAGTAGAGAAGTTGTTTAAAAAGAAAATTGGATGTGTAGCCAAGAATATATTGAAAGGCGAGTGAGTTTAGGCGACTAAAAAATTAGTCGTGGTCGACTGAACTCTCTCTAACTTTCTCAGTTTTCAGGATTAGTAAGGTCAGGAAACTGATCCTCTAAGCCTTAATTGACTGACTTGCTACTATTTGGGTAAAACTAAAATGTGCTAAAATTATTAGGTGATTGATCCTCGATATTAGTTGACTGACTAACGGTGCTTTAAATATCGAATGTGCACATAACCCTAACTTTTCAAAACCTCAGGCACCTGACCCTGTTTCTTTGTTCACCTCCACCTATTCTCTTTCAATCCTAAGTGCTCCTTCACTCAAAATCCTCCATTTAATCTCTGAAGAACATCATCCTAGTTCTTTCTCATCAGAATTTAAATGATTTCACTGTTCATATTTTTTGAAATCATCACGCCAAGAATGAAAGATACAATGACAAAAGGTTCTACTTTGGGAAAGGATGACAACAACAATATCAAGAAATGAATTGTAGCTACACACATGAAGCAGCTATACAGAGAGAATCTTCATTTAACTTAACCTATTCTTGGTAAGGTCCTAGACACTACTTTATTTGAAGAAGACTCTCCCAACATTTTACCCATGTTTAGAACCTTAGAATGGAAAATTTTATCACTTATCAGGCTAAAGGACTATATCCAAAATTAGTCAAAATATTTTATTCAAACATGGTTAAAGGAGACATGGAAACCACTACCAAAGTCCTGGGAAAAGCAACTACCCTTACTCCACAAACCTTGGCAACAATTTTTAATATTCGACAAGGTGAGTTTGAGCGTCCATCGTTTGGAAAATCTTGGATTATGACACAAGATTTCACCCCTGAAGAATTTCTACCACTAGTCATGACTGGGGAACCTATCTATTTTGGTCATCCTCCATTATACAAACAACTTAATCTTCAAGCACAAATCCTCCAGAAGCTGATTACGTACAATATTTTGCCTCAAGTAGGATCACACGACTACATTTCATATTTAGATTGTTTTTTCATGTTGTGCTTACTCAAAGGGAAAAATATTGATTTACGAAGCTTAATTCTTAAATGGATGATCTCTCGAATAGAAGCCCGAAGAGTAACTCTTCCATATGGTGGCATTCTGAATCTCCTATTTGCTCATCTAACATCACTTCTCCATCTAAACTCTTCATCAAGAGAACCCATTATGATCTCTTTTCATCCACTACACTTAAGAAAATGGGTTATGAGAAACTTGATCAAGGTTGGTTTCCTAAGTTTAATCATAGACGACTACAGGCTCAGAACAACAACAACTAGTTCAGCAACCAACTTCGCAACCGGCTCCTCAAGATAGTGATGTGCCTTCATGGTTCCTTGATTATCATCAATAGTTCACTGACTTTAGTGGAGAAATGAGATCTAAACTTAGCACACTTCAGGACAATTTTGCATCTCTTCATGTTAACTACTCTTCACTAAATCAACACTTGGTCGTATTGAACAACATATAGCTGGTTCTTTATGAGGTAAGGACCCCATGAAGATAAGTGAAGCAGAAACTAAAGATGAACAAAATGAAGAAGATGATACTGAAGAAGGAGATGATGAAGAAAGGGAAGATGAGGATGATGATGATGCAAGTATTGGAACTGCTTAGATTTACTTTTATTTGAACATTCTTTGTTTGGATTACAAACCAACTTTGTATTATGTTCATTTTACATACTTTTTGGATTTACTGCTTATCTATTTATACATGCTCCATCATATTAATTTTTTTGTGTTTTTACTGCTCTTTGCCTTAGCATTTATATATTTTTTCTTCATATCTTACTCTTTTTTAATTAATGTCAAAAGGGGGAGAATTTTTGGGCAAAAAAAATTGAGCATTAAGTATGATCCTAAATTCTGATATGATGTGATATTAAGCATGATATTACTGAGCATGATCCTGAATATGACATGATATTATGTATGATATTGATAGTAATCTTGATATATGAGTATAATATTGAAATTGATATTTGAAATATACATTGAGTTAATATGCATTCATGATATATGCATACCTTACAAATATTGTTGAGTCGATGCTTATTGTAAGGGGGAGCCTTATAAAGGCTTACTCATTTTTTACTCATTATTTGTTATTATCAAAAAGAGGGAGATTGTTGGCCTCACAAGGCTTAGAATCTTATTTTAATGATAACAAATCAAAGGAACTTAACATATTTGGTTAAGTGAAGATTTAGTACTCAAGTGTTTTAGATCAAGATCAAGTGATTCAAGTGTTTCAGATCAAGATCAAGCACTTGCCAAGTATTTTGAAAGCTCAAACTCAAAGATAGGAGACCAGCAAAGCTAAGGACTATTGAAGCTTGAAGTCAAGATAAACATGAAGAATGAAAGCAATGCATGAAGATTTAGTGATTCAAAAAGCCATAGTCATTAAGAAGTCTTATGTAAGTACTCCGAAAATTTCAATATAAATGTTTTGAAGCTCTTAGGAATCATTATTGACTTAGAGACCTATTTTTGAAAACCCCAAAAAATATTTTAAAGTATCATTTAAGTTTTTCAAGATTAAAGTGTTGAAAATAAAATTTTTTTGGAAAGTGGTAAGATCATAAGACTAACTTGACACCATCAAGTAACTAACATATTTATGCTAAATAAAGTGAACACACAGAACGAGATCAGGCGACTGATCAAACACTATCAGGTGAATGATGAAACACTATCAAGCGACTGATATTTGTATGCTGTTAAAATATGAATAGACATAATAAAGACTAGTAAATGAGCTCATAGGCTCAGGCGACTGACCCAATTCTGTGTTTGAAAATTTGCTGAATTATAAAGAATTAGTCGACTGGCTTTCGTACTTTCAAAATTAAAACAGCGAGGGAAACTTTCTAAATTTGATTACTTGGTCCCCAAACTTTGAGAAAACTTGGGAAACACTGCAAGTAATTTGGGGAATATGAAAACTCACTTTTTCTATCTATAAATATATGTTAAACATAAGGATTAAATATACCAACAAGCAGCAATCAATCAAATTCTTATACATTCTAAGCTATCTTGTTGAATACTTTTGTTGAAAGTTCTTACTGAGTTTCTTGTTGATTGAAAGCTCACGGTTCTTGCTCTTTCACTAAGAATTTCAAATCTAAGATAGAACCCTGGTGATATCTTCTTGAGCTTCACTCATTATATTGTTATTTTATGAAAGTACTTTGATCTTTAACTTGTACAAATCTGCTTTAGCTGGGAGTATCTATTGTATAGTATAAAGTTTGCTTCTTTGTATTGCTCTTTTTGATGATTCAGGGTTATTGGATCGTTGCCTAGAAAAAAAGGTGTATTCTTGTTAAAGAGGGATCTCCTCCTGAGAAGGAGAGAGGTTGTAACTTTGCCTAAGTAAAAAAGTTGGAATCCTCACAGTGGTTGCTTGGGGTAAGGACGTAGGCTGTGGGCCGAACCTTGTAAAAAATCTAGTTTTTAGCCCTTTTCCTTACTCTCTTTAATTTTCTACAAGACTATTCTATTTGTGTATGATCTTTACATCTTGCTAAGTTTTAAGGATTGTTGGAATATTATTTTTCGATTATATTTTAAATTAGCATACTATAAATTATTGGTTTGTTGGATATGTTCAAAATAAACAACTCAAAGGTAATTTGAACTAAAAGTTTTATAAAATCAAGTCTCGAAAAATTGTATTTCATTGATTAAGGTAAAAGAATAAATTCTGAGTTATCGTTTAAAAGCTGAAGTTTGTTTCTAAACTATCTTAACTTGATTCTTGAGGTTTATCAGTTGGATTTCAATATTAAAAATTGAATTTCAGTTGAATATAAATTGATTATCAATAGAATAAGAATTGTAAAGGCTGATTAATTACTAAAAGTAAATATTGCTGAAATTAAAATTCAACTAAGGAATTTGTAATACAAAGCAAATTTTAAAATCCCAATTCACGCTTTCCCTTGAGAGTATACCTAGATTCTTAGTAGCTAAGGACCCAAGCCTTGGTGGGCCTACCAAATTTTATCAGCATTGTCTGGGACTTAGTAATGGTTGTAAGCCGATTTCTAGTTTAGAGTGCTTCTGCTTTGCTTTTGTTTCTTTTATTTTGTTTTTGATTTTTTTTTTGTTTGGTACTATGAAGTCTTGATTGTGTGCTGCATGTCTATATGCTGGGTTTGCGCTCTTTGAATCTTGAGTTAGTGCCTATAGACCCTAAGATTGAGAGATCCCTTAGGTCCATTAGGAAATCCACTTCTAGTCCCTAGTTAGCCAAGTCTTCTGAACCTAAAGTCATGGCTGAATGTCAACTAGATCCCGCCTTTTAAAACCTGGAACCTTAAGCTCCCCGCCAACTTGTGGTGGAAGAGCAACCTCTTTGGCCTCTTAGAGACTACTTCACACCCAACATATACACCTTGTCATCTTGCATCTAGTTCTTGGAGGTCGAGCACAATATCATCTCAATGCTTCCAAATTTCTTTGGGATATCGACTGAAAATCCATACAAGCATCTAGTTGAGTTTCTTGAAATATGTTCCACCATCCATATTCTTCACTTTGGTGATGATGCCCTCCGATTGAGGCTATTCCCATTCTCTCTAAAGGACAAAGCCAAATATTGGATGAATTCCTTAGAGAAAAACTTGATGACCAAATGGGCCACCATGCAACTTGAGTTTTTGAAAAAGTACTTCCCTATTGGGAAAACTAATTAGTTGAGAAAGGCCATCACTAGTTTCTCCCAATTGGACGGGGAACAATTTTTTGAGATATGAGAGCACTTTAGGAACCTCTTGCATAAATGCCCTCATCACCAAGTCCTTAGGTGGCAATTAGTTTAGACCTTTTATGAAGCATTAGCTGAGTGAGACCGGTCCATGGTTGATGCATCTTGTGGAGGTACTTTCCTAACCAAGCATGAGAATAAGGCTTGGGCTCTCTTTCACGACCTCGCCGTGAATTCTCAGCAGCATGCTATTGCTGCTTGTAGACCATCCTAACCTTCGTCTTCCCACCCTGAAGGAGTCTATAAGTTAGTTGTAGGCCTTGACCTTGCACCCACACTACACACCATTATAAAGAAATTAGATTAGTTCTTGTCCTTAGGATTGTCCTTAGGATGCCAACCTCAGCCTGTGGCATGTGCAGAGGTGTGTGCCATTTGTTCTGGTCCTTCTCACACATGTTATAATTACTCCTATGCACCTTCCTCATCTGAGTTTGTGCAAGGAGAATTTAAGGCCACCCATAATTGGAACGACATGTTGTCCGATGACCTCTATTCCAACAAGTACAATCCTGAGTGGAGTAAGCATCCTAACTTCTCCTGGATGCCACAAGCTCTGAGTTTTCAAGTTCAAGAGCCTCAAAAATCACCCATTGCTCCACCTCCTCACCTATTCTAAATTCCTCCAAATCGTCCCATGTCTACCCCTAGACCTTAAACAACCATCTCCTCCTCCACCTTATTATGATAGATCTTTTTCAAGAGGCAGTGTTAAAAGCCCTCAAAGGCATTGAGGTTGACCTCCAAGTTGATTGAAAGTTACACCACTCTCACTCCCAGTCTATTACAAAGCTGGAAGCCACCAGAGGCCAACTAGATTCCTCTTTGAGCAGAAGAGATGAGGTTAAATTGCCAATTCAACCCTTAGTGAACCCAAAGGGCCAATATGGGGTAGAATATAAGCCAATTGCTAAACCATCACCATATCATGAGCAAGCCCAGGATGTAACCATTCTTCGGAGTGGTAGGGAGGTAAACAATAGGGTTAGGAAGAAGTTAAGCAAGGGTAAGGGTAAGGAGAAGATGAGGGTAGAGCCCAATGTTGAATCTTGCAACCCTCTCATCCTCTAATCTGGTGAGAAATCCTGAGATTCCCACTCCTTTTGCTGAAGGAGCATTAGCCCATTATGTCCCTCTAGTGCCATACCTTGCAGCCTTTCAGGCACATTCTAAACCTAAAAAGGAAGAAATTGAAGAGTCTATGATGGACACCTTTAGGCAAGTAAAGATCAATCTTCCTCTCTTAGATGCCATCAAGGAAGTGCTTGTTTATTCTAAGTTCCTCAAGGACTTGTGCACCCAAAAGCACAAATATAAGGTGCACTTGAACAAAAGAGTCTGATTGATCAAGAATTTGAGCTTAGTTCTTTTAAGTTCTATTCCCCTTCAAACTTAAGGACCCTGACACTGCCACCATCTCATGTATAATTGGTGATTACACATCCGATAGGGCCCTTTTAGATTTGGGAGCTAGTGTGAACATGCTTCCTTACTCGGTCTACAAAAAATTCGGTTAGGGAGAGCTAACACCCACCCCGGTCACCTTGAGTTTAGCCGATTGATCTGTAAAAAAGCTCCAAGGTGTTGTCGAGGATGTCCTAGTAAAGGTCAATAGGTTTCTCTACCCCGTTAGTTTCCTTGTTTTAGAAACGGAGCCTATTGAACCGACCAAGAAATAGATTTTAGTTCTTCTAGGTTTCCCTTTCTTAGCCATAGTTAATGCATGCATTGAGTGTAGGACCAGTGTTATGGATATATCCTTTGGCAACATACAGCTTTAGGAGAGGGTGTTGAAAAGGATGACCCTTTGACTCCTTTAAAAAGGTTGCCTTGAGGATAGGGCTCCATTTGATCGACCTTCTACTTCAAGTTTAGAGGACCCATGTGCGTGTGTCTCTACTATTGATGAATTAACCTTAAACCTAGAAAAAAAGGCCCTATAAAGTTAGGTTCAAAAATCTTCCTACTCTCTCTAATGTTCCAGCACATCCTTCCATTGAAGCCCCACCATCACTTGAGCTTAAGCCCTCTCTAGATTCTCTCAAGTAGGCCTTCTTAGGCCCTTAGGAGACCCTACCCATTATCATATCATCTAGCTTGAGCATATGTTGGCTTTCTCTCTTGCTTTCGAAAAGAAAGATGCAGAGATGCAGCACCTTAAAGCTCAGCTAAATTCTCTTAAGAGAAACCAACAACATCAACATAGAAAGGTGAGGATTGACCCTCTAGTTCGCAGATGTCTAGGCTCATTCACATCTTGAGAAAACATATGAGAGCCATAGGGTGGTCGGTGGCATACCTTAGGGTTATAGATCCATCCGCCTGCATGCATTAGATTCACCTTGAGCCGAATGCTAAGCCTATTCGTGAGATGCAATGGAGACTTAACCCCAATATGAAGGAAGTGCTTTTGAAGGAAGTGGTCAAAATACTAGATGTTGGGGTTATATTTCTTATTTTTGACAGTGAGTTTTTGAGCCCCACACAAGTGGTCCCCAAGAAAGTCGGGATCAAAATTTTTTAAAATGATAAGGGTGAAGGTATCCCCACTTGCGTCACTAGTGCGTGGAGGGTGTCCATTGATTATCAAAAACTTAATAACCTTACTCGGAAAGACCACTTCCCATTGCCATTCATTGATCAAATATTAGAGAGGCTAGCGGGATAGAATTTTTATTGTTTTTTGGATGGGTATTCTAGGTATAATCAAGTTTCAGTCCATTCGGATGATTAGGAGAAGACTACCTTCACCTTGCCATTCGAGACCTTTGCCTATAAGAGGATGCCTTTTGGGCTATGCAATGCACCATCGACCTTTCAAATGTGTATGTTGGCCATATTTTCTGACATGGTTGAAAAATTCCTTAAGGTTTTTATGGATGACTTTTCTATGTTTGGATCCTCCTTTGATGCATGCTTGGAAAACCTGTCCAAAGTCTTTGAAAGATGTGTGGACACAAATTTGGTGTTAAGCTAGGAAAAGAGCCATTTTATGGTTCAAGAAGGAGTATTGTTAGGGCACATCATCTCTGCTAGGGGGATCGAAGTAGATAAGGCTAGGTTAGAGATAATTTCCAAACTTCCTCCCCTTACTTTCGTTATCCAAGTGAGGTCATTCTTAGGGCACGCCAATTTTTATCGATGATTCATCAAGGATTTTTGAAAAATTTCTCGACCCTTGACCAACTTCTTAATAAAATATGCACCCTTTGAGTTTGATAAAAGTTTCTTGACTACATTTGAAACTTTTAGGACATAGCTCTCTTTTACCCTGATTATATGGCCACCTGATTGGTCCTTACCTTTTGAGATCATATGCAATGCGTCAAATTACATCATATGGGCTGTGTTGGGGAAACAGGTGGATAAATTGTATCATGTGATTTACTACACTAGTAAGACTCTTTAAGGAGCTAAATTGAATTATATCACTATCAATAAAGAGCTTCTAGAAGTAGTTTTCACACTTGATAAACTTCGTTCTTATCTCCTAGGGTCAAAGGTCATTGTGTACTCCGTTCACAATGCTTTGCGGTACCTTCTCACAAAGAAAAACACCAAACCTCAGTTGATTAGGAGGTTTTTGATTTTACATGAGTTTGATTATGAGATCTGGGGATAGGAAAGGGACGAAAAAGCACGTAGCTGAACATCTGTCTTGCATTCTAGTTGAGCTATCCAGTTCAGGATTCCTTTCCCAATGAGTAGCTATTTGTCGCATCTTCTCAGCTCCCATGGTTTGCTATGATTGCTAACTACTTAGCCATGGGAGCCATTCCTCATAAATGGACACAGCAGGAGAAGGATAAGTTCTTCTCCTAAGTGCGCCATTACATATGGGAAGACCAAGATCTTTACAAAATCGACCCAGATTCAATCATTCAGTGACGTGTCCCCGAGAGTGAGTATCATAGTATATTAGAGTTTTGTCATACCATAGAGTGTGGTGGTCACTTTAGTAGGAATAAAATAGCGGCCAAAGTGCTTCAAAGTGGATTCTTTTGGCCCACACTTTTTCAGAATGCCTAGGATTTTTGCAGAGCATGCTTACGTTGTCAGTTGATCGGGAACATCTCCTAGCGTGACCTGATGACTTTGAGCCCCATTTTAGTAGTTGAGCTATTTGATGTGTGGGGGATTGAATTTATGGGTCCATTCCCTCCTTCCCATGGTTATATGTACATACTTATGGCAATGGATTATGTTTCGAAGTTGATAGAAGCAGCCGTAACTAAGACCTATGACCATCAAGTGGTCCTTTGATTTATTAAGAGTCTTTCTAGTTGTTTCAGTTGTCCCCAAGCCATCATTAGTGATGAGGGAACACCTTTCCTCAATCGTCATTTTTCATCCCTCCTTAAAAAATACTCCATCACTCAAAAAGTCGCCACACCGTACCATCCTCAGACTAGTGGGCAGGTTCAGGTTTCGAACTGTGAGATCAAACAAATCTTTCACAAAAATGTGAGACTAGATAGAAAAGATTGGTTGCCTCGGTTAGATGATGCTCTATGGGCATATAGGAAGGCCTATAATACCCCTATCAGTATGTCCCCATATTGACTAGTATATGGTAATTCTTGTCACCTCCCGGCTGAGTTAGAGCATCATGCATACTAGGCAATTAAGAAGTTCTATTTTGACAGGGTTGCTACCGGTGCACATTGCCACCTCAGAGATCTAGAATACCTCATATGAAAACGCCAAGATCCATAAATATAGGACGAAAGGTTTTCATGACAAGCACATTGTTGTGACATCTTTCGAGCTTCACCAAAAAGTATGGCTTTTTAATTCGGGGTTGAAATTATTTTCGGGTAAGCTTTGATCTAGATGGCATGGTCCCTATGTTATGAACCAAGTGTTTCCCTGTGGTGTGTTTAAAATTAAGGATCCAATGATTAATACTATTTTCAAGGTAAATGGTCGGTGCCCTAAGCTATGTGTAGAGGGGGTTAGTGAGGGACTTATCCAGAGAGTTTTTCTTTGTGGTCAGGTGTATCCACCTTGAGCTTTCATTACATCTAGTAGAAGACGGTTAACTTAGCACTTTTGGGAGGCAACCTAAGTGTTTTTATTTCTTCTTTGCATCAATAGGTTGTACATTGTAGAGCAGGTAGGGTTTAGGGTCCTTAGAATAGGTTGTAGGCTAGTTGGTGCGACCTAGTTAAGCTTCTAAATCTTTTGAACTTCCAAAGTCTTGAAAAGCTCAACCAAGGGTGTGACCAACACATATTTTGGCTTGACTAGGTCGAGAATTGGTGTCCCTATTTGAGTTGGGGGTGCGACCAAGAGCAACCAGCAGCAAGCTAGTGTGACCTAGTCGAACTTTTTAAAATTATATTTAAGCTTCTTCTCTCGTGAAGCTTGAACACCACTCTCTCTTATTCCTTTTCACCTAATTTGTCACTCCCCTCTTCGAACTAGTTGCCCAAGCCTCTTCTACTTCTCTAGCATCTCTAGCGACCCTTCGGTGACCTGGCCCAATTCCATCCTAACGCACTAAGGGTTTTGGCCATTTGTTTTCCTTATGTCTATATCTCACCATTTTCTCCATCTTTATCTCTCTCCATCCCCATTTTACTTTCCTCGAAGATGCCACAACATTTAGAATCTTAGGTGCCTCAAAGCAAGCCTAATCACCACAATCCACTGCCAAGCAGTAGAGGATCCAGGACCCATCGAGGGACGAGTTTTCTTCAAAGGGTCGAGCAGCCCAGAGAGAGAAGGCACAAAATTTTAGGGAAATCAGGGCATCGAGGGTGAACCTCAAGGATATTTATCCTCCCCTGGCATAACCTGCTATGCCACCAGCTACAGAGCAGCTTTTGGATGCTACCACAAGGTCTCCGGAGGATGCGTCTGCCTAGCCGGTGCCACTCTAAGTGATCAAGCTGCTTAGGCAACTCTTTTATCCTACCCCTACCCTACGCTGCATTTTAGCAAAAATGGCACTGGAAGTGTGAGCCACAAAAGTTGCAGCCTCCTTGTCTTGCTTGATATGCTCTAATTCTGATTCTGATTCTGTTTCGGATTAAGGCAGGATACATAGGATCCTCTGTTTGCACTCTATATTTTGCATATGTAATGTGCTTATGCACACATTTTTGTTTCTCTTTCCTTTTTATTTTCTTTTCTTTTGTATCACCATGCTTTAGTGGCTATACTTTTGCTTATAATGTTTCTATCTTCTATTGTACTGCCTCTATAATTAATAAATATATATATGGTGTTTTGTTTCTACTTCTCTTTTGTGCTACAGTGTACCATTGCTTTTCTTTATATTTCTGGATTTTATGTGGATGTTATTGATGCAAGTACACTTGTTTGATCTTTGTGCATCATTCCATGCTTCCTTCCCATGCTTTCCAAGTTCTTTCTTTCCACACTTCAGTAGGGACACTAAAGTTTTAAGTTGGGGGTAGTGGTTAGGGAAGCACTACATGGCACATATCAAGCAAAAAAATGACACAAATTTTTAAAATTTTTAGTGACCATTGCTTGTTTCATGCCATGATAACACTTTTTATGCCCTTTACATATTTCTGTATAGCCTATATGTTACATGCTTAGGTTGTATCAATTAGATGACATTATTATGCTCACTAACAATATAGTGAGTTGCTTGTGCGTAGTTTCACATGATATAGCCAATGTTAGCTTTGGTGCAATCCCAAGAGGGGGGGGGGTGAATTGGGTATTTAAAAATTATCACCTAGGTTAAATCAGATAAGTAGTATTACTTAACCTAGGGTCTGTCTATGCAAATGTAAATCTAATCATTTACAATATAACATACACGTGCAGTAAGTAAATTGCGGAAATATAAAGAACACGCACGATATGTTATCGGGGTTCAGCCAACTGTGCCTACGTCCCCGCCTCTAGCTCGCAAGCAGGAGGATTCCACTAACAGCTCACTTAAGGGTGGAGCAGCACCATTTACAACTATGTCAAATTAACACAGGGCTGACCTCAACCTTAACTAGGTCAATTAGCGGGGCTGACCTTAACCTACACGCCTTAACAGAACGACGCACCTAGCTTTCCTAACCGGGTCTAAGCCAATTCGGGACTATTCCAGGGCTAGTCTCCCTCTTCAGGCCCATGCCTAGAAATACAACAAATGTGTATAAAATTTGTACGTGGAAATATGCTTCTAGAAAAGCAGATGTGTGCACCAATACAGCTCAATCAATAAAGCAAGCACGAATGATATGTAGATATGCTCAGTGCTCTAATGTGTGCTAAACACTCAATCAAGTATGATAATCAATCAAGATCTAGAGTGTGTATCTAAGCAAGATTTGAAACTCAATATTCGAATATCACAAAATCATATTAGGGTTTCAAATATGCTAAGCAAGATAGATCAAACAAACTCAATATGATATTTCAATTTCTAAAGCACAATGGAGTTGTTTGAAAGATTAGTTTTTCACAAAAGGATTTTGCATACAAAATCTAGGTTTAGGTATCTTGCAACAACAATGCAAGAACCACAACCCTCAAAGTCTTCCCACACAAGATTTATCAAATGAAATCCGTGGAAGAACTTTAGGCTATACTCTTAAATAAAATCAATCAACCTTTATACCAAAAGAGAGTATTAGCTAGAAAGATTACGCACAACAGCCTTATAGAAATACTCACAATGCTTAGAGAAATAAAGATTGAAGAGTATGTGAGTGTTTGCAAGAAGTTTTTGGCTAATATAAGGTTTTAAGAGTTGAGAGAGTTTTGCCCTCATTAAGTTTGCTAATCCCTGCTAATAATGATAAATGAATGGGTATATATAGGCAAGGAGGTATTTTTGACCATTGGGGACCTATTGGGCATTATTAAGAAAGTTTTAAATCATTTTAAAATAATTAACCCTATTTAAAATATATTTATCCACGGTAAAAATCAGGGCAACCCGAGAGGTCCGATCGACCAGAAATGGTTTGGTTGACCAGGACTCAAATGGCTCGGTCGACCGTAGAGGGCAATTTCCCCATTTTTTGAGTTTCGGTCGACCAGGGCATTTTGACCTACCTGGTTCGGTCGACCAGACGACTGGAAATTCTCCTGAGTACCTTCCGGTCGAGTAGGTAGTTGTAGTTCAAAAGCTCTCGGTCGACCGGATGGTCAACTATTGACCCAGGAGGGTTTCGGTCGACTAGGGCCTTTTGAACTACAAGTTTCGGTCGACCGGGTAGTTAAAATGTTGACAAAAAGGAATTTCGGTCAATTTTAGTGAAGGCTCGGTCGATCGTAGTGAAGGCTAGGTCGACCAGGGCTGAAATCAACGAGTTTCGGTCGACCGTAGTGAAGGCTCGGTCGACCGGCCTCTACTTTTCTGCACAGACACTATTTAGTATTTTGGCCATAACCTATGCTATACAACTCCAAATTGGATGTTCTTGATACCAATGGAAAGGTAAGAAAAAATCCCACAACTTTTATGTTGAATACATTTTAATAAAATGACTTTTGGATTGATAAAAATGTCCATCCATAAGACAGAAGAAACATGAAGGGAGTTTTTCTCTTACGGACACGTTTTAGTGTTTTGACCATAACTTTTTCTATGTAACTCCAATTTTGACTTTTTTGGTATCAAACTGAAGCTATGGTAAAATTCCACAATTTTCATTTTGAACATGATTTGATATGACATCCAATTGAGTAAGAAAATTGTTCATTTCTAACATTCGGTCGATTAGCCGGTTGACCGACCCCTTTGAAAATTTTAGTTTTTGCCTTCTTTTAACTTTAAAACCATTTAAAAACCTTTGTATAAGTTAGGCATTTTATGATAAAAGTTTTTATGTTATTTGGAGGTCCTATGGTCAATCTAAGGTCAATTTGAGCATATCTACCTATCATGCATAATGCAAATTATTACAAGCCATATGAGTGTACAGTCCATAATAAAATTACATCCCAGAATAAAGAAACTGAAAATTAAATATAAATGCAGCACAAGGTTCTTCCTTCATCGGCACGAACACCGCACGCCATCATAATAAGTCTTTTAGTCCTGAAGCGCGCACAAGGTGAACCTGCATGTAATTCTCAGTACAACCATTAGTACCAATGGCATTTGTCATAATCAAAACTGGGTGTGACCAATTAGGTCAACAGCCAATTTGGTTGTTTTGCCACTCTATGAGGGTTGACTAATAGTTCATTCGTTTTAATACTATTGTATAAGTTCTTGTATTCACATGGCATTTCACAAGGTTAGGATGCACTTTTACATGATTTGTTTCACTTAGGGTTCCTTGAGAGCACTAAAAGAACAACCGTGATGACTATGACACCTTATGAGGTTTTTTTTTTAGCCTTTCATTTTTTTTTCTTTGTGAGTCATTTATATGAACTCTGAGTTCATGAAACTCAACTTTCCTTCTTTGGATATTCTTTGCATGCTAGTCTCGATATTCGCATTTGCTAGCCTAGAGGTGATGTCTAGTGGGGAGATATAAACCTAGGTCTTGTGGCCTACTCAAGACATGAAAATTAAGCCATAATTAGAGATAAAAATAATTAATGGATCCCTTTTTCGAGCTTAGTTTCATATCAGTAAAATGAATATGATAAAAGTTGTGATAACTGTCTAAGCTGACCATAGAAGAAAAATGTATAAAGAAAATAAAATGAGCAGAAGAAAAAGAAATGAAAAATCCATAGAAAACCTGCTCCAAATAAAAAGGGGTCAAGCTAAGGACACAACACACCATATCCCTAAACGTATGAAGCTTCTTCAGTTGTCGGGTGCATATGCTGTATTCACACCCGGTTTATGAATAAGTCAATCTCGAGTGGTCTTGATAGGATGTGGCGAGTAGGTGAGAAGGTGCTAGGGTGAAGAACCCGACACCCAGTTAATAGGCTAGATCCTATTCTTATGAGACTAGTTCACTCCATTTTTAGCGTTAGTTCTTCGAAGTATGTGAGATGTTCGATCATGCATGTTTTTCCTCACATACGAGAGTGAACCCATCTTTTGAGTTTTTTTGAGAGTATACTGATGAGACTTAGTCAAGACGATCGTTTTGTAGGTGTCTGAGGGTGACCCAAGTGTGATGATTCATTCACTTTACACATGCCTTGTTACTTTGTCTTTTTATACTTGAATTTATATGATGATATTAACTGTGAATTGTAATTGCTGGTTGATTCCCTATGAGTTATAATTTTCTTGATGGCCATACACTATTGAGACTTGTATGAGTGATTTGCTTTGGAGTTGTTTGTGTAATGAAGTTATGTATGGAGAACATTACTTGTAATTAGGTTATATCCTTGTATGTGAAATGACATGATTGTGTTATTTAATGCCTATTAAGATTGGTGTTTGTGTGTACCGCCCTGGAAACCCTCACGAGGTTATAACTCGTCCACTAGGTTCACCTAGGGATTTAAAGCCTTGTTGCATATGGTAAATGCAATCGTGTTTCCTACAAAGTAGGTGGTAGAAAGGATTTTTATTAGTTTTTATAGTTTTCTTAGTTTTACTTTACTTGAGCACTAGCAAAGTGTAAGTTGAGGGTTGTGATGTGTTCCTAAAATGTACTATTTTGGGCCCTTATTTACCTTTGTTTTGCTTTCATTTATCTTGTATTTAACCTTTTTTATCATAGTTCGGAGTTATGCATTGTTTGTTCACGTTTTAGAAAAATCATCTTAAAACCAAAGAGTTAAGCAATACGAGAAGCCAAGAGAATAAATGGGAAGCACAAAACTCAAATCAGATGGTTAACCAAACCCCCAAAGCCTCATTTCATTAAAGCACTTAAGACCTTATTCGATTATGTGGTGTGACCAGCTAACATAGGGTGCAACTAGGTCATAGAAAGAAGACTCATAGGTTCAGAATGAAAGTGAATTGCTGCTAGGTTCAACCATCAGCTCAACCAAGTGATCCTGAAGGGTGAATAAATTGAGAACCTAAAACAAATTGAGCCAGAGATACCGAGAGCCTCAACCAATAGCTGAACCAAGAAACCTTGAGGGGCAACCAGTTCGAGATCCTGAGATTTACTAAAGCTGAGATCCTAAAAGTCTTGACTATTGGCGCGACTAGGAAGATCTATAGGCGCGACCAGGTAGAGAACACCTAAAATTTGAAACCCAGAATTCCTGTAAGGCTTCACCATGGCGTGACCAAGGGCAGACATAGGTGCGACCTGGTTGGTAAGCTTGCTAAGGCTTAGGTCCTTAGCAACCAAAAATACAATTTATAATACCTAACTAAATTGAAGTTTTGTAGAAAGAGAGAAACTTGGGTGTCGATCCTTAGGGACTTATATGTAATTATTAACTACTTCAAATTAGTTTATTATAGCTTTGTCTAAAAATAAAGTAAAAGGGAGAGTTTTTGAAAAGGGTTTTTCTAATAACTACTTGAAAGCATGTAAAATCTATATTAACTTTACTCCTACAAAGCAATGCTCAATTATGAATCTGACTTAGGATGTCATGTGCATAAACTACATTTGGTTAGTTATCCTTATTAGGAAATGTGGTTCAAGCAGCCATTTGAGGGCATAGGGTAGAAAATGTGCACCAATCGTCTAGAGAACGATCGAGAACTGGAGTATACCCTATCACAATGATCACGAGAACCTCTATGGGAAATTGTAGCCCACTACGTATACTTGACTGAATCAGTAGTAGTGTTGTCCTATTTCTAAAGCTTCATCACAATCAAAGTAGTAAATTAAAGCATGTAAAGAAAAGCATTTAAATGAAAGAAGATAAATGAAAGCAGAAAAGAGAAAGCATGTAAAAAGATGAATCCTTTTGCAACGGAGTGTCTGTGACTAACACCAGAGAATACAATCGAACGATCTTCTAATCTACACAAAAAGCACAAGAGCTTTACTGGTTGTCACAGGTTGTCGAACACGTCTTGCATAGACTAGAAAAAGTATTGAAATCTACACTACTCCTAATCTAAATTGCTCTTAATGACATCTTAACTCTATCACTAACCTAAGAGGGGCCAAAGAGGAGCCCTAAGAACATCTTCGAAGCTAATATTTATACCTAAAATTGTTTTCAAGGTTTCAATTTCAAAATAGGAAAGTTTTAACATAAAATCTTGCACAAAAGATCGTCGCTGTCAACTAGGTCGCACCCTGTTTTTCCCTGGTCGAGCTACTAGTCAAGATCTAAACCCGGTTGCCCCTCAAGGTCTTGTTGGTCAAGTTGTTGGTTGAGATCTATATCTGGTCGCCCCTCAAGGTCTTGCTACTTAAGATGCTGGCCAAGACTTACAACATTTCAATCTTCAGTTAAACTCAGGAACTTGACTTGGTCACCATTCAAGGGCTCCTTGGTCGAGCACTTGGTTGAGAATCTTAGTATCTCAAGCTTAGCAATCTTTAGGTCACTTAACTTGGTCACCCTAGAGGGCTACTTGGTCAAAATCTTGGTCAAACCTTACAGCAAATCTTCTTCAGTCTGAACCTTGGAGTTTGCAGCTTGATACTTGGTCACCCCTTGTGTTGTTGGTCACACCATATTGTCGAACATAGTATTCATTTCCTTTAATGATCTGAGGCTTTGGAACTTGGCTGAACATATGACTTAGGCTTTATGTGCTCCAATTATTTCTTGCCTTCTCGTAATGTTGAACTCCTAGGTTTTAACTTGTTTTTCTTGAGACATGAACAAACCTTGCATAACTTCGAACTATGTTAATAGAGGGTTTCGTACAAGATAAATGAGGATAAACAAGGGTAAATGGGGGCCTAAAATAGTGCATTTTAGTGACTCATCATAACCCCAAACTTACACTTTACTAGTCCTCGAGCAAAATAGAAACTAAGAAAACTAAGAAAAATCCTATCTACCTCCTCTTTTGCATGAAACACAATTGCTTTACCATATGCAACAAGGCTTTAAACCTCTACGTTGACCCTAGTAGACGAGTTATAGTCTTGTGAGGGTTCTGGGGCGATACCTACAATCACTAATATCAATGAACATTAGATAAGATTAGCATGAAACATAATTATACCATTTCACATACAGATGTATAACCTAGTTACACACAGGCCTTTCCATACATGACTCCATTATACACACACTCCGCAGCAATTTACTTATGCAAGTATCTACAGTACATAGTCATAAAAAACAATACACTCATAGAGAATCACTTAGAAATTGCAATTCAACGTGAATATTATCATGTAAATTCAAGTATGGATAGGCCACATCACAAGGCATGTGTAAAGGGCATGATTTGCCACACTTTGGATACCCTTGGACACCTACAAAATGGTTGTATTGACTCAGTATCATTGGTATACCATAAAAAATACTCAAGAAAATGAATTCACTTTCACATGTGATGAATAATGTCATGATCAAACCTCCCACATATTTTGAAGAACTAACGTTAAGCATGGAGTGGACTAGTCTCATAAGAATGGGATCTAGCCTATTGTGAGGTGTCGGGTTTATTTATCCTAGCATCTTCTCACCTACTCACCACATCCAATTAAGACCACCCTAAATTGACCTATTTATAAACCAGGCATGAATACAACTCATGCATTGGATAGCTGAAGAGTCTTGTAGAATCATGTATTGGGTCCCTAGCTTAACCTTTTTGTATATATAGAGTAGGTATTCTACCTATTTTTCGTTTCTTATTTCTTTTTCTTTTTTCTGCTCATTCTTTTTACATTCTTTCTTTCCATGGTTAGCTAGGAGAATTTTCACAACTTTTTATGTCTTCATACCTCCAATGGAAAATTAGGCTCAAGAAGGAGTCCATAAAATAAGTCTTTATCTAGAGTGGTTCAATTTTCATGTCTTGAGTAGGCTACAAGACCTAGGTTTTATATCTCCCCACTAGACATCACCTATAGGCTAGCAAATGCAAGAACCGAAACAAGCGTACAAGGAAAATCCAAAAAAAAAAAAAGAGAAGTTGAGTTCCCTAAACTCAGAGTTTGACATCAAAAACTCAAGAAATGAATGAACGACTCAACAGTACCTCACAAGGTGTCATAATCGCAATGGTTGTTCTCTTAGTACTCTCAAGGAACCCTAAGTGCTATAAATCACGTGTAAGTGCATCTTTAGCCTTGTGAAGTTCCATGTGAATATAAGAGTTTACATAACCACATTAACACAAATGAATCACTAGTCAACCCACATAGGGTGTCCTATCAGTACATAGTATATTATGTGAAACTACACACAAATAACTTACTACTTCGCTAGTGAGGATAATAAAATCATATAATTGATAAGTCTATGCATGTAACATATAGGTAATATAAGAGTATGTAAAGGGTATAATAGATGTTAACATGACATGAAACAAGTGATGTCTACTGAAAAAATTTTAAAAATTTTAAAACTTGTCATTTTGTGCTTATAATGTGCCATTTAGTGTTTTCCTACCTCCTACCCCCAACTTAAAACTCAAGTGTCCTCACTTAAGTATGAAGAGAAAGAAACTGGGAATTATGGGAGAGGAAACATTGCATGGTGCAATGAATTCAATTAGTGTACCTGTGGAAATAACAACCACCTAGGATCCAGAAAACTTCATGCATGGAATGGTACACTGAAACACAAAAGACATGTATACCAAAAGCTCCATGTAATTTCATTAAATCACAAAGGCAATAAAATCCATGAATACAACCCTTCCAAAAGCATGGTGAAATCCAAGAGATGAAATTACAAAGAAAGGAAAAGAAAAGAAAGAAAAGCAACAAAAATGTGCCTAAACACAGTATATATGCAGAGTGCAAAGAAAGGGAACCCAACATTAGTCCAAGATCTATCTACAATACACTATACAACTTACAAACTTAACAAAGGAAGAAAACTACGTGGGTTCCCTCCCATAAGCACTAAGTTTACCATCTTCAGCTAAATGCATTGAATGCTCGTGCCAAATTCAACCGAGGTCGATAATAAGAACTTTATCCAGTAATCACTCACTAGCCCACTTCACACATGTCCAAGGCCTTCTCGTTAGACTAGAGGTCGAGTAACAAATAGCAGAAATGTTCTCATATAGGTCGTGTAGGCCTGAGATGGAAGGGTTATTAAGCTGAAGCTTGATTGCATCTGCAAGATTTGTGTGATATAGTACTGTAGAGATATAATAGGGAAATGCTCCATCATTGGAGGAGGTGGGCATTATGGGATTACTCACCAGATTGGAGAAAAAAAGGCTGCATGTTTCAACACTGGACTCTATCCCCATCTTCTCTTTACTTATACCTACATCCAAATTCTTATCAACCTTGTTTTCTACCTCCTTTCCACTTCTAAGGGTGGTCGCGGCTTAGGTTTGCTCATGGTATATCAAATGGCTAAAAACCGGATCAATCTCTACCCCTTGTTGTCCTTTTGGGTTGACGAGCGATTAACTCGACAACTTATCCTTCTCTCACCTACTCAAGGCTGTAGCTAGTTGGCCCATAGTGGCCTCAAGCTTCGCTATGGTCTACGAGTGGGAATGGAGCAATTGTTGATTAATCTAACGATCAGCTTCAATACCCTTAAGGGCTCTCAACATTGCCTTTTGGAAAGAATAATCATATTGAGACTGCAGAGGAGGAGGTGGTTGATATGCTGATTGGCAAGGGACAGACATGGTAGGAGTTTAAGGATTATAATTTTGACATAGTTGAGGAGGTGGAGCATTGGGTGGTTGTTGAAGTCTTTCGGCTGGAAAATCTGGAGCTTGTGGCCTCCAGGGGAAGTTAGAATGTTGACTCCACTTGGGATTGTACTTATTCGAATATGGATCATTCGTTGGCATATTGTACCAATTGTGGGTGAAGTTAACTTCCTCCTACACAAAGTAGGTATGGGGGGGGGGGGCAATTGTAATAAGTATGTAAAGGGTCAGAGCATATGGTGCACAACTCTACATATGCTACCAGTTGAGGTGGTTGTCCTAAGGAAAAAACCTCATCAAATTTCTTAATGATCATGTGCAGAGTGGGCGTAAAGTCATGGCCAATTGCTAACTCATAAGCTTCCTTAGGTTATGAAGAAGAAGGGTGGGAAAGTATACGAGCAGCAACACTATATTGTTGGGAATTCTTGGCGAGGGTCTCAAAAAGAGTCCAAGCCTCATTCTCATGCTTTGTGAGGAAAGTATGTCCACATGATGCATCAACCATAGACTGATCATGCTCAGCTAACCCCTCATAAAATGTCTAAACTAATTGCCACTTAGGGACTTGATGATGTGGGCATGTACGCAGAAGGTCCTTAAAGCGCTCACAAGTCTTGAAAAATTGCTCACCATTTATCTGTGAGAAGCTAGTGATGGCTCCCCTAAGCTGATTAGTCTTCCCAATTGGGAAGTACTCATTTAAAACTCATGTTGCATGGTGGCTTAATTAGTCACCGAGTTCGGCTCTAAGGATGTTAGCCAATATTTGGTCTTATCCTTTAGAAAGAATAGGAAAAGCCTTAAGTGGAGGGCATCATCATCAAAATTATGGATTCAGATGGTGGAGCACAAATTTTGAGGAATTCATCTAGATGCTTTTAAGAATTTTCATTTGAATTCCCATAGAATTTAGGAAGCATTGAGATGATCGAAGTCTTGATCTCAAACTGAGTCATCTTGACATCTGGGTATTAGATGCAAGATGGCAAAGTGTATGTGTTGCATACAAAGTAGTCCCTAAGAGGCCTAAGTGGTTGCTCCATCACCACAGGTTGGCGAGGAGCTTGGGGTTTTGGGATTTAGTTAGCGAGAACCATTGGACGTTTGACCATTACCTTAAGTTCATAAGACTTTGCAAACTTAGGATTCGAAGTGGTTTCCTAAGGGACCTAATGGATCTCTCAATCTTGGGGTCTATAGGTATTAGCTTAAGATCCAGAGAAGGCAAACCCAGCATACACAATTAAAGCACACAAAATCAAGACTTCAGTAAATGAAATAAAAATAAAATTAAAAAAAAAAAACAACTAAAAACAAAGAAACAATACTCTAAAGCTAATAATCGTAAACAAATTACCCGGCAACGACTAGGGTCGCCAAGGCGTGTGTCGTTAACTACCAAAAATAAAAATTATAATACCTAACTAATCCCAAATAATATAGAAGGTGAGAAAGTTGGGTGTCAATCCTCAGGGACTTAAATGCAATTATTAACCACTTCTAGATTAGTTTATTATAGCTTTGTGTAAAAAGAAAATAAAAAGGGGAGGTTTTGAAAAGGGTTTTTCTAATAACTACTTGAAAGCATGTAAAATCTAAATTAACTCTATTCCTACAAAGTAATGCTCAATTATGATTCTGACTTAGTATGCCATGTAAGTAAACTAGATCTAGTAAGTTATCCTTATTAGGTTATATGATTCAAGGAGTCATTCGAGAGCATAGGGTAGCAAGGGTGCCCCAATCATTTAGAGCACGATTAGGAACCAGAGTATACCCAATCACAACGATCACGAGAAGCTCTATGGGAAATCGTAGCCCACTATGTATACTTGACTGAATCAGTAGTACTAGTGCTATCCTATCTCTAAGCTTCATCACAATCAAAGCAGCAAATGAAAGCATTTAAATGAAAGTAGTAAAGAGAAAGCATGTAAAAAGATCAATCCTTTTGCAACTGAGTGATTGTAACTAACACCAGAGAATACAATCAAATGACCCTCTAATCTACATATAAAGCACAAGAGCTTTGCCGGTTGTCACAGGCAGTCGAACACGTTTTGCACAAACCAGAATATGTATTGAAATATACACTACTCATAATCTAAATTGCTCTGCTTAATGACATCTTAAGTCTGTCACGAACCTATGAGAGGCCAAAGAGAAACCCTAAGAACATCTTCGAAGTTAATATTTATACCCAAAAGGGTTTACAAGGTTTGAATTTCAAAATAGGAAAGTTTTAGCATAAAATCTCACGTAGGCGATCGTCACTGTCGACTAGATCGCACCCTATTTTTCCCTAGTTGAGCTGCTGGTTGAGATCTAGACCTAGTCGCCCTTCAAGGTCTTGCTGGTTGAGCTGTTGGTCAAGACTTGCAGCATTTTAATCTTTAGTTCAGCTTAGGAACTTGACTTGGTCACCTTTTAGAGGCTCCCTAGTCGAGCACTTGGTCAAGATTCTCAGTATCTCGAGCTCAATAATCTTCAGGCCACTCAACTTGGTCGCCTTGGAGGTTCACTTGGTCGAACTCTGGATCGAACCTTGTAGCAATCTTGGAGTTTGTAGCTTAAGAGTTGGTCACTCCTTGTGTTACCGGTCACACCTTATAGTCGAACATAGTATTATTTTCCTTTAATGATCTTAGGCTTTTGAACTTGGCTAAATATTTGACTTAGGTTTTATGTGCTTCAATTATCCCTTGGCTTCTTGTACTGGTTAACTCCTTGGTTTTAACCTATTTTTCCTAAAACATGAACAAAGCTTGTATAACTCCGAACTATGTTAACAGAGGGTTACATACGAGATAAATGAGGATAAACAAAAGTAAATGGGGGGCTAAAATAGTGCATTTTAGGGGCTCATCATTGGTCGACAGATGCGATCCTAGCGAGCTGCTTTGTGACATTTTCAACAAAGTTTCCTATTTTGAATTCAAATCTTTGTAAACCCTATTGGGTATAAAAAATAGCTTCATCTATGTGCCTAGGGTTCCCCTTTGGCCTCTTTTTGGTTAGTGACAGGCCTAGAGAGTCGTTGGGACAACCTTCAAGTTCCTTGTGTTGCCGCAAAGATAGCTAGTCCTTTGATTGTAATCTTGATCTCTAGTGCTGACCATTGAGTTGCAATTGAAGCCATTTTTATTACATGCATTCTTTATTTCTTTCATTTAAATACATGCACTTTAAATACATTGTCTTTAATTTCCATGCAAGTTTACATATTTGATTGTGAAGAGACCCTAGGGTAAAGGATAACTAGGGATTTAGTCACTTATACAAATCAAGCAGCGATTCATGTACGGGGTGTTCTCATGATCGCTGGATAGGGTATACCCTAGTTCCTGATCATGCTTTGGACAATTGGTGCTCCTTTGCTACCTTATGTCACTTGAACGATTCACACAACCCTCTATCCTAGTACAGATAACTAATCGAGCATAGCTAGCGAACACAATAGCCTAAGCTTGATTCATGGTTTGAGATATGCTTCATAGGAGTAGTTTTAATATAAATTTACATGCTTTCCTAGTTGACAAAAAAATCTTTTCAAAATCTCACCTTTTCGCCTTTTACACAAAGTGTAGTAAATTAGGCTAGAAGTGGTGAACAACTGCACTTGAGAGTCTGAGGAACGACACCTGACTTACTCATTGTTCTACTAAACATGGGGATAGTTAGGTTATAGATTTTATCTTTCGTAGTAAAGGACCCGAGCCTTGGCGAGCCTACTAGCATGTATGCATGGTAAATAAGAGTATACGTATATGCATATGCCTAGTGTGTGTGTGTGTGTGTGTGTGTGTGTGTTTATTAACATATATTAGCGTATGTATATAATATATGTATGTATGTGCTTAGATATCTTACTTTATGTATGTAGGTATATATATATATATATATATATATATATTTGTGTGTGTGTGTATATGTATGTATATGTATATGTATCTTTATGTGTGTGTATATTGGAGTGTATATGCATCTATATGTATATATAAGTGTATATATTCTAGTGAATATGTATTTATGTACAATAGTATATAGGTATATATAAGTATATATGTGTTAAGTGTGTGAAATATGTTAGGAAATTGTCTAGACAATGGCAAATTCACCGGAAGCAAATAAATGTAGGAAATCATGATTTGAATTTGTCCAAACAACACAAATGGAATACTCACCAAACACGGGCTGATTTGCAGTGATTTGGATTTGATTTAAGCATGAGTTAAGTAATTTGTCCGTAAATCTATGTGTATAAATACCCTTACAGTGCTTCGTAATATTCATATCGAGAAATACAAGATGTACATTTCTCTTCCTCTCTTCTTCTCTTCCTCTATGTTATTTCACATTCTGAATTTCTTCATGGTTTCAGAGCATGAAACTTCATTGGAATAAAATTTATTCTCTTCTCAATTATTTTCTATTCTTGCTTAGAAAAATCAAAGTTTTTTTTTCCTTTCGATTGACCATCAATGTGACTATCACACGTTGATTGACATTCATTTTCCCTTTCACCTTAGAAAAATAAGAGTTCTTTGTTTATTTTTTTTATTTTACTTTGGGGCCGTTATCATACATTGCAGGCTAAGCATCTATTTTTCATATATCGCTCCACATCGAGAAGAGGGAAAAAGCCTCCAGCTACAACAAGAATGGAACCATAGGCTCTTATGCTGGGAGCATTTCGAAATCTAGGTCTAACCACCTCAACTCTCCATTAACATTACTTTCAAACGCTAATTTAAATTCATTTTCCCCTTCATATATTGGGGCTTCTTTTATTTTTGTAAGTTGAAGTAGAGGTGCTACCCTAAACACCTCTGCCCAGTATTTTTTCTTTCTCTTGGTTCCTTTGTCGAACAAGTGAAATACACCATCTAAAATTCACTGTTTAGGGCTATTGAAGAAAAAGATCACGTGACCAACTCATGGTTCACGAAAAAATAAATTAATTAATTAATTAAACAAATAAAAATAAAAATCTATGATTCGTCCTTCCCAATGGTTTCCAATGTTGAAAGCACACAATGTTGTCCACACTTTGATGATTCGATTCATGCCTTATGTCTCCACAATTTTGACAATCCGGGTGTTAACTTGGTCTCTCATCCATTGACCGGAACCAATTACATCACATGGAGTCAATCCATGCTCATTGCACTTTACACCCAAAACAAGGTTGGCTTCATTGATGGCACCATTCCCAAGCATTCAAAATCCTCAACTGCAGAATACCACCAGTGGTTATGTTCAAACAATATGGTAAAATCATGGTTGATTAATTCTCTTTCAAAGGATATTTCTACTAGTGCTATTTTTTTGTGATCTTGTTCAAGATATTTGAATTGATTTGAAGGACCATTTCTAAGAAGTCAATGGCCCTTGAATGTATCACCTTGAACAAGAAATTCATAACCTTGTATAAGGCAATACATCGATACCCACCTACTTTACTAAGCTAAAGTTCTTATCAGATGAACTTGCATCACTTCAATCTCATTTTCTTGAAGGAGATATTGTTCAAAACCAATAGTACCAG
Source organism: Malania oleifera (assembly GCF_029873635.1). NCBI lineage: Eukaryota > Viridiplantae > Streptophyta > Magnoliopsida > Santalales > Ximeniaceae > Malania > Malania oleifera. The sequence continues at coordinate 4,728,710 of NC_080427.1, read as the reverse complement.
CGAGCTATGAAGTTCTACATGGGCTTTAATGAATCCTATGGTGTCTTTTGTGCTTAGCTCTTATTGATAGATCCCCTTCCCACAATCAATCACATCTATGACTTGGTCCTTCAAAAGGAGTGTCAACGGGACATTTAACTTCCTCCACCCATTGACGGTGTTGCATTAGCTAAAGGAATCCTTTCCACTCCAAAATATGGTAGATCTTTTCATAAGACCAAATTGAAATGCACTCACTATCAAAAAGAAGGCCACACTATTGATCAGGTCTCAAACCAAGTGCTCACCAAGTATCTTCCACTGATAACCAACCATCCACCAGTAGTTTCCCTTTAACTAGCAATCAATGCAAACAACTTCTAGCCATGCTTAACCGTGCCACCCAAACACCTTCTATGGCACACCATGTAGGTAATGCTGAGTCATCCTTATCAGGTATACCATACCATAGTTATCCTAAAACTATTTCGATTCTAGAGAAAGGAGCCACCGATCATATGGTGTGTTTTCCCATTGATTTAACATACTCTATCCCTGTGCCTGGTCGTATTGTATAACTTCTAGATGGATCTTATGCTGTGGTAACCCATATTGGATCCATGGTTTTTTCTCCCTCTCTCATTTAAAAAATTTTTCTATGTGTCCTTTCATTCCACTTCAACATTATATCCATTCATGTGTTATGTCAAACTTTCAATTGTTTAATCATTTTTTTTGCTCATATTTGCCTAATTTAGGACCTATGCTCGATGAAGATGATTGGACTGGGAACTGAGCAGGATAGCTTGTATTACTTCACAAAAACAAATCTCGCTCATTGTCAAAGGCCACATCAAAGTCCCAACTTTGGCAATGTTGTCTTGGCCATTTATCCAATAAAATTTTGTCTTCACTTTCCAATAATGTTCTGTCATTTGTTCAAATTTAGAACCATGTTTTATTTGCCCATTAGCTAAAAAAACTCACATTCAATTCCCTTCCAGTTCAATTTTTTATCGTGCACCTTTCTAGTAGGCTCACCAAGGCTTGGGTCCTTAACTAACAAAAATAATATTTATTAAACCTAACTATTCCCAAGTTTAGTAGAAAGTGGGTAAGTCAGGTATCGATCAACGGGGATTAGAGTGCAGTTATCAACCACTTTTATATTAGTTTATTAAATCTTTGTATAAAAAGAAGTGTAAAGGTGGGATTTTTGTTGTGTAAAGGTGGGGTTTTTCTAACCGTCTTAATGAGGGTATGCAAAATCTAAGTTAACCCTACTCCTACATAGCAATACTCAATCATGAATCTGACCTAGGATGTCGTGTGCATAATCTAAGTTCGGTCAGTTTACCATATTAAGCTAACTAAGATTTTGTATTCAGGTCATCTATCACTGATGCCTATCCCTATAATGGAAGATCACCTAATCTAACAAAGCATGTAAACATCGGGCCATTCGTATTTGAGTCGTCTCTCACAAATGACTGTCCCTATAAGTGAATGATGGGTAATTTACAAGTTGGCTCTCTTGGTGTTTTAGGTCTATCACTAAACTAAAATCAATCAAAGAGGAACCCACATCACATTTTTGAAGCTAAAATTTATGCCCTGTAGGATTTACAAAGTTTAAAATTCAAAATAAGAAAGTTTAAAGGAAATCTCACATGGCAAAGCATCGCTGTCGACCAAGTCGCACCCATGCTTCCCTTGATCGTGCCCCGGTCGAAGTGCCTAGGAAAGTAGGAATTTGAACTTCAATATTCTTTGACTTAGTCATATAATTGAGTCTTGCTAGCCAAGTTGCTGGTTGAGGCTTGCAGGATCTCGATCTTAAGGAAATCTCAAGAACTCGACATAGACACACCTTAAGGTCTCTTGGTCTACCACTTGGTCGATGCTCTCGGTATTTCTTGGCTCAGTAAGCTTCAGTAGCTTGCCCTAATTGCTCTTGAGGGTCACATGGTCGAACACTTGGTTGCTTCTTGCAACAATTGGATCTCAGTCTAAACCTTGGAGTAAGTAGTGGATGACTGTCATCCCTTGTGTTCCTAGTCACACCACATGGTCGAACATAGTCTTCTTCCTTTTTTCTCGGGAGTTGGTTGAAGATCTAGTCTGAGCTTGAATTGTCCCAAATTCTCCCTTGACTTCTTGTATCCCTTAACTCCTTGGTTTTAACCTATTTTTCTTAAAAACAAAAATAAACCTTACGTAACTCCAAATGATGATAACAAAGGGTTGCCTACAACATAAATGAGGACAAACAAAGGTAAATAGGGGCCTAAAATAGTAAATTTTAGGAACACATCACAACCCTTAACTTAAAATTTACTAGTCCTTGATCAAACAAAAAGCTAAGAAAATTAAGAAAAACTAGAAAATCTTATTTACCTCCTCTTTCGTGGGAAACACAATTGCATTTATTGTATGCTATAAGGCTTTAAACCCCTAAGTTGATCCTAGTGGACGAGTTCTAGTCTTGTGAAGGTTTCCAGAGCGATACCCGCAAACACCAGAATTACTGAACATGAGGTCATAAAACATGCAACATAGTCATGCCATTTCATATACAAATATATAACTTAATTACATGCAGGCTCTTTGATCCATAACTCCATCATACACACAACTCCATAACAAGTTTTACATATAGGCTTCAACAATGTACAACCATTATGAAAAACATACCTCACAGAGAATCTACCAGCAATTACAATTCAAAGTTAATATTAGCATGTAAATTCAAATATGGATAGGCCACAACGTAAGGCATGTGTAAAGTGCATGACTCATCACTATCAGAGTATCCTTGGACACCTACAAAACATTTCTCTTGACTCAGCCTCACTAGATTACTCTAAAAAACACTCAGGAAGATTGGTTCACTCTTATATTTGAGGAAGAAGGACATGATCAAACATCCCATATATTTTAAAGAGCGAATGCTAAGTATGGAGTGAACTAGTCTTATAAGGATGGGATCCAATCTATTTACGAGGTGTCGGGTCCTTCACCTTAGCGTCTTCTCACCTACTCTCCACATCCAATCCAGACCACCCTAGAATGACTAACTCATAGACTAGGCGTGAGTACATTGTATGCATCATACATCTAAAGAGTCTTTATATTTGGTAGAACATGAGTTGTGTCCCTATCTTGACCTCTTTATAATTAGAGCAAATATTCTATATATTTTTATTTCTTTTTACTTTTTTTTTTTCTTATTCTTTTATCATTTTTTTTTCATGATCAGCTAGGACAATTTTAGCAACTTTTTGTGGTCTTCATACCCCCGAAGGGAACTTAAGCTCACAATGGAGTCTATAAAACTAGTCTAAATCTAGGGATGGCTCAATCTTTATGTCTTAAGTAGGTTACAAGACCTAGATTTATATCTCCCCACTAAACATCACCTCTAGACTAGCAAATGCAAGAATCGAGACTAGCAAGCAAAGAAAATCTAGAAAAAGGAAGTTAAGTTTCATAAACTCAGAGTTGACGTCAAGCACTCAAGAAATAGACGAAAGGTTGAACAATACCTCACAAGGTGTCATAGTCACCATGGTTGTTTTCTCAGTGCTCTCAAAAAACCCTTAAGTTCTACAAGTCACGTGCAAGTGTGTTCTAGCCTTATGAAGCACCATGTGAATACAAGAGTTTACATAACTATATTAACAAAAAAGAATCACTTGTTTTTCCTCACAAGGTGAGAAAAGGATTGTATCAACTATACTAGTTAAAACTAAGTATATATGACTCACTACTTCATCAGTAAGCATAACATGGTCATGGGACTGATAAGGCTAAGCATGTAGTATGAAAGTGATATAAAAGTATGTGAATAGTATAACTAGTGCTAATATGTCATGAAACAGTCAAATATTCACTAAAAAATTTAAATTCTTGTCATTTTTGTGCTAAAAGTGTGCCATGTTGCCATATAGTATTTACCTTCTCCCTAATCCCAACTTAAAACTTCAGTGTCCTTACTGAAGTGTGGAAAGAAAGAACCTAGAGAACAGTGAGGGGAATACTGCATACCGATAAAAACAAGCAGTGTACCAGCATATGTTAGAAGCACATAGAATCAACAGTATCATGCATGCAATGATACACTCAGCACAAAAAAACATTGAGCAAAAACACCGTGTAAATTATATTAATTTCGAAAGGTAGTACAAAGTATTAGGAATGTCATAGCACAGGTACAAACTTTTAAAAAACATGGTGAAACGACCTACAAGTAAATACAAACAAAAGAAAAAGAAACAATAAAAAATGTGTTGCAGAAGCACAGTCTATAAGCAAAGTAGCCAATAGGTCATCTCAATCCTCCTCTGACTTTGAGTCCGAATTAGGAATATGGAGTGGATTTTTAGGAGAGTAGTCGAGGCCAGCATAGGTTGCCACAACTACAACTATTTTTCATAGTGCCTCCACCAGTGCATCCCATATTACTGAGCCCAATGTGGAAGGAGGTACACTAGTAGGCACCGGTGGAGTCGTAGGGGGCACTTGTGGAGTCCTCTTCCTTTCTTCCATAAGGACTGGCCTTGCTTCTCATTATTCTTTATTCCCGAGTGTAGCTCCATCTTAGAAAATAGAAGAGAAAACAGAGGAGCACAGGTGCTTAGAAAGAACAATGATGAACCCTAGATCACCGAGAAGTTTTGCTAATGACTACAAGGTCGCTAGAGCTACGTCCTATGGTCAAAGAAGTACCAAAGGATCAAAGATGGTGCTTTGTGTTCGGCCAACGAAGTTGGAGGGTGGGGCGAAGAGAGTTGACCAAGAATTGACAATGGCAGGAGATGAAGAGTCATGGGCGCATAGGTATTTAAACGACTTTTTGACAATTTGACCAAGTCACACCAGCTTATGCGCTGGTCACACTTAGGTGCCCCTTGACTTAAACAAAAATGTTGACTCCCGACTAAGTCGCATGCCAACTTAGTGCTGGTCACAAACATCATCGATTTTCTCAATATTTTGTAAGCTCAGAGGGTCAGGGACTAGACCAGGTTGCACCAAACGAGGTGAAGGTCACACCCCCGATGGAACTCTTTAGCAGTTTTGAAAATTAGAAGCCTACATACCCACTAACTATCATAAGCTATACTCTATAGGTATCATGCTTTATTTACACTACTTATGTACACCCTAAGGACTCATACCAAGAAATTAAAAATACTCGGGTTGCCTCCTGAAAGTGCTAAGTTTACCGTGCTTAAATCTCGTTATCGAACTCAGCCGAGTTGGAAGTGAAAATTGTCCTCCCTCATTTCCTTATTAGCCCCCATTTGGCATACCCCAAACTTGAATTCTAAACTGGAGGCCAAATCATGAATAGCAAGAATTTGCTCATAAGGAGCCTCTGGATCGGATATGGAAGAGCTCTCACGCTGAAGTGTTTCTTCCAATGGGTCCCTCCATAGAATTGAGGAAGCCTTTTCCCCAACAATTTTATCAATCATGTCTTTGTCAACAACTTGGACAACATTAGGTGGATGTTGGGGAGCATGGAATACTCTTAGCCAGAGCTTCACATTTACAAAGCATGTCTCCATAATTTTTGTCTTACATTGTATACAGGTGTTAGCCGTTGCTAAGAAGGGTCATCCTAATAGGACAGGAATCAGATCTTTGATTAAGTCGGAAGATTCCATATCCAGGATAATGAAATCAACCGAGTAATAGAATTCTTCCACCTTGACCAGCACATCTTCTACCACTCCCTAGGGTTGTTTTATTGATCGGTCAGCGAAACACAAGGTGACCGGGGTGGGCTTCAACTCTCCAAAGTGAAATTGCTAGTACATTGAGTACGGGAGAATGTTCACACTCGAACCTAAATCTAAAATATCTCTATTAATGTTGTGATTGTTGATCACACACGAAATGGTTGGTATTTCGAGCCCTTTTAGTTTAGGATGGAGGTGATCTATTACCATTAAGTGCATGTGCTTGGTTAGCTTCACTTGTTCATCCATAGATGCACTTGACTTTTGCTGTAGCCTCTATAAATCCTTGAGGACTTTGGCATACATAGGTGTTTTCTTAATGTTATCTAAGAGTGTCTTATTGAACTGAATTCGTCTAAATTCGTCCAAGATGAAATCTGTGGTGGTCTCCTTCTTAGATGAAGAGGGCATAGGAAGGGCTATAGGGTATGGTGCTAGAGAAACATGAACTGCCCTATGAGGGAATAGTGAGGCTTCGTTCCTCCAGCAGCAGGTGAGGTGATCTCATAATTCTTTTGTGCACTAGAGGAGGAAGTGACACAAGTTTCAACTTTGTGTTCTATTCGCTTTTCCTCCTCGATCTCTCCCTCGCTCAACTACTCAGCTACCCTTTTATTTACCATCCTTTGGATTGGGAGTGGGAATGAAGGAGTTGCCGATCTACTTGGTGATTAGCCTCAAAGCTCTTAAAGGGCTTTTAGCACTGTCTCCTAAAATGTATCATACTTGGGCTGAGGAGGGGACGACTGCTGAAAGGATGAAGATTTAGGGGCAGTAGTAGGATGATTTTGTGAATCATGGTATAGGCGAGGAGGTAGAGCATTAGGGGCTTGTTGAGGTCTTTGGGATTGAAAACTTGAAGCTTGTGGCCTCCAGGAGAAGTTGGGGTGTTGTTTCCACCTAGGATTGTATGTGTTGGAATAGGGGTCGTTTGATGGCCTATCATACCAATTGTGGGTGGCCTTCACTTCTTCCTACACAAGCTCAAGTTGGGGTGGTGCAGAGGGGCAATTATAACATAAATGGGAAGGGTCAGAGTAGATCACACACACTTTTGCACAAGTCTTCAACTATGGTTGCTATCTTAAGGATAGGAACTGTTGGCCTAACTGCTCAGAATCTTATTTTGACGATAACAAATTAAGGGTACTTAACATATTTGGATAAATGAAGTTTCAGAGCTCAAATACTTTGATAAAAGATCAAAATCAATCTCTTAAAGAGTTTTATTAAAAGCTTATACTTACAGCTTGAAGATTTGTTGAAGCTAAAGATTAGTGAAGAAAGAAGCTGAAGATAGACAAAGAATTGAAGCATATGCATAAACACTTAGTACTTAGAAAGTTATAGTTTATAAAAAATTTCATGTAAGTACTTCATACATTTTTGAATATAGATGTTTGAAGCTTTTAGGAACAATGATTGACTTATAGACCTATTTTTAAAATCAATTTTTTTGAGAAACATATAAGTTGCAAGGACAGGTGATTGATGGAATTTGTTAGCTTTATTATAATCCCAATAGGGGGGGGGGGGTGAATTGGTATTTCAAAATTAATCTCTTAGGTTAAACCACTAGTAGCAGTATTACACAAGCCTAAGGTCAATCTAGCGTGGATAAAATAAATAAATATATATTTGGTAGAAATTAAACTGTACAAGTAATCTAATTAAGTATGCAAGGGAAAGCAGTAAAGAGAGACAACACTTGAAATGTTATCGAGATTTGGCAAACTGTCTACATCCCCGCCTTGGCTCACCAGCACAAGGATTACACTATGGGCTCACTTAATAGGTGGAGAGGCACCTAAACACGACAAGGTCAATTAGCACAGGGCTTACCTGTACCTTCACAACTAATCATTCTAGGCTGGATTACTGCCCCCTCAGGCCACGACAGAAATTCAACAGTATTTCAATACAAGATGCATAAAAATATAAAGCTTCTTAATCAAGCAGATTTGCCCCAGTAATAATCAGAACACACAAATAATGTAAGAACAATAAGCTGAATGGTGTATATGTGCAATCAACACTCAGAATAGTGATTATCTCAAATCAAGCACAAGAGTGTATCTACAAGCAAATCTTTGAAACTAAGTAATGATAAAATCTCAATCACAGTTTAGGGTTACAAAGATTCAAACCAATAGAAATTTGGAATATCTCAAAAGCAGTTTTCTCAATATCAAAGCACAAGGAGATATTCATATCTGAGCTTGTAAAAATATTTTTGCACACAAAAATACAAGCCCTAATGAGTCTTGCAATAATAATGCAAAGACCCACAATGCTATACGATTTTTTCCAACTAAAGATTTATTAAATAAAATCAAGGGGAAAATTCAAGCTAAACCTTCAATCCAAAAATCAAGTGAACACTACACAAATGAGGGTTTCTAGCAATATAGAGCAATGAATAAAACATGCACAATGCTAGATATCTCAAAGGGATGAGAGTATTCATGTGTATGGACTTTTTATGAGAAAATAGGATTTGGAAATTTTCAAAGAGTTTTTTACTAATCAGATGGCTAATTACATGCTAACCCAAGCAAATGAACCCCTATATATATAATAGGCTAAAATTATAACTGTTGGGGTTATGTAAGGCATTATTAAATTTATTTTAAAACCATTTAAGAAAATTAACCTTGCTTAACTTAAAATAACCACGGTAAAAACCAAAACAACCTGAGAGTTTTGGGTGCCTGACCCATGGTTTGGTTGCTTTAATAGACACAATAGAAAAAGTTGATTTTTCAAGTTCGGGTGCTTGAGTGTGGGTTCGGTTTGCTGACTAAAGGCAATTTCTATTATGTCTGAGGTTCAGTTGCCTAGTTTAGAGCTCGGTTTACCAAACTCATGTGCTTGGTAGCCCGAGGCTTTTTTGAATGTGAAGTTCGAGCTGTCAAGTTGGTGGGAAAAGTCAAAATTGTGGTTTGGTTAACCGAGGACACTACATTCCTTTTGATTTGGTCGCATGAAACCAAGTCAACACTTTGACTGGTCAATGGTTTGGTCACCCAAAGTATTTTGAATACAACTATTCGATCACCCGAAGTCTCACTAATTTTACGCTATAAGTCTAGCTTTACTTCAATTAATTCCCCTAATAATATATGTGATGTTGGGGACATCTAATGTGTATGTGCAAGGACCTAAGGTCTTTCTAAGGTCTTTTGAGCTTATTGCATCTATATACATGATATGTAGTGATTATTAGAGGCCTTTTCCTATATTACTGTTATAGCCCTGAATGAGCATAAAATAAATTACAACGAGAGTAAATCTTCTAAGTCTTTTCATGCCATCAAGTGATCTTGCAAATATGAACCCCCACAAAAACTTGATAGAAATTAAATACCTGAGTATTTGTCATTATAAAAACCAGGCATAACCAATAAGGTCAACATTCTCCCCTTTTTTGATGATGAAAAATACACCATGTAAAAGTTGGTACAACCTTGAAAGGCTCCCCCCAACAATATGCAGTATTGATAATTTTTAAAGATTTAAAAGTTCAAATACCTAAATATTTCTCAAAGATGTACCCAATTTTGTCTCTTCTCCCCCTTTTGGCAGTAGCAAAAATGGGCTATAATAAACATAAAGCACATAAGCATAGGCATTGAGTATGAATCATTTAAATACAAGACATGTTTGAGAAAATTTTTAGAAATTTTAGTAGCATGCCATTTGAAAATAGAGCATTTTCCTAAAAAATACCTGTATAGAAATTACTTGATTGAGTTTTAGATTAATAGTTTATCCACAACTACCAACTCAAACAGTCCAGTATGATCAAGACATAAAACATAAATATAACTATCAACATGCAATAGATATGATAGTCTGCAATTGCAAAACGCATACAAACTCATAAAGTATAATGCAATGACAGATTTAAAGTTCAGAGCCATATGTTTTCTTATGATAAGAAGCTCCCCCTAAGTTTGTGCATTCTATCAAAAATCTAGGAGGCATCTCTACTATGCATTAGACCTAGTTCACGTCTAATCTATATGAACCTATCTTTCAAAAGGGGTTTGGTGAAAATATCAACCCACTGCTCATTGGTGCACACAAACTCAAGTGCCACATCCCCTTTTTGCACATGATCATGAAGGAAATGATGTTTAATTTCAATATGTTTAGTTTGTGAACGTGAGATAGGATTTTTAGAAATATTAGTTGCACTAGTATTAACACATTTAATTGGAACCGTATCATAGTGCAATCCAATATCTATAAGTTGTTGTTTCATACAAAGCATTTGAGCACAACAACTCCCAACCGTAATATATTCTGTGTTGGCTATGGATGAGGCAACTGAGTTTTGTTTTTTAGAAAACCAAGAAACCAGAGATTGTACTAAATAGCGACAAGTGCCGCTAGTACTTTTCCTATCAACCCTACTACCAGCAAAGTCAGCATCATTATACCTAACAATATCAAATGTCGTATGTTTAGGGTACCATAAGCCTAATTTTTATAGTTCCAACTAGATACCTAAGAATGTGTTTGACTGCCAATAAATGAGACTCCTTAGGAGCGGTCTGAAACCTAGCACACATGCACACACTAAACTTGATATCAGGTCAACTAGTTGTGAGGTATAGGAGACTACCAATCATGCCACGATATAATTTCACATCTATAAAGATTCCTTGCTCATCTTTATCAAATTTGATGGAAGAACTCATATGAGTTCCAAGAATTTTACCATCTACCATATTAAATCTCTTTAGCAAGTCCCTAACATATTTAGATTGACAAATGAAAGTCCCATATTTAGCCTATTTAATTTGCAGTCCTAAGAAGAAGTTCAGTTCACTCATCATACTCATTTCAAATTTACTTTACATGCATTTGGCAAACTCATTACACAAATCATCATTAAGTGCTCCAAAAATAATATCATCAACGTGAATTTCAACAAGGAGCATATCATCATTTTTAGATTTGATGATAAGTGTAGTGTCAATTTTGCCACGGGTGAACCTATTTTGTAATAAAAAGCCACTAAACCTCTCATACCAAGCTCCAAGAGCTTGTTTCAATCCATACAAGGCTTTGGATAGACTGTATACATGATCGGGATATTTATGATTTTCAAAACCAGGTTGTTGTTCTACATACACTTCTTCATTAATATAGCCATTGAGAAATGCGCTTTTAACATTCATTTGATAAAATTTAAAGTTTTTCAAAGTATAATAAGCTGGCAACATACAATTGACTTCCATTCTAGCTACATGAGCATAGGTTTCATCAAAATCTATCCCCTCTTCCTAATTATATCTCTAGGCAACTAGTCTAGCTTTACTTCTAATTACTACCCATTCTCATCCTTCTTATTTCAATATACCCACTTAGTTCCAATAATTGTTTGATCATTATGCCTATGAGCTAGGGTCTAGACTTTGCTTCAAAGTGGTTAAGCTCTACTTGTATAGACATCACCCAAGGCTCATCTTCTATGACGTCCTTAATATTTTTGGGCTCCTCCTAAGATAAGAAAGCAAAATGGCTAACTAGGTTTCTTAAGGAAGATTGTGTGGCTACACCATGTGAAGTTTCACCTATAATTTGATCTAAAGGATGGTTCCTAGTGTATTTCCAATTCCTAGGTAGTTCTTGAACCTCACTTTCAACTTTAGCATTTTCAATTGATTTATCATTTGCTTCTGAATTGATGTCCACATTATTTTCAATAGATAGCTTATCTAAACGTTTTCTAATATCAATATCATCTTCAACTTCTCTTTTATAAAATGCATTAGATTCATCAAACACAACATGAATGGATTCAATAATAGTTAGTATTCGTTTATTGAAAACTCTATATGCTTTACTATTAACTGAATAGTCTAGGAAAATACCTTCATCAGATTTAAAGTAAAATTTCCCTAGATGTTCATTATCTTTAAGTACAAAGCATTTACAACCAAAAACATGAAAATAGAAAATATTAGATCTATGGTTGTTCCACAATTCATATGAAGTCTTATTAAGTGAAGGTCTGATTAATACTCTATTTATGACATAACATGCAATACTTACAGCCACTGCCCAGAAATATTCGGGACATTTATGTTCATTCAGCATAGTCCTACCCATTTCTTGCAGTGACCTATTCTTTCTTTTTACAACACCATTTTGTTATGGGGACTTAGGTGTAGAAAAATTATGTGAAATGCCCTCTAGGTCATAATAGTTTTTTATCTCATCATTTTTGAATTCAGTTCCCCTAACACTTCTTATATGTGAGATTTCGTAGCCTTTTTCATTCTGAATTCTTCTACATAATTTAGTAAATTATTCACATGAATCATCTTTATGAGGAAGAAACAGCACCCATGTGAACCTAGAGAAATCATCCACAGTAACAAAGGCATACAATTTTCCACCTAAATTTTGAACTTGATTAGGACCAAATAAATCTAAGTGTAGCATTTCAAGTGGTCTAGTGGTAGATATGAAATTATTTTTCTTAAAACTTGATTTTGTTTTCTTACCTGAAATTAGGAATAGCTTCCCAAAAGGGGGGGGGGGTGAATTGTCTTTTTAAAAATTTCTTTTAATTCATTTTTAGAATTCTTAAACTTATTTTATTTCTTTTAACCAATTCGTAACTTATTTGTTAAGCACTCAAGAACTTAGCATCTTTATTTAATCCTTAACCATACAAACATCCAATCATTCAATGAAACCAATCAACTATAATTAGAAAGCAAACAAAGAAGCCAATACATAGCACTTATGTAATATACAAACTCAAAATGGTTGTTTGTTGATATTAGCCAAATTTGAACCAGGCCCTGTAGTGAATAAGAATTTATGCTTGCTGATGTAAAGCCCTATATAGATGAATCCAATCACTCTTTCCAAATTTTTAGAACTAAAATAACTCTTGGTAAATTTATCTTTGGGATGTTAACCAAGTAACGTACTCCTGTATGGTTTATGCAAGATATGGTGTAACCAACGTACTCCCTTTCGATTTCCGCAACCTAAATCAAAATTAAACCTTAAGTTTGTTTGATTTCCAAATAAACGTAGTTTATATGATTTTCAAATTTAAACCATCCATGCAATTTAAATATGCACTGAAAATAAAGAATAGGGAAAGAGAAAGTGAGACGGAGATTTTTATGAGGTTCGACTTATACCCAGCCTACGTCTTCGCCTTTGGCAAACCACCAAAGGATTCACTAAACTTGTTCTGTTGACGGGTGGAAAAAAAACCTTTACAAGCGATACCCCACACTCAAACACTCCTACACTATGCTAGAGCCCGCCTCTCCAAACGATGTCCCCTCGTTTAGTCACTCCTCTAGGCTATAGCCCGCCTCTCTAAGCAATATTCCCTTGCTTAGCCAATGATCTAAACAATCCTTGGAACATTAAAGAACTACAAGAAATACAAGATAAGATCTACGTATAAGTACACTCTCTCAAAGAGCAAATTAGTACAATTTCAGCACCATATACTTTAATGTAAAATATCAATATGAAATAGAATGAAGCTTAAGTGTAGAATTCACCAATATCCTTCTTAGATAAGGATTAGCAGTAGGAATTCAGAGAAGGAAGGATTAGCACTTCAGAATATCTCAACAAAAGAGATTTACAAATGAGTGAGGAAGAGAACTTTGGAAGAGCAAGAGTGCTTTCAGCTTCATAAACAGATTTTTCAATTCTTGGATGAGTTTTGATTTGCAAAACCATGTATTTATAGACTTTCAAACAAGTTTCCTTATTGCAAAAGTTTCCTTAGAGTTTTTCCCAAGTTGTTAGAAAATTTGGAGCTCAAAACGGCTATATTTTAAAATATTAGAATTTAAAAATTTTCCCATTGAACAGTGTTCTGATGTTTGAAGAGTCGGATTCAGTCATCCAAAGTTCCTAAAACCCTTTAAAAAATGAACTGGACATAGGGTCAGATGTCTAAAGAGAGGGTTCATACGTCTGAAGTGTCTCATTCAGTCATTTGAACAGCTACTACCTATTTTATTTTTGCCAAAAAAATATTCAGACGTCTGAGGTGTCGATTTCAGATGTCTGAAGTGGTTCTGTGTGCTGTTCAGACAGCTAAAGTGCCTTTCGTGAACAGTGTTCAGATGGCTGATAGTTGTGACTCCACTTCAGTATTTTGCCCATAATGTTTTCTGTATAACTCCAAATTAGGTTTTATTGGTGTCAAAAGAAATATAAGAGAAAATCCTACAACTCTCATGTTTAACAAGTTTTAATATAAGGAGTTTTAGATAGAGAAACATTCACATCAATGCGGATGTATAAAAACTGACAGCATTTGGAAAAACTCTTTTTGGTGTTTTTTACATTCCAAAAATGATTCTAACCCTTTTAAAATAATTTTTGACCTTCTAAAAATATTTTTCAAGTATTTTAAAAGGTATCTAGGTCCAATAAGTTAACCTAAGAGCTTCAAAATATTTCAAATGATATTTTAAATATTAAAGCACTTACATGAGACTTCTAAGACATTAACATTCTTGAGTCTTCATGCTTTGTCCTTGGATTGAGTCCATCTTTTCTTCAAGCTTCCATATTCTTTGAGCTTTCTCACTTTGCCTTTATTTGGCCCTTTTGACTTTAATATTCCTTGGCTTTCAACAACTCATTCATGTCCTCATAATCTTCAAGGTTTAATATATCATCCTTAAATCCATGCTTTGACTCATTTAAGCTTCATTTGATCCTTGTGAGCATGTTGACCTTACTTTCTCATATATGAGCCCTGAAATATCATTACTCACACATATACATTAAATTTTACTTGTTTATTAGCATCAAAACAAGATAACAAGATTTTAAGCCTTGTAAGGCCAACATTACCCATTTGACATGCATCACAAATTTTATCTTTTACAAAATGTGTTTTAGGTAAGCCTTTAACCAAATCCTTTTTCACAAGTTTTGATAAAAAATCCATACTAGCATGTCCTAAATGTCTATGCCATAACCAGCTAGCTTCATTTATTGTAGAAAAACATATAACTTATTGAGATGCTAAGTTATCAAAGCTAGTTGTATACACATTTTCATGAAGTTTAGCAGTAAAAAGTACTTTGTTGTCAAATTTACTCTCAATATTTGCATTTATCGTTTTCAAAAGACACTTTGTACCCTTTATCACATAATTGGTTAATACTCAACAAATTATGTTTCAAATCATCAACAAGCAGTACATTATCAATAACTAGGGAAGGTTCCTTACCAACCTTACCTACACCAATGATTCACCCCTTTGCATTGTCGCCGAATGTAATGTATCCTCCTTTCTTGGGAGTGAGGGATACGAACTAAGCCTTGTCGTCGGTCATATGTCATGAGCACCCACTATCCAGGTACCACTTGTCCCTAGAGGAGGATGATATCGAGCACACCTCATCATCCCATGCCATCTAGCACAAGTTTGCAATCTCGGAGTCACTACAATTTGAATCTGAATCGCTATTGTTTTGTCTATCCCACGAGGTACCAAATTTCATGGCTTTCTTCTTTTTCTTAAACTTATTTTTCAACAATGAGCAATCAGGTTTTATATGCCTAAATTTTTTGCAATTATAGCACATGGGAGCATTCAATTTTTCTTTTCTTCTACTAGGCTCTGCCTTCTCAAATATATACAATCCTTAGACTTTCTGTATGGCCTACTGTTCTTCCTTAAGAACCTGCTGAATTTCCTAGTAAGCATAGCCCTGTCATCTCTAGATTTAGGTTCACAGCACTCACTAGAAGTATTAGTAGATGTTTTTAATGCAGTCACCTTTTTCATCCTATTGTGCTCATTGAATCTCTTATTAATAGCTGACTGATATGTGATAAGTGAACCTATCAATTCATCTAGTGACATAACTTTAAGGTCTCTACCCTTAGATATGGTCGTAGCCTTTGCTTCCCAAGTAGGAACAAACTCCTAAGGACTTTCCTAATCTTCTCATATCTAGGATAGGTCTTACCTAATACGTGCATTGAATTGATGATGTGTGTGAATCTAGTGTACATGCTCTAAATGGACACACCAATGTTCATCCTAAATTTGTCATGGTCACTGGTCATGTAGAGACCATAAGAATTATAGTAATTAAATAATAAAGAAAGGAAAGAAGAGGGAAATTCCAAGGGAAACTCAGCAGGGTCTCGTCGATGAGCACAAAGTGTTCATCGATGAATAGCCTACTTGGGCTTGTCGACGTGGACACGTGTTTTGTCGATGAGAACTTACCAAGTGAGCTTATTTCAGGGCCTAAAACTCGTCGATGAGAGTTATATGCTCATTGATGAACTTCCTTCTTAGACTCGTCGATGAGATGTCGTGGCTCGTCGACAAGGCCATATGGACAACACTCTATACAAGGCCAAAAACACACTTTTCTGTGAGAGAACTTTGCAGGAAACCCTCTCTCTCTCTCTCTCTCTCTCTCTCTCTCTCTCTCTACTTTGTCTCTCTCTCTCTCTACTTTGTCTCTCTCTCATTCTCTCTATATTTTCTATTTTGGTTTTCATTGGTTCAATGATCAGAAGTCGCCACACTACTCCTGGGAAGATTCTCTTCAAGTCTGTTGGAGTAGATTGTTGGCTAGGCCAACTTAGGCACCATCACAAAATTTGGGCAAGTTGGTTATTTTAAGCTCTATAAGTTATTTGGTATTTGTGGACTGGGGAAAATGTATTAGGTGAGATAATACTAGAAATTTGTTGGGAAAATGTAAATTCCAAGGTGTTGAGCTAGGAACACCACAAGCACAGGTTTGGTTAAATTTGTGGGCTTCTTAGTAAGCTAGGTAAGGGGATAAATTAAGTCAGTTTTTTCATGAAATTATTTATTATTATACAACATTTATTTATAGAAATTACGTATGATATAATAAAGTGTTTGGGAATACTACTATTGAACAGGGAAATGAATTTTATACATTTTAGCAGAAAACATGGTTTTAGTTCAGATTTTATATTTAGAATAATATTCACATTTGTTTGGCATGAGTATGATTTTTTATGAAAATTAAATTATACCGAAATATTATAATTTCTCAAAATAAGCTTGTTATAATAGTTTTCATAAAAACTATAAAAATAGTACAACTATGGTTTTTAAATAATACATTAACGGTACAAATATATCAAGATTCGGTATGTTATGTTTTATACTGACGTAGATGGCATGATTTATAAGATAAAATATGCTAGCACAGTTATTGCGATCTATATGATATGATATGCAGTATAGGAACTATGGTTTTTAAATAATACATTAACAGTACAGAAATATGAATATTTGGTATGTTATGTTTTATACCGGTGCAAATGCCATGATTTATACGATAAGATATGTTGGCACAGATGCCGTGATCTATACAATATGATATGCTGGTGTAGATGTCATAATTTACATGTTATAATATGCTAGCGCCGATGTCGTGATTTATATTGGCATAAATGCCATAAATATGTATGATATGTCAGAATTCATGAAAATATAATCATACGAGATATTTCTATGAAACATGAAACAATTATGTATCAGTATTATAAAATGTATTATATGTTATTAGAACCCAGATGGTTTAGTTTAATTTTACGAAGCACGGTACTGTCGCTATATGTTCAAGATTATATTTATGTAAGTGCTACCACACATCTCAGATAGAGCATGGGAGATGGCAGCCAATGTGGCTTCATGGTAGTGCATGTGTCCCACGAGCAGTCCAGACCAGGTGGGGCAAGACCATCGTACTTATAGACTTATGTTGACCTAGCATAGTAGGCCAGCCATTGCTAAGTCACGCTTTGGGCAGCACAACCTGGTCAAGTGGGGGGTAAGACATGACACCAGCTAGAAAATAAGTATAGTTCATGTTTATGTCATGATAATACTCATGTTGCTACACATTGGTGTTAGTTTGTCTCCCTTACTGATAGGAGTCTCACCCCAGCATTACAAATATTTCAGGGAATCCAGGTAGAAGGGCGGATAGAGCCCCATAGTAGTAGAAGTTGACCTAGCTTCCCTGTCAAAAGGTTAAGTAGTTGAGCTAGGGTTAGATGGGTTTTTGGATTGAGACCCTAGGATACTTTTTGGTCTTTCGTGGATGATTGTATATGTATGATAGACTCAATAGAACTCTAGTATTGTGTTTGGTGTTGTATGACATGCATGTAATTTATGTTTTCCGTTGCTTAGGTATCAGAGATGTATGATAGGTATATCCCTGGTACCTATGAGTCCAGGTTGATCATGACATTGGAATTTTAGCAGGTTATTAAAATTATTATTAATTTTATTAATAGGGAAAAAATATATGGAAAAATAAGCAGGTCGTTACAGGTCAACATATGAATCCTACTATCTTTTATATCTTTAGTACCCTCATATGTGACCTCTAACTTATCCTATATCTCCTTAGCATATGAACATGTCATAACTCTATTAAATACATTAACATCAAGACCACAGTATAGGTTATTCATGGTAGTAGCATTTAAGCTAACAACTTTCATATCATCATCAGTATATTCCTCTTCAGTCTTAGGAACTCTAGTTGTACCTTTAGTTTTCATAGGAACATAGTTTCCTTTAGGGACAACTCTCCAGACCTTTTAGTCAATATTCCAAAGATAGATGTGCATCCTATGTTTCCAGAAGGTGTAATTGACACCACTAAAAACTAGAGGGCGTGTGTAAGAGTGTCCCTTAGGGAAAGGGGTTACATTACTATGAGCCATTTAAATATTTTGCAAAATAACCATTAAGCCTAAGCTACTAGGTTCTGATACCAATTGTTAGCTTTATTGTAATCTCAAGAGGGGGGGTGAATTGGTATTTTAAATATTAATCCCCTAGGTCAAACCACTAGAAGCAGTATTACGCAAGCTTAAGGTCAATCTAGTGTGGATAAAATAAATTAATATATATTCAGCAGAAATTAAACTATACAAGTAATCAAATTAAGCATACAAGGGAAAGCAGTAAAGAGAGACAACACCAGAAATGTTATCGAGGTTTGGCAAACTGCCTACATCCCCGCCTTGGCTCACCAGTATAAGGATTACACTATGGGCTCACTTAACGGGTGGAGTGGCACCTAAATACAACCACGTCAATTAGCACAAGGTTGACCTTAACCTTCACAACCAATCCTTCCGGGCTAGATTACCACCCCTTCAGGCCATGCCTAGAATACAATAGTATTTCAATACAAGATGTGTACAAATATAATGCTTCTTAACCAAGCAGATTTGCACTAGAAATAATCAGAACACACCAATAATGTAAGAATAATAAGCTCAATGGTGTATATGTACAATCAACACTAAGAATAGTGATTATCTCAAATCAAGCACAAGAGTATATCTATAAGCAAATCTTTGAAACTAAGTAATGATAAAATCTCAATCTCAGTTTAGGGTTTCAAAGATTCAAACCAATACAAATTTAGAATATCTCAAAAATAGTTTTTTTACTATCAAAGCACAAGGGGATATTTAGATCCGAGCTTGTAAAAATATTTTTGCACCCAAAAATACAAGCCCTAATGAGTCTTGCAATAATAATGCAAAGCCCACAAAGATATAAGATTTTTCCCAACCAAAGATTTATTAAATAAAATCAAGGGGAAAAATCAAGCTAAACCCTCAATCCAAAAATCAAGTGAACACTACACAAGTAAGGGTTTCTAGTAATATAGAACAATGAATAAAACACTCACAATGCTATATATCTCAAAGGGATGGGAGTATATGAGTGTATAGACTTTGTTTAAGAAAATAGGATTTAGAAATTTTCAGAGCTTTTTGTTAGTCAAATGGCTAATCACATGCTAATCCAAGCAAATGAACCCCTGTATATAGAATTGGTTAAAATTAAAACCGTTGGGGATATGTAGGGCATTGTTAATTTTTTTTTAAAACCATTTAAGAAAATTAACCATGTTTAACTTAAAATAACCATGGTAAAAATTAAAACAACCCTAGAGTTTTAGGCACCTAACCCATGGTTCAGTCACCCGAATAGACACAATAGAAAAAGTTAATTTTTGAAGTTCGAGTGCCTGAGTGTGGGTTTGGTTTGCTAACTGAAGGCGATTTTTATTCTATCCAAGGTTCAGTCGCCTGGTCCAGAGTTCGGTTTACCAAAGTCACATGTTCGATTGCGCGAGGCATTTTTGAACATGAAGTTTGGGCTGCCAAGTTAGTGGGAAAAGTCAGAATTGTGGTTCGGTTGACCGAGGACACTACGTTCCTTTTGGTTCGGTCGCCTGAAACCAAGTCAACACTTTGACTAGTTAATAGTTTGGTCACCCAAAGTGTTTTGAACACAAATATTCGGTCGCCCAAAGTCTCACTCATTTTACCTTATATGTCCAGTTTTACTTTAATTAATTCCCTTGATAATATATGTGATTTTGGGGATATCTTATGTGTATGTGCAAGGACCTATGGTCTTTCTAAGGTCTTTTGAGCTTATTGCATCTACATGCATGATATGCTGTGATTATTACAAACCTTTTCCTATATTACCATTACAGACCCAAATGAGCATAAAATAAATTACAACAAGAATAAATCTTCTATATCTTTAGAATTTAAGTCTTCTCATGTCATCAAGTGATCTTGCAAATATGAACATGCACACAAAATTGATAGACATTAAATACCAAAGTATTTGTCAAAATCAAAACCAAGTATGACCAATAAGGTCAACAGAATTGCATCAGACAACTGACATTTTATGTTGACAAAAGTTAAGCAAACAGAACTGAGACAAGCAACTGACCTTTAAAGCTTAGCCGACTATCCCAACACTATGTTTTCAAAATATGTTGAATATAAAATGCTCAGGCAACTTACCCTTGTGTCACAATTGATTGATGTTCATGTTTTAAATATTGAACAGCGATGGAAAGTTTCCAAAAATTGATTTCTTGACTCCCAAACTTTGAGAAAACTTGGGAAACACTACAAGTAACCTGGGGAACACGAATATAAGCTTTATTGCTCTACAAATACATGTTGTTTTCACAAATCAAATACAACAATCAAGCACATACCGATTACAAGTTCAAAGCTTTCTTGCTGAAATTTTCTCTAAACTCTTGTTGTGTTCTTGTGCTAATTTAACTCACGATTTTTGATCAATTTCTACTGCGATTTTCAAATCAAATCAAAACCGTGGTGATATTCATCTGAGCTTCACTCTTTTATATTGATTATTGCTTAAGTATATTCATTTTTACTTGTACAAATATACTTAAATTGAGAGTGTTCTTGTACGAACAAAGAAGTTTCTTATTTTCTTGTTGTTTGACAATTTAGGGATATTGGATCATTGCCTAACAAGAAGGGGTATTATTGTTAGAGAGGGATATCAACCTCATATGGAGAGAGGTTGTTACTTTGCCTAATAAAAAAAGTTGGAAAGGAAAATCCTCATATCGGTTACTTATGGCAAGGACGTAGGCTACTGGTCGAACCTTGTAAAAAATTTGGTCTCAAGCTCTTCCACCCTAATCTCTATATTTTTTTTCAAGTATATAACTTACGTGTATGTTTATTAAACACTTGCTGCATATTGGAAGTTGTTGAATTATTTATTTTATTTCATATTTGAAATCAACATACTATCTTGTTGGTTGTTGGTTGGTTTAACAAATTCAAAATTGAATACAAATTTTGAATATCACAAGTTGAAGTTAATTTTGCTAAATTTATTATTCTATTGAAGGAAAGTTACAGAGCTTTATAAAATTAATATTTTTGAAAATATATTTGATATTATCACTATTCATTGTTGAAGAATGAATTTTGATTTTGAATATAAAAAGTTATGAGATTTTAATTAGATTGATCTTTAATATCATTCATTTATAAAAGATTGATTTTGGAATAAATAAAGGATTATTGATTTCAATATTATTGCTGATTGTGTGGTTGTTAAAAACTCAATTTGCTAGGTTAATACTTAACTAAGAATTTTTTAAAACAAAGTTACAAAAAAATTTAAAAAACCCAATTCACCTCCCTTCTTGGGAGTATAATAAATTCTCAAGAACTGATCTAATTTTTGAGATATGGTGTGCTAGGTGGGTGCTAGGTCATGGCCTATGGTTAACTCATAAACTCCCCTGGGTTTAGAAGTGGAAGGTTCGGAGGGTCTACGAGCAGCAATGGTATGCTGCTGAGAATTTTCAGCGAGGTTCTCAAAGAGAACCCAACCCTCATTCTTGTGTTTAGTAAGGAAAGTACCTCTATACGACGTGTCTACCATTGACCTATCTCTCTCAACCAACCCTTCATAGTAAGTTTGAACTAATTGTCCTTTAGGGACCTAATGATGTAGGCATTTACGAAGTAGGTCACTAAAGCATTCCTAGGTCTCGAAGAATAGTTCCCCACCTGACTGAGGGAAGCTAGTGATTGCCCTTCACAGCTGGTTAGTCTCCCCAATAGGGAAGTACTTTTTCAAGAATTTGTGATGCATGGTGGCCTAGGTGGTCACCTAGTTTTGCTCTAAGGACATCAGCTAACATTTGGCCTTATCCTTTAGAGAGAACGAGAAAATCCTTAAGCGAAGGGCATCATCATCAAAATTATGGATTCAGATGGTGGAGCATATCTCGATAGAGTCATCTAGATGTTGATAAGAATTTTTCATGGAATTCCCATAAAAAGTGGGCAGCATCGAGATGATGGAAGTTTTGATCATGAATTGTGCCACCTGTTAGGGATTTATACTAAAAGACATGCTACATACTTTATGTAATTAGTTTTTAGTATTTATTAACAACTTTAGTTATTCCATTTTAATGAAAATCTTTGTGAGCAATGTTTGTCGGACATTATTTATTTAATGATTATCCATGTGTGTTTTTTATTCTATATAGTAAGTGATCTAGTGTGTAGAGTATGACTTATACACACAAAAGATTAGATCATCAGTTCTTATAGAATATAAGTTTATTGTCCACAATCTTAAATGAAATTGGACACACCATTGGTAGGATTGTAGCACAAGCTTTTAACAGGTTTGTCTTGACTATTGGGAATGGTACAGTTCCATCTCCTTATGCTAGTACACTTTGTGTGTATTGAATATCACCATCTTGGGGTAATTGCTTTTATATTGACTATAAAAAACAATTAATACCTCATGGTTATTATGAGTGCTTGTGCTCTTGATCCTGATATGATTATTGGACACGTGCATATAGTGTTTATTACTTTGATTCATAGAAGAGTGAGATTCTTTATAGGTTAATAACTCAGTGAGTTGGGTGATGACATTATGTGTATGGTGAACATTAATTGTTGATGGAATCAATGTCCCAGTATCAGGATTGATGATACCACTGTGAGGAAGCTTATGAGTTTTGATTGTGTCAAATCCTGCAGGTGAATTTTGGATCTGGCACATCAAATAAATTAAGTGGAAGGTCTTAGAGAATTAATATGTCAATTAATTAAATTGTTAGTAATTTAATTTAATAGACGGGTATTTGTAATCTTTACGTAGGGAGATAAATAAGCATTTAATAATAGGAGCTCAAAATTTAATTTCGAATATGACAAGGAGTGCAATTATAATTCTTTAATGGTATGAATTATAATTAACATAATTAAGGATGAATTCGGGTCAGATTAGGATTTCTTAATTACATGGGAAACCCTAATCATATTTGCGCAAAGGTCCCTATTGTAGCCTATATACATGCTCTCCATTTAATAGCTAGGTGAGACATGCAAACTCTCACAGAGGTAGGTGTTTTTGTGAGAGAAAAAAACCCTAACAACTGCTTGCAAGCCCACTCTCTCAGAAACAAGGCAGGTTCAAGGAATACTATAAAAGATTCCTGGTGGTCTTCAAGAGCTCATTTTCATACTTGCAGATTCGGGATCAAACTAGACAGATCTCACAGGTATAATCCTAATCACGTAATTAGAGTTTGCAAGATCAAATTTTTTTTGTTATCCGTATGCACTACAGTCGGATCTTCGGGCTAGTCCAAAAGTCCCTCCATCAATTTGTATTAGAGCCTCGGTTGATACTGTATACAGATAATAATGCTATGTTTTTTGAAAATCGAACAAACTTATGCTTAGGGTAGAACATGTGTATGCACTAACCTCTATTTTGCAACGTTCTCTCCAGAAATTATGGTCATGCGAATGTATGTTTTGTGATTGTGATTGTTTATTACAAGATTCGTAGCATGTGAACTTCGGTTATGGAGGCATAGGATTCTATAATCTGATTGCAATTGTTTTCATAGCATGTGAACTATGGCTATGGAAGCATAGGATTTTATAATCTAATTGCGATTGTTTGTTACTAGATTCGTAGCATGTGAACTCTGGCTATGGAGGCATAGGATTCTGTAATCTAATTGCAATTGTTTGTTACAAGATTTGTAGCATGTGAACTCTAGTCATTGAGGCATAGGATTTTGTAATCTGATGCAGCTTCATCCAAGAATGAGTCACAGTTGCGGCGTGTACATAGCAGTGGCGAAAAATAGGAAAAACCCTAGAACAGTGATGCGGTTTTTTGTTCCAATTTGAATTTGAATTTGAATTTTTGAATTTGAATTTGAATTTGATTTTGAACTTGAATTTGAATTTGAGTTTGAATTTGAATTGAATTTAAATTTAAATTTACATGGACCCTTGCGACCTAACCGAGTAGGTCAAACCCCATCGAGGGGCGTTGCCCCAAGGCCTCACTGAACCCTGACATTGCATAATGGCAAACAAGGATTCGTGTTGTTGTGATGCAAGCTGCTTGACCATAATAGCCAGATATATATTATGGCATATATCTTGTTTTATATATGCTTGCTTGCATGTTTGTTGTTCTTGCCTTATGTTATTAGCATGCAAAAATTAAAATTTCAATGTCGGTTTATGCATATGCAACTAGAGAATAAAATTATTTCTCAAGTTATAATACATTTTGAAATATATATATATATATATATATATATATATATACGAAGGGAATTTTGAACTTTATTTGTTGCATGTATTTTAGTTACTAATATTGGAATATTAAATTTATTGGAATATTAAACAAGTGTTTGTATCCCTCGTGAATTAAATAACTAAGTGGGTGAGGGAATATATTACATATAAATCCAATGGTTTCCATCACTAGTTTTTAGGTCAAGTAATTAATTTTATGTGATGATATTAGTATCTTCCTCCCCATCGGATGGAATTAATTACAGACACACTAAGTATAAACTCTAGTAATTGTTAGCATTGGGTCACCCCTCCATATGAGGATTCACTACGGGACAATAGGTCTAGTATTATGTGATGGTATACACTTAGTTATGAATAATAGTATCCTCACCATCTCAGTCACTGCTATTGCTTATAGGACCAAGGCTAACTCGGCATTTTAATTTTGCTTGGCCTAGTTATTTGCTTAGATAGTAAAATTAATAGGTCCTCACCTGTCTACAAAAATGTTGGATAGTAGACAACCTCCCATCGAA
The DNA here is from genome assembly GCF_029873635.1 of Malania oleifera. NCBI lineage: Eukaryota > Viridiplantae > Streptophyta > Magnoliopsida > Santalales > Ximeniaceae > Malania > Malania oleifera. The sequence continues at coordinate 4,703,455 of NC_080427.1, read as the reverse complement.
GTATACTACTCACGGTGTGCTAGGTTGCTCATAGATTCTTTAAAAAAATTTATATTGGTAAAGGGAACCAAATTCTTTTAATTGAATTAAAATTTATTATTGCTCATAATATTTTGTTATAATATGTGATTCTCATGATTAAAATGGCTTTCAATCCTCTGGCTATTATTCTTAAAGAAAACAAACTAATTGGACCTAATTATGTTGACTGGAAAAGGATCTTGGACATTGTACTGATTGTAGAGGAGTACAAGTATGTGCTTGTAGAGGTATGTCCATAGAAACCCAGTGAAGGGGCAACCAATGAGGAAACTTAGGCTTACCAGAAGTGGACTAAGGCTGATAATACGGTGGGGTGTTACATTTTGGCATCTATGTCGAGTGCTTTGCAACATCAGCATTAGTCTATGCCTTCTACCTATGATATAATGTAGAACCTCAAAGAAATGTTCGGGGATCAAAATCGTGCTTCTAGGTGGACTGCTATGAAGGAACTTAAAAATACTACTATAAAAGAAGGGACCCCAGTAAGTGATGGTCTTCTCAATGAGCTAGAGATCTTTGAAGCTGAAATCGATAGGGAAACCCAAGTTGATATCATTCTCTAGTCAATGCCTGACTCTTTCAAGCAATTTTTCCTGAACTACAACTTGAATAAGCCCTCTTACTCATTGGCAGAACTACTTAAAGAGCTTCAAGTAGCTGAAGGTTTCATTAGGAAGCCAACTATTACTCATGTGACTGAGAAAGGTTCTTCTTCAAGGTCAAAAGGATGAAAGAAGCAAAAAAAGGTTCAGAAACCACAAGGAGCTCCTCCAATAGTGCGTGGGCCATAGGATGGAGTGAAATAGCCTAAGGGCAAGTGTTTTCACTACAAGCTGCCAGGGCATTGGAAATCACAATGTCCAGTTTATCACACCAAATAGAACAACAAAGGTATATCTTATTCGCTAGTTGTTGAAACATGTTTAGCCATGATATCTACTAGTAGCTGGCATGTAGATACGAGAGCCACTAATCATATTTGCAATTCTTTACAGAGGTTCTAGTAAACCCACCAACTAAGTGATGGGGAGATTTAACTATTTATGGGAAATGGCATAAGAGTGTCAGTAGTTGCAGCAGGAGATATTAGAATTTCTTTTGGCAGAGATAGGATTTTAATATTGAAAGAATCTCTTTATGTACCTTCTGTTAGAAGGAATTTGACCTTAGATTCCAAGTTAGTTGATCATGGATATTCCATTTATTTTAACAAATCAGTTGTTATTAAGTTAAATAAACGTTTTATCTGTTATGGTACATTTGTGGATGGTCTTTATATTATTAATCATGTTTCTCCTACAGCAAAACTAAATGAATTGAATAACACTGATAAACTACCATGTAAGAGTAAAAAAACTTCTGAATTGAACCAAACTTATCTTTGGCACTTACGCCTAGGTCATATTAATCTAAGACAGATTTCAAGGATGTTTTGAATGGACCATTAGGTTCATTAGAAGTGGAGGCACTACCAATCTATGAATCTTACTTAGAAGGTAAGATGACCAAGCAGCCCTTTTCGGCCAAGGGCTATAAAGTAAAAGAGGCATTAGAACTAGCTCACTCTGATTTGTATGACCCTATGAATATCTAGGCTAGAGGTGGCTTTTCGTATTTCGTTACTTTCATTGATGATTACTTAAGATATGGGTATATTTATTTGATCCGCCATAAGTCTGAATGCTTTGGGAAATTCAAGGTATTTAAGGTAGAAACGGAGAAGCGTCAGGGTAAATGTATCAAGACACTACGATCTAATCATGGTGGCAAGTACCTATTAGGAGAATTTGTGGATTACTTAATAGAGGAGGGAATTGCATCCCAGTTGTTTGCACTTAGTATACCACAACAGAATGGTGTAATAGAAAGAAGGAATAGGACTCTTATGGACATAGTCAGATATGTGATCAGTTTTTCAAATTTGCCTAATTGATTTTGGGGTCACACACTAGAAACAGCAACCTATATTCAGAACTTGGTCCCATCTAAGTCAGTACCTACTACACCCAAAAGATTATGAACTGGGCGCAAACCTAGTATGCGGTATATTCGGATATGGGGTAGTCAAGCACATGTGCTAAATGGGAAAACAAATAAATTGGAATCAAGAAAGATATCTATTTATTTACTGGCTACCCTAGAGGAACAAAAGGTGGTTTGTTTTATTGTCTTAAGGATCAAAAGGTCATTGTTAGCACCAATGCTCAATTCTTAGAAGAGGACTATGTAATGAACCACAAACCCAAAAGTAGGATTGTTCTAGAAGAGTTGAGAGGAGATGTACTAGTTACACCAATAGTGCAAGAAGAACCACCACAAGACAGAGTTATTAACATCCCATTGTCTCATCGTAGTGGGAGGAATGTTTTAACTTGAGCTGAGTCTAACCCATCACGTGTAGCTACCATCAATGCGCTAGTTGTACAAGTAAGGCAAAATGATGGTGCACAAGGATCAGGATCAACATAGCAAAATGGGTCTCATCATAGTGGGAGGGTTGTACACCAACTCGATCGGTATATGTTCTTGAAAGAGTTGTATGACAGGATCCCTAATGAATTGGATACCGAACCCAGCAACTATTGTAATATACTTCAAGATAAAGATGCAAAATTCTAGCATAAGGCTATGAAATCAAAGATGGAGTCCATGTACTCTAATCAATTCTGGGATCTTGTAGAGCCACTCGAAGGAATAAAACCCATCGGATGCGAGTGGATCTATAAGAAGAAGTGAGGAGTAGACAGGAGGGTCAAAACCTTCAAGGCTAGGCTTATAGTGAAAGGGTTTACTCAAAAAGAGGGAATCAAATTTGAGGAAAATTTCTTACCTGTAGCCATGCTAAATTCTATCCAAATTCTCCTATCCATTGCAGCTCATTTCAATTATGAAATTTGGCAAATGGATGTCGAAACAACTTTCCTTAATGGTAGTCTTGATGAGTGCATCTATATGGTGCAACCAGATGGTTTTGTAGTAGTAGGCCAACATCACATGTTGTGCAAGCTTAAGAAGTCCATTTATGGACTTAAGCAGCCATCTAGGTCTTGGAACATCCGTTTCAATCAAGCCATTAAAGCTTATGGCTTTGATCAATGCCCGGATGAGTCATGTGTATACAAAAAGCATGATGAAAACATGGTGGTATTCTTGGTGATATATGTGGATGATATCTTACTCATCGAAAATGATGTGGGGGTATTATCTTTGGTTAAGTAATGGTTATCCAGACAGTGTGACATGAAGGACTTGGAAAAAGCCAATCACATCCTTGGGATAAAGCTTTTTTGTGATCGCAAGCAAAGGATATTGGACTTATCACAAGCTACTTATGTAAATATGATTCTTGCCCATTTTAGCATGCAAGATTCCCAGAAAAGATTACTCCCTTTCATACATGGAATCTCTCTATCCAAGGATCAGTGTCCTAAAACACTGATTGAGGTAGAGAACATGAAGGCAGTTTTTTATGCGTCAGCAGTAGGAAACCTTATGTATGTTATGCTTTGCACTATACCTGACATCTGTTTTGTCATAGGCATGGTTAGCAGATATATGTCTAACCCAGATCAGGAACACTGGATTACTGTAAAAAATATAATCAAGTACGTGAAAAGGACTATGGATTATATATTAGTTTATCAGGTAGATAGTCTAGTACCCATTGGGTACAATGACTTAGCTTTTTAGTCAAATAAGGATTCCAAAAAATCAACCTCGGGAAATGTGTTTACCCTAGGAGGTGCAACCATTAGTTGGAGGAGTATCAAGCAATCACGTGTTGGTGATTCCATTATGGAGGCTAAATATATGGCAGCCTATGAGGTAGCCAAGGAGGCTCTTTGGCCCAGGAACTTTCTAGTGGATCTAGGAGTGGTGCCATCGGTACAATCGTCTATTGCACTTTACTGCAATAATAGCAAAGCGGTTGCTAGCTTAAAGGAACCTAGGACCCACAAGAGGGAAAAACACATCAAGCGTAAGTATCACTTGATACAAGATGTCACACGGAGAGGTGATGTGATGGTGACCAAGATTACATCAGCAAGCAACCTGGCATACCCATTTACAAATAGCTTGCCAGCTAGTACTTTTGATAGTCATGTAAAGGGAATGGGAGTGAGATGTAAGGCAACAAGGCTTTGAGTCTAAGTGGGAGATTGTTAGGGATTTATTCTAAAATACATGCTACATACTTTATGTAATCGGTTTTAGTATTTATTAATAACTTCAGTTATTCCATTTTAATGAGAATCCTTATGAGCAATGTTTGCCTGACATTATTTATTTAATGATTATGCATATGTGTCTTTTATTCTATATAGTAGGTGATCTAGTGTGTAGAGTACGACTTATACACAGAAGATTAGATCACCAGTACTTATAGAATATAAGTTTATTGTTTGAAGTCTTAAATGAAATTGGACACACCATTGGTAGGACTATAGTACAAGGTTTTAATAGGTTTGTCTTGACTATTAGGAATGGCACAGTTCCAACACCTTGTGCTAGTACACTGTGTGTATTGAATAAGACCATCTCTGGGTAAATTTTTTTATACCGACTATATAAAACAATTAATACCTCATGCTCACTATGAGTGCTTATGCTTTTAATCCTAATATGATTGTTGGACATGTATATATAGTGTTTATTACTTTGATTCATAGAAGAGTGAGGTTCTTTATAGGTCAATAAACTCAGTGAATTGGGTGATGACATTATGTGTATGGTGAACATTAATATTGATAGAATCCACATCCCGCTCACGGAATTGATATGTCAATTAATTAAATTTTCAGTAATTTAATTTAATAGAAGAGTATTTGTAATCTTTACATGAGGAGATAAATAATCATTTAATAATAAGAGCTTGAAATTTAATTTCGAATATGACAGGGAGTGCAATTATAATTCTTTGGTGGTATGAATTATAATTAATGTAATTAAGGATGAAATCATGCCAGATTAGGAATTCTTAATTACGTGGGAAGCCCTAGTCATATTTGCCCAGAGGTCCATACTATAGCCTATATACGCACGCTCCATTTAGTAGTTAGGTGAGACATGCGAACTCTCATAGAGGCAGACATTTTTGTGTAAGAAGAAAACCCCTATAACTACTTATGAGCCCACTCTCTCAAGAGCGAGGCTTGTTCAAGGAATACAGTAGAAGATTCCTAGTTGTCTTCAAGAGCTCATTTTTGTACTTGCAGATTCGGGATCAAACCAGACAGATCTCGTTGATATAATCCTAATCACATAATTAGAGTTTGTAAGATCAATTTTTTTTTGTTATTCGTATACACTACAGCTGGATCTTTAGGTTATTCTGCAAGTCCCTTCATCAGCCTAAACATCCAAGAACTAGATGTAGGATGTTGAAGTGTATGTATTAGGTACAAAGTAGTCCTTAAGAGGTCACATATGATGTGAAAATAAGCTCAATGCCAGTATGGTGATTTTCTCAAAATTAATCCTTGAATAAAAAAATGTATAAGATAAGTGCTCAAGGATTTTAAACTCAAATAAAATTTCTCTCCAAAAATATTTTTCTAGACAAAGTGCTAGAGAATCAAGGGTTTATGGTTCAAAAATATTTTTTTAGATAAACACAAAAGAGCCCTTGGATCTTGTAATGGAAGTGCAAAATACACAAGCAATGCAAATATTTCTCCACCAAAAATATTTAACAAAGAATAATGTGGGAAGAACTTGAAGAATACTCTCAAAATATGATATGAAAATAAATAGGATACGAGAGTAAAAGATATTTGACTTGTAAAACAAATATCCAAAAGAATGTTTAAAATAAACTCTGTTGACAGATTTAAAAAAAATAATAATAATAAAGAGAGTAAAAATTAAGTATAAAATTTGAAAATTTTGGGGCTAATCAAGTTGCTAATCATGAGTTGTGAGGGGGAATTTATAGTTTTTTCACAAAATATAACCATTGGGGACATAGGAGGAATTTTTGAAAAATTTGAATGAGGTTTAATTAAAGTTAACCTCTGTCTACCACGGTCAAAACTTGGCAACCCGAGAGGTTCAATCAACCAAGGGCAAGGACCGGTCGACCAACCTATGTAAATATTGAATTTTTTAATGAGTAGCTCAGTTGACCAGAGAAGCATGATGGTCAACCATCATTAAGCGATTTTGAACCCTTTGTAGGTTCGGTCAACCAAGGCAAAAGGTCGGTCGGCCATTCATAAGGTTCGGTCGACCAAGATAATTTTTAATTGTATGGCCAATCAACCTTGGAAGGTGGAAAAGTAAATTTTCATAGTTCGGTCGACCAAGGAAGGTTAGTTTAAAATAGGTCGGTCGACCAAGACAAGTCAAACATTTGAATTTCTCCTTGGTCAGTCGACTGAGGCTCTTGAAGAATAAAGGTATTGCCTCTCGTTAACCTAATAAGTTTTATCTCTATTTTTATAAGTATGACTTTATAGATTAAGGGATTCCTGTAATCATTCTATGGTCTTTTGAGCCTACCTCCACATCATGCATGTCATGCATTTATTACAAACCAAATCGAAAACTAAAATGCATTTACAAATAAAATAAATATTTGTCTTCTCCATTGCTATTCACTTCATCGACTATGCCAGATGTATGTGTTTTTTAAGTTCCTTCTAGCTTCCACTTCCCTCTGTCTCATGTGCATACCAAGATATAAACATGTTCAAGCACTTGAAAACACACATAAGATTCTTGTGCTTTGTTAGCATCAAAATAGGGATCAGAGCCAAAAACTCAATAAATACTTCCCTCGATGAATTAATAGGATTGCTTCTCACTTATGAAATGGTGATAAATGAAAGAAATTCCAAGAATAAAAAAAAAAAAATCAATAGCTCTCAAGGCTGCTAAAGATAGCTCTAGTGAAGAAAAAGAAGAAGAAGAAGAAAGAAAATTAGACGATGATGATATAGCCTTTGTCACTAGAAGACTTGGAAAGTTTTTCAAAAAGAATAAGAAGTTCACTCGAAAGTTTAAAGGTTCTAAATCTGACAAAGGGAAAACAAGTAAAAAGGAAACTAAAAATAAACCCCCTACTTGTTATAATTGTAAGAAAGTTAGGCATATTAAACCTGATTGTCTATAGCTCAAGAAAGACAAGACGAAGAAAAAGAAGGCAATGAAAGCCACTACATGGGATGACACAAGCTCAAGTGAATCAGAGGATGAATTGAGTGATCAAGAAGTAGCAAACATCAACTTCATGGCTAAAGATGTTGAGGTAAACTCCTACTCTAATTCATCCGAAGAATCTAGTGATGAATCTCGTAGTGATTCATGTGATAGCATGTCTTCATATAAAGAGATTAAATCTGAACTATTTGCCTCACATAATAGGTTCATAAAAGTAACTAAAAGAAACATAGCCTTGAAATAACAAAATGAAAAGCTAAAGAACCAATAGGAAACCTCAATATCTGCCGAAAAAGAAAAAGACTCACATATAGTTAATCCTATGAAGAAAATAAATGAGATTTCTCAAGAGTTAGTAAAGTTATAAGTTAATGGTGAAACTAAGAAGGGCTTAGAAATAAGTAACCTTAAAAGTAATGTTGAGGATAAAGAAAAAAACGTCTACAATTTTAAAAAGGGAAAGGAAAACTTTGAAAAATTTATTGGAAACCAAAGAATGTCCTTAGAAAAATAAGGACTTTGATGCAATGGAGTTGAAAATACAAAAAAAAAAAAAAGAATCACTATATGGGAAACTTTGTAAAGGATCCAAAATATTATGCAAACACATATTCTGTTGGCCTAGCTAGGCTTACAACTCTTGATTTTGATGATAACAAAGTAAGGTTATCTAATATTGTCTCCAAGTGATACTATTTCAGCAAAGATGATTTTAGAAATAAAAAGGAAAATTACGAAAGCTCAAACTTCAAATGACATATCTTAAAAGCTCACAAGGATCAAGGAACAAGGAGAGCCTCACATAAATGCAAGTGATCCATGATGAAAGCTCAGAGAAGACTGAAAGATTAGAGATCGGCAACAAGAAGAACTCAAAGCAAAGAAAGTGTCAAATTTATTTTTAGAACAAGCTTTGTAAGTACTTCAAGCTGATTCATGTATGAATTTTCATTTTGAAGCTCATTAGGCAAAAATACTTAGAGACCTTAGTCTTTAAGACTTGGAACTTATTTTTCAAAAAAAAAAAAATAAAAAAAATTGAGATTCTAAGTCTAAATAAACAAAAGGGAGAGAAATCAAAAATATATGGAAATGAGAAATTTTGGTTGATAGATGACTGTCTGTCTATGGACAGATGACTAACATTTTAAAAGATATTAAACAAAGAGACAGAAGCATGATAGACGACTATTAGGCACTTGACAGATGATTATCTGTGCAAAATGAGACGTCTGCATGGGTTTTGTCAACTGACTGCCACTCATTTGAATGTTTTAAAAAATTGAGTTGTTCAGTGACAGACGACTACAACCCTAAGGACAGGCGACTACAACCTTTTTGTTTGTGAAAATTGTATTTGAAATACATGGATAGATGATTTCCAGAGAGCACACAGTTGTTTGGCTCACAGGAAAATTCAAAATACTCAACGGGCATATTTTTAAAATTTCAATTACTTGAAGCCCAAATTTATGTAAAACCTGGACCCCCTCTAAGTAAACTTGGGGAACAAGTAAGAAACCTTCTACATCTATAAATACCCTCAAGTTACATTGATTTGGACACCAAGATTTCAAATCAGCAATCAAACTCTCTCTCTCAAGCATTTTGAAATTCTGAAAGTTCTTTGTTGCTCACAATATCCATGAAGTTCACTAAAGTCTTGCTAATTTTCTCACTGATATTGTGCTACAATTGTTAATTCTTTCATCTATTGAAAGATTCCTACGGTGATAAATCTCTAGAGCTTCAATTTGAATTTCATATTGTGAATTTTTATTGAAGTATATAGTGTTTGATCTATACTAATCAGCTCTTTGAGCGTAATTCTTATACGTCTTATTTCAAATCCTTGTAGCAGATTGATAGATGGTTCGAGTGTTGAATCGTTGCACAAAACAAGGGAATATTATTTGGAGAAGGCGGGTGCCAGCCTTAACCAAGGAGTGTTGTAATCAGTATTGTTTCGCCTGGTAAAGGAACGGTGATAGTGAATCCTTTGGTGGTTTTGCCAAGGGCGAGGACGTAGGCTGTGTTGAAGCCAAACATCATAAAACCTTGTGTTCTTCTCTTTCTTCCCTACCTTTTACTTTTTAGCAAAGATTATAAATTGCTTGGATGCTTTATAAAACTTTGAATTCTAAGTGTTTGGTTGTTAAATAGACCAAAAGGTAATTTGTTTTGGTTTGATCAGCATTGATTGCGGAAACCGAAAGGGACTACGTTGGTTGATCATCCTTAACTTATTAAACTGAAAGTTTATTTAAAAGTTCAACATTGGGAAGAAGGTTGTTTGTGGAATCTAACAACGGGGCTTATTCAAATTCAGGAAGCTTTACACATTACTACAGGGCTATTATTAAGTGGTTGATTATTTTGTTTTGGTTGTGATTACTCTAAATCAATTTTGTGATTGTGATTGAGGTGTGATTATTGCAATAACACATAAATATTTAAAAAAAAGGGGGGGGGGGAATAAATATTTTAAATCCCAATTCACCCCCCTCTTGGGAAGCTATCCTAATTTCAATTGGTGTCAGAACCTAGTTATAGTAATTCCTAACGAGAAACTATAAAAATATCAAATGGCAAATATAGGAGTAGCACCCTTCGGTGAGGGCCAATCCTCAACCCGTCCACCAATCTTTTGTGGACATAACTATACCTTTTGGAAAAAGAGAATGCAAATATATCTCGAACACATGGATTGGAAAGCTTGGGAAGTAGTTATGGATGGACACCTAATCCCTACTTAGATAGTAGATGGAAAAAAAATTCCCAGGGAGAAAAGAGATATGACCGATATAGACTATAAGATGCTCCAAATAAATTCAAGTGCTATAAATGCCTTATACTGTGCTTTAGATGCAAATAAGTTCAATAGAGTCATGGCCTGCAAAATGGCTAAAGAAATATGGGACAAATTTGAAGTAACAGATGAAGGAACAATAGATGTTAGAGACAATAGCATAGACATATTAACAAGTGAGTATAAAACATTCAAAATAAATTCAGATGAAACAATCTGGAGTATGTATACCAGATTCACTCACATAATCAATTCCTTAAGTGCCTTAGGAAAAAATTACACTACCTACGAAATGATTAGCAAAATTCTAAGAGGCCTTCCCTCCATATGGGGACCAAAGGCTACAACTATCATAGAAGGTAGAAATCTTAAGAACACCTCACTAGATGAATTTATAGGTTCACTACTTACCTATGAAATGGCTTTAAAAGAAAGAAATCCTGAACCCAAGCATAAAAGGTCCATTGCATTAAAAGCTTCTAGTAATAGCTCAAGTGAAGAGGAAAGTGAATCAAACGACATAGATCAAGATGAATTAGCATTCATCACTAAGAGACTAGGCAAGTTTAATAGAAGGAACAAAGGGTTTCCTAAAAAGTTTAATAAAAAGAAACCTGAGAAAGAAGAGACAAGTAGAAAAGAAAATAAAAGTAAAAATGAACCTCATATATGATATCATTGCAAGAAACCATGGCACATCAAGCTGGACTGCCCGTTACTCAAGAAATACAAGAAGAAAAAGAAGGAAGCTATGAAGGCCACTTGGGATGATTCAAGCTCCAGTGAGATGGAAAACGAGTCAAGTGGGCAAGAGATGACGAATATATGCTTCATGGCGAATGACGAAGAGGTAAATTCCTATTACTCTTCAATAGAATCTAACAATGAGTCTTTTGACAAATCTTACGAAAGTATGCCTTCCTATAAAGAGCTACAAGATGAGCTATTTTCTTTACACAAGAGATTCATAAAAGTCTCCAAGAGAAGATAACTTTAAAAGATCAAAATAAAGAATCAATGAAGCAACTTGAAACATCTAAAATTAGTGAAAAGGAGAAAGATTCTTGCATTGAAAAGTTAAAAGAAGAAATAAAAGAAACGACTCAAAAGATAGAACATGATTTAAATAAAAAGGAGTTAGAGATAATCAAACTTAAAAAATCAGTAAAGGATGAAGAGAAAATTATATATAACTTTACCAAAGGAAAAGAAAATTTTGAAAAAATGATTAGACAACAAATATTACATGGAAACAAATAAGGGATGGGTTATAACGGAAAAACAAAAAAAAAGAAGTAAAAAATTATACATGGGATATTTCATCAAAGAAGCCAAGCACTATGCTAGTGTACTTCTTCAAACAACAAACATGAACACACTACTTGCCACATGTGCAAAACTAAAGGTCATGTAATGTTCAATTGCCCATTAAAAAGAAAATATGTTAAAGTTCAAGGAGAATGGAAAGTAAATAATGGAACTAAAAATAATTCAAAGAAAGTTAAGAGAATTTTTGTTCCAAAGACTAATACAATGAATCCCTTATTGTAGATGTGCTTTAGGACAACACCATCAATGGATAAATGGTACTTGGACAGCAGGTGTTTAAGGCACATGATCAGTGATAGGATCAAGTTCACCACATTAAAACAAAAGGATGGGGATACGTCACCTTTGGCGACAATGCCAAAGGTAAAATTGTTGGCATTGGAAAAATACGTAAAGAACCTTCTCTTACTATTGATAATGTGCTATTGGTAGAAGGATTAAAACACGATCTTTTAAGCATTAGCCAATTAAGTGACAAAGGGTTCGAAATAATCTTTAAGAAAGAAAAATGTGTTATTCAAAACCCTAAGAACAATGAAACCTTGTTTATAGCTCATAGGATAAATAATGTATATTGTATAAACTTTGAGAACTTAGTAAATCAAAACGTAACTTGTGTGGTTGCAATGAGTGAAATATGTTGGCTATGGCCTAGGAAACTAGGACATGCTAGAATGGACCTATTATCAAAATTATCTAAGAAAAATCTTGTAAAAGGGCTACCAAATACATAATTCATAAAAGACAAGATGTATGATGCATGCCAAAAAGGAAAACAAGTCAAAACAAGCTTCAAAAAGAAAAAAAGTATATATCAACTAGTAGGCCCCTAAAACTCTTGCACCTAGACTTATTTGGTCCAACTAGAACCTTAAGCTTAGGTGGCAAACAAAATGCTTTTGTAATTGTAGATGACTATTCAAGATTTACTTGGGTATTCTTCTTAGCAAACAAAGATAAAGCTCGTGACATGCTAATTACCTTATGCAAGAAATTACAAAATGAAAAAGGCTATAATGTAACTAATTTTAGAAGTGATCAAGGTAGGGAGTTTAGAAACAAAGATGTTGATAAATTTTGTAATTAACATTTAATAAACCATAATTTTTTAGCACCTAGGACTCCACAACAAAATGGAGTTGTAGAAAGAAAAAATAGAACTCTCCAAGAAATGGCAAGAACCATGATAGATGAAAATAATCTACCTAAATACTTTTGGGCAGAAGCTATGAATACAACTCGTTATATTATAAATAGGGTATCTATAAGATCAAGTATAGAAAAAACACCTTATGAACTACAGAAAGGTACAAAACCTAACATTTCCTACTTTCATGTATTTGGGTGCAAATGCTTTATTCTTAATATTAAAGATGATTTAGGTAAGTTCAATGCAAAATCTGATGAAGGCATCGTCTTAGGCTATTATACAAATAGTAAAGCTTATAGGGTTTATAATAAAAGGAATCTTACTATTATTGAATCAATACACATAACGTTTGATGAATCAAATAATTATGACAACAAAGTTAAGAACGATGAAAAATAAGATATCTCACAAAAAGAAGAAGATCTTGAAATAAAAGAAGATAACAATGAAGAATCTTCAAATGAAAACATCATAGAAAATCCAAAACTACCTAAAGAATGGAGATATGCTAAAAGTCACCCAAAAAATCAAATTCTTGGTGAACCATCAAAAGGAATAAACACTAAAGCCTCATTAAAAAGTATTTGTAACCATTATGTTTTTTTGTCTCAAGATGAACCCAAGAATATTGAAGAAGCCTTAAAAGAGGATTCTTGTATTTTAGCTATGCAGGAGGAACTAAATCAATTTGAAAGAAGTCAAGTATGGGAACTTATACCTAAACCCAAAGATAAATCAATCATAGGAACCAAATGGGTATTTAGAAATAAAAAAGATGAAAATGTGGTAGTTATTAGAAACAAAGCTATGTTAGTAGCACAAGACTATAATCAAGAAGAAGGTATCGATTATTGAGAAACCTTTGCTTTCGTTGCAAGAATGGAAGCTATAAGGATGCTTCTTGCCTATGCAACACATAAAGATTTTAACTTATATCAAATGGATGTAAAAATTGCATTTTTAAACGGTTATATAAATGAAGATGTTCACGTTAAACAACCTCCAGAATTTGAAGACTCTAAAAACCCAAATCATGTATTCAAGTTAACAAAAACGTTATATGGATTGAAACAAGCTCCTAGAGCTTGGTATGAAAGACTAGGTGAGTTCCTACTCCCAGACAATTTTTTAAGAGGAAAGATAGATAGCACTTTATTTATAAAAACCAAAAATAATGATATGCTAATAGTACAAATATATGTTGACGATATCATATTTGGAGCAACTCATGAAGATTTGTGTAACAAATTTTCTACAACTATGCAAAAAGAATTTGAAATGAACATGATGGGAGAGTTAAATTACTTCCTAGGGTTACAAATTAAACAAGTTAAAAATGGAACATTCATAAATCAAACTAAATATATCAAAGACATGTTAACAAAGTTTGATATGGAAGAAAGCAAACCCATAGGAACTCCCATGAGCACCTCAATGAATCTTGACAAAGATGGAAAAGGAAAACAAGTAGATACCAAACATTACCAAGGAATAATAGGAAGCTTTCTTTATTTAACAGCAAGTAGATGGGATATCATGTTTAGTGTATGTATGTGTGCTAAGTTTCAATTAGCTTGTAAGGAATCACATCAAATCCCAATTAAACGAATACTTAGATATTTTCTAGGCACACTCGATTTAGGTTTATGGTATCCAAAGGGAACAAATTTTGAAATGATAAGTTATTTAGGTGTAGATTATATAGGGTGTAAAATAGATAGAAAAAGCACTAGTGGGACTTGTCACTTTCTAGGAGACTCACTAGTTTCTTGGTTTTCAAAGAAACAAAATTTTGTAGCATTATCTATAGCTGAAGCAAAATACATAGCAGCTGGGAGTTGTTGTGCTCAAACGTTATATATGAAACAACAATTAAGGGACTTCAAAATTGAATATCAAACAATTCCTATAAAGTGTGACAATGCAAGTACTATAAATATTTCAAAAAATCTAGTATCACACTCAAGAACCAAACATATTGATATATGTCATCACCTCTTAAGAGATAATGTAAATAAGAAAGAAATTGTTTTTGAATTTGTTAACACTCACAATCAATTAGCTGATATTTTTACAAAACCACTAGTTGAAGATCAATTTGTATTTATGTGATGGGAATTGGGAATGTTACATATACGAGAAGTTAACTAATAGAGAGAAAAATTTTTCTTCAAGGTAGATGACTGCCAGACACCAAGCAAGCGCCTGGCAGGATACTATCTAACTAGAAAGATAGGTGACAACCGACTATCAACTTGATGATAGAAGACTGTCTCGTGGCAGTTCACATTTATTTAACATGTAAAATACTCTTTTTAAAGCCCCAGACGCTTATCCATTCATCTACCCTTCACTAAACCAGCTCCTTTTTATCTCTCCTCTAAGATTCTCCTCTCCAAACCTCTACCCAACTCCACTTCATCAAACCCTAAATCCTTCACACCTAGGGTTTTTTGAATTTCTGCTACATCAATATACCAAGAACCAAATCATTCGGGAAGAAGGACAAGGCATCTTCTTCTTCAAGGCTGTTAGCAACAACGAAATTGAAAAATGGTTAGTTTCATCTCACGCAAAAGCTTTGTACCAAAATCACATCTCTACAATCGATCCAATATTTTGTAAGGTACTCGATGTCTCTTTCATTGAAGAAAATTTCCCTGAGATTCTTGAGTTATTCAAAAATATAGGATGGGACAAGTTTATTCTTCACCAAGTTAAGGGATATTACCCTAATCAAATCAAACGTTTTTATTCCAACTTGGTAAAGAAAGATGTTGGTTTTGACACCGAAGTATTTGGCCAAAAGATCACACTTACTCCATACTCACTAAGGAAAATACTTCGTACTAAGCATGGTAATTTTAAGTGCAATCCTATAGAAAAACAATGGATAATGGAGCAAGGTTTTTCACCATAAGAATTTCTACCTCTTGTGATGAATGATCAACTCGTCTATTTTGGAAATCCTGCAAAATACAAATAGCTCAATTACAAGTTCTTCACAAAATCATTGCTTATAATATAATTCCTAGAGCAGGATCCTTTGATCATATTTCCTTCTTTTTTTTTTTAGGTGACGTCTTGGGTGTCCACGTCCATTTTAACGGTCCGCAACTAATCCCACGCCCCATGGAGTGGCCCCACAACACCATGAGGAGGTAAATTCAGGAACCCAGCAGCAGGAATCGAACACAGG
This sequence comes from Malania oleifera, assembly GCF_029873635.1. Classification (NCBI taxonomy): domain Eukaryota; kingdom Viridiplantae; phylum Streptophyta; class Magnoliopsida; order Santalales; family Ximeniaceae; genus Malania; species Malania oleifera. The sequence continues at coordinate 4,687,762 of NC_080427.1, read as the reverse complement.
AGGGGAGAAAGCCCTGACCTCGTGAAAGGCACTCCTAAGGTCTGTCCACGCCCTGGGGGCACAAATCATATTTCCTTCTTTGATTGCTTCGTCATGTGGTGCATACTAAAAGGAAAGAAATTGGATTTAGTTAGCCTCATACTCAAATGGATGGTCATGAAGCTTGAATGTCCTAGAATTAGGCTTCCATATGGTGGCATTCTTTCCTTAGTTTTTGCTCACTTTCAAGTCCTCACTCCATATTCCAAAATAGTGAAGCAAACCCATTATAACATATTATCCTCCACAACTCTAAAAAGAATGGGTTATAAGAAATACATAGAGGGATGGATGTTTAGAGAAAATAAACCTGCACGACCAGCACCAGAAGAATGTAATCCAGCTCCTGAAGAAGCTGATATGCCTACATGGTTTCTTCCTTTTTATTGTCATTATTCCAGCTTCAGTTATGATATAAAGGATGGTTTTGCTTCTCTTCAAGTCAAGATCGCAAATATTGATGATAAATACACTTTACTAGATAAACGTCTTGACAAAATAAAGCAACGTGTCACATAAAATGACACTGATTCCGATAAAGAAAGTAATGAAAATGATGATGAAGACTATCAGGAAAAATCAGATGAAGACTCTACTAAAGCTAAAGAAGAAGGAGAAGAAGAAGAAGTAGAAGAAGAAGAAGAAGCTGAGGATCACAACAATCTAAAGGAAAAGGAATTGTTGCAGATAGTGACACGACTTTTGATACTTGACTAAAGACTTTTGATGATGTTTGAACTTTTTGCTACTTTTTATGTACACATGTTCAGTTTATGGATGTATTATGCCTTTTTGTTGATGTCAAAAGGGGGAGTATGTGTGTACGCAAAGTCTATGAGTTTATGTACAAGTCTATGTTTCTAGTTTTGTGAACTATGAGTTCTATGTATGAGTCTATGTTTCTAGTTTGATGAACTATCAGTTCTATGAACTATGAGTTCTATGTACTATGAGTTCTATGTATTTGTTTCTATGTATATGCTTCAATGTTAAATTTGAAATTATGTCATAACGACTATGCTAATTGACAAGGGGAGTTTTATTTATCTTTATATCTTTGCTCTTTCTTTGTCATCATCAAAAAGGGGTAGTTTATTGGCCTAGCTAGGCTTACAACTCTTGAATTTGATGATAACAAAGTAAGGTTATCTAAAATTTTCTCCAAGTGATACTATTTCAGGAAAAGATGATTTCAAAAATAAAAAGGAAAATTTTGAAAGCTCAAACTTCAAATGACATATCTTAAAGCTCACAAGGATCAAGGAACAAGGAAAGCCTCACATAAATGCAAGTGATCCATAATGAAAGCTCAGAGAAGACTGAAAGATCAAAGATCAATGATGAAAAGAACTCAAAGCAAAGAAAGTGTCAAATTTATTTTTGGGACAAGCTTTGTAAGTACTTCAAGCTGATTCATGTATGAATTTTCATTTTGAAGCTCATTGGGAAAAGAGACTTAAAGACCTTATTTTTTAAGACTTGGAACATATTTTTCAAAGAAAACCCAATTGAGATTCTAAATCTAAATAAACAAAAGAGAGAGAAATCAAAAATATCTTGAAATGAGAAAATCTGGTTGACAGACAACTGTCTGTTTATGGACAGACAACTAACATTTTAAAAGATATTAAACAAAGAGACAAAAGCATGACAAACAACTACCAAGCACTTGACAGTCGACTATCAGTGCAAAATGAGACGTCTGCGTGGGTTTTGTCAGCTGACTACCACTCTTCTTAATGTTTTAAAAAATTGAGTTGTTTAGTGACATACAACTACCACCCTGAGGCTAGGCGACTGCCACCTTTTTGTTTGGGAAAATTTTATTTTAAATACATGGATAGACGACTGCCAGAGAGCACACAGTCGTCTGGCTCGCGACAAAATTTAATATACTCAACGGGTATATTTTTAAAATTTCAATTACTTGAAGCCCATATTAATCTCAAACTTGGACCCTACTCCAAGAAAACTTGGGGAACAAGTAAGAAACCTTTCTACATCTATAAATACGCTCAAGTTACATTAATTCGGACACTAAGATTTCAAATCAGCAGTCAAACTCTATCTCAAGCATTCTGAAATTCTGAAAGTTCTTTGTTGTTCACAATATCCATGAAGTTCTCTAAAGTCTTGCTGATTTTCTTACTAATATTGCGCTACAATTGTTAATTCTTTCATCTATTGAAAGATTACTACAATGATAAATCTCTAGAGCTCCAATATGAATTTCGTGTTGTGAATTTTTATTGAAGTATATAGTTTTTGATTTGTACTAATCAATGTTTTGAGGAGCAATTCTTTTACGTCTTATTCCAAATCTTTGTAGCAGATTGATAGACAGTTCGAGTGTTGAATCGGTTGAAAAAACAAGGGGATATTGTTTGGAGAAGGCGGGCTCTAGCCTTAACCAAGGAGTGTTATAATCGGTATTGTTCCAACTGGTAAAGGAATGATTATAGTGAATCCTTTGGTGGTTTTGCCAAGGGCGAGGACGTAGGCTGTGTTGAAGCTGAACCTTGTAAAACCTTGTATTCTTCTCTTTCCTCCCTCCTCTTTACTTTTTAGGAAATATTATAAATTGCGTGGATGCTTTATAAAACTCTGAATTCTAAGTGTTTTGTTGTTAAATAGACCAGAAGGTAATTTGTTTTGGTTTGATCGGCATTGATTGTGGAAACTAAAAGGGACTACATTTGTTGATCATCCTTAACTTATTAAACTGAAAGTTTATTTAAAAACTGAACATTGGGAAGAAGGTTGTTTGTGGATTCTAACAATAGGGCTTATAAAAATTCAGTAAGCTTTACACATTACTACATGGCTATTATTAAGTGGTTGATTATGGGGGAATAAATTTTTTAAATCCCAATTCACCCCCCTTTTGGGAAGCTATCCTAATTTCATATTCTACTAATGCTTATGAACATACTACATGCTTCTTGTGTAAGAAAAAGGGACACATAAAGTTTGATTGTCTATTTGAGAGAAAAAATGTTTAAATCAAGAAAGTATGGAGAGTAAAGGCTGAAACCAAAACTAAAACTAAAAGACCTAAGAAGGTTTGGATGTCAAAAAGTAAGACCTTGAACCCTTCTTGTAGATATGCTTTAGGACCACCCCATCAAAAGACAAGTGGTACTTGGATAGTGGGTGTTCAAGACACATGACCGGAGACAAGTCCAAGTTCACCACAGTAATGCTTAAGGATGGTGGATATGTCACCTTCGGAGACAATGCCAAAGGAAAAATAATCGATATCGGTAAAGTAGGTAAAGAACCATGCTTAACCATTGATGATGTTTTACTAGTAGATGGGTTAAAGCACAATTTACATAGCATTAGTCAATTAAGTGGCAAAGACCTTGATGTAATATTTAAACAAGACAAATGAATAGTTAAAAATAGAGAAAATCATGATATCTTATTCTCAGCAAATATAGTTGGTAACGTGTATTGTATAAACCTTGAAAATCTAATATCTCAAGAAATCACATGCTTAACAACTATGAATGAAGCAAGTTAGCTGTGGCATAGAAAACTAGGACATACAAGTATGGAATTATTTTCTGAACTAGCTAAAAAGAACTTAGTCAAACGACTACCTAGTACTAAGTTTGTAAAAGACAAAATCTATGATGCATGCCAACTTGGAAAGCAAACTAAATCTAGCTTCAAAAGAAAGAAACATATTTCCACTAGTAGGCCCTTAGAACTCATCCACTTAGATTTATTTGGTCCTACTATAACAAAAAAGTCTAGGAGGACAACAATATGCTTTCGTCATTGTTGATGACTACTCCAGGTTTACTTGGGTACTCTACTTAGCCTCCAAAGATGAAGCATGTCAGATATTAATTAACTTATGCAATAAACTCCAAAATGAAAAAGGGTATAGTGTTTCAAATATTAGGAGTGATCAAGGAAGAGAATTTTACAATAAATAAGTTGAAAAATTATGTAATGAACATGGAATAGAACATAATTTTTTTGCACCTCGAACTCCACAACAAAATAGAGTTGTTGAAAGGAAAAATAGATCTCTTCAAGAAATGGCTAGAACCATGCTTAATGAACATAAGTTACCTAAGTGTTTTTGGGCTGAAGCGGTAAATACCACATGTTATGTTATGAATAGAGTTTCCATAAGAATAAGCTTATATAAGACCCCCTATGAACTATGGAAAGTAAGAAGGCCAAACATATCTTATTTTCATGTATTTGAATGCGAGGTTTTTGTGTTGAATGATAAAGATGACTTAGGAAAATTCGATGCAAAATCAGATGAAGGAATATTCTTCGGATAAGCATTAAATAGTAAGGCATTCAAAATCTACAATAAGAGAACACTCACAATCATAGAATCAATTCATGTAGCATTTGATGAAGCAAATTCATTCACTAAATCAATTGACATTGAGGAAGCTGAAACAACACGAAAACTAGAAGGATTAAAAGTAAAAGAAGACAAAAATGAGAACAATGAACCAACCTCAAATGATGAATCTTTAGAAAATTTTGAACTACCTAAAGAATGGAAGTTTGTAAAGAATCACCCAAAAGACCAAATTATTGGTGAACCTTCATGTGGTTTCTCTACTAGATCGTCACTGAAAAATCTATGTAATCATTATGCATTTCTATCTCAAGAAGAACCCAAGAACATAGAAGAAGCCATAAGGGATGATTCTTGGATAGTAGCTGTGGAAGAAGAATTAAATCAATTTGAGAGAAATAAAGTATGGAATTTAGTTCCTAGACCCACTGATCATTCGGTAATTTGAAGCAAATGAATATTTAGGAATAAAGAGGATGAAAATGGAATTGTAGTAAGAAATAAAGTTAGACTAGTGGCTTAAGGATATAATCAAGAAGAAGGAATAGACTATGATGATACCTTTGCTCCTATAGCTAGAATGGAAGCCATAAGAATGTTATTAGTATATGCATCTCACAAAGAATTTAAACTATATCGAATGGATGTGAAGAGTGCATTCTTAAATGAATTTATAACTGAAGAATTCTATGTGGCTCAACCTCTGGGTTTTGAGGACATTCGTAACCCTAATCATGTGTTTAGATTAACAAAAGCATTACATGGTTTAAAATAAGCCTAGGGCTTGGTAGGAGAGGTTAAGTAGATTTCTACAGGAAAATGGCTTTTCAAGAGGAAAGGTGGACAACACATTGTTCATTAAATCTAAACATAAATATATTATTATCATTCAAATATATGTAGATGATATCATATTTGGTGCTACAAATGAAGATCTATGTAACAACTTTGCAAAATGTATGCAAGATGAATTTGAAAAGAGTATGGTGGGAGAATAAAATTACTTTTTAGGACTTCAAATTAAGCAAACCAAAAATGGAACCTTCATAAATCAATCTAAATATATAAGGGATATGCTTAAAAAAGTTTCATATGGAAGGTGGTAAACCTATAGGAACTCCAATGAGTACATCCATAAGTCTCAATAAAGATAAAAAAGGAAAAAAAGTTGATATGAAATATTACTGAGACATGATAGGAAGTCCACTATATTTGAGAGCCAATAGATGAGACATAATGTTTAGTGTATGTATGTGTGCACGGTTTCAATCAGCCCCTAAAGAATCTCAAAAAATAGTTATACAAAGAATCTTAAGATACTTAATAGGTACTATTGACTTAGGTGTATGGTATCCTAAGGACACCAACTTTGAGATAATCAACTATTCAGACACTGATTATGCTGGATGTAAAATAGATAGATAAAGTACAAATGGAACCTATCACTTTCTAGGATGATCTCTTGTGTCTTGGTTCTCTAAGAAACAAAACTCAATAGCTTTGTTTACTGCTGAAGCTAAATATGTGGTAGCTAGTAGCTGTTGTGCTCAAACACTTTATATGAAACAATAATTAAAATATTTTAATTTGGAGTATTTAGAAATACCTATAAAATGTGATAATACCAGCACTATAAATATTTCTAAAAATCCTATATCACACTCAAAAACAAAACATATAGACATAAGACATCACTTTTTAAGATATCACGTGTAAAAAGAAGATATCTTATTATAATTTGTGAATACAAGTGATCCATGGGCAAACATTTTTACCAAACATTTTCCAAAAGATAGATTTATATCCATAAGAAGAGAACTAGGATTGTTACATAGAAGGGAAGTTGTTTAAAGAAGATATTGAATGAGTAGTAAAATATAGTTTCAGAGTCAAGTAAGGTCAGGCGACTGACAAATTAGCCTCAGTTGACTAATCCCTCTCTAAATTTCTCAAAAACTTTAGGATAAGTAAAGTCAGGCGACTAACCCTTTGAGCCCAGTCGACTAACTCGCCACTGTCTAGGCAAAAATCTAAATGTGCAAAATTGTCAGGCGACTGACTGATAGGAATATAAATGCTTAAGTTCCCAAAACCTAATTTTTTTCACACCTGCAGAAACCTAATGGAAGCTTCTCTATGTTCCTCATTCCCTTTCAAACCCTAGTTCCTATACACTCAAATCCCTTCTATTAACACTTAAAGAACCTTAAGCTAAACCTTTCCCTCACAAAAGTCTAAGGTTCTACTGTTCGGTGTTATTGAATTTACAATGATGCGAACAAAAATGATAGGCAACAAGGCATCCTCCTCTCAACTAGCTGATCATTCTTTAATCAAGAAATGGCTTATTGCTCCTAATGCCAAGCTGTTATGTAGAGATCATCTCTGGACAAGTGATCTAATTCTCGGTAAGATTCTAGATACTACTTTCTTTAAAGCAGAATTTCCTAATATCCTACCCCTGTTTAAGAAACAATGATGGAAAATTTTCGTCACCTAGATAATGGAACAAGGGTTCACTCTCAAAGAGTTTTTGCCACTGATTATGTTTGAAGAGCCTATTTACTTTGGCCATCCCCCACTCTACAAACAACTGAACCTATGAGCACAAATCCTTTAGAAGATAATTGCATACAACATTTTGCCTCAGGTTAGATCTCATGACTATATGACTTATCTGGACTGTTTTTTTATGTGATGTTTTGCAAAGAGAAAAGAAGCTTGATTTATTGAGCTTAATTCTTAAGTGGATGGTTTTTAGAACTGAAGCTTACCGAGTAGGTTTACCGTATAAAGGAGTTCTGAACCTTCTCTTTGCTCATCTACATGTTGCATCTCCAAGTGACTTGTTGTTAAACGTACCCATTATAATCTCTTTACTTATACCACTCTTAAGAAAATTGGTTATGAAAAACATAAGCAAGGTTAGTTTCCTAAAGGCGGACGATGCCAAAGACAAGCTCTTGAACCATAACCACAAGGCCAGCAACAAGCTCCTCCAGTTGATGTTGCACCATCATGGTTTCTTGCATATCACCAACAATTTACTGATTTTAGTGGAGAAATAAGATCAGGACTTAGCTCACTTCATGATAATTTTGCATCTCTTCAAGTTAATTTTTCTTCACTAGATCAATAGCTTAGTCCAATTGAAAATCACATGGTCGGCCTATCCTCCTCTCATGGAAACATCCAATGGATATAAGCTTTGTTTATGCTGGGGATGAAGATGAAGGAGATAAAGAAGATGATGATGAAGAAAGAGGCGAAGAAGAAGAAGAAGAATTTTTTTATTTAAACACTTTATGGTTGTATGAACACTACTTTATGTGTGTTTTTTCTTTTTGGACTTATTGCTTCTTGAGTTATTGATGCGTAACCCCAATAATGAACGTCTGGAGACCCCAAATCCAAAATAAGATTCGACATGGCAGTGGATCCTTAACCTATTGATTGATGTGAAGCACAAGCCAAGAATATCAAATTAATGGATGAACGCCACAAAGGTAGCACCTTTAAAAAGTTCGGTGAAAGTTCAACGAAGAAATTGAAGAGAAATAGACCTCACTTGGAATTGTATTCAATCAAAAAATATCTCTTTAATACAAGAGTAAGTTGGCTACTTATAAAAAATGAAAGAAACCTATGACATCAACTTGGCCAGTAAAAATAGGCTATGACATCAATCTGGCCAATAAAATAGCCCCACATAACCTTAAGCATGCCATGTCATTTAATGAAACATGTGCAAGTCACATGCCATGTGTCATGTCATTTAATGAAATATGTGCAAGTCACATGTCATGCTTAATCGACAAAATTGACCCACTATTTAGTCCATAAAATTCCCCAAACAACCCTCATTGACTTAAGATTCCAGCTTCACACGTCTTTAGACAATTTACCATCTTAGACTCTTCAAGAAAGTCCTTTTCTTTAGTGTCCATGGCCCTCATTGACTCTTGCTCAAGCAACTTCTTGATTAGTCCTTGCATAGCCTCCTTGACCTTCTTGGCTCCAGCTCTTGTGATGGGTCTGCTTGGCATGTGCAGATCATCCTGTGCAATCGGAGCTTGTGGGTTCATATCATTCCCCATCTCCTAAAAAAGATTCATCATTGAATCATCACCTACATCAAAAAGGGATAAATCAAAAATGTTGAAAGTTGCATTGACCTTATACTCACCTAGTAGATCTAACTTGTATGCATTATCGTTGATCTTTTCTACCACTTGAAAAGGTCCATCACCCCTCAGGTGTAGCTTTGTTTTCCTTTTAGTAGGAAACCTCTCTTTTCTCATACACACCCATACCCAATCTCTCGGTTCAAAAGTAACAAACTTGTGCCTCTTATTAGCGTGAGATGAATATTGTCGGTTCTTCTTTTCGATGTACTGTGGTGCTTGTTCATGGATCCTCTTCACTAAGTCAGCCTCGTGTCGTCCATCTAAGCTAGCTATCTTATTCACAAGTAGCGGCATCAGATCCAATGGAGTCAAAGGATTAAAACCATAAACAATTTCAAATGGATAAAAATTAGTAGAAGCACGTATAGTTCTATTATAAGCAAACTCAACAAGTGGTATGCATTCTTCCCATGATTTTAAATTCTCTTGAATGACAGCACGCAATAAGGTAGCTAAAGTCCGATTAACTACTTCGGTTTGACCATCGGTTTTAGGATGACAAGTAGTAGAAAAAAATAGCTTAGTTCATAAATTTCCCCACAAAACCTTCCAAAAGTAGCTAAGAAATTCAACATCCCTATCACTCACAATTGTCCTAGGACTGCCATGCAATTGCACAATGTCCCTAAAAAATAAATTGGCTATATTTGTGGCATCATAAATTTTATGGCAAGGAATAAAATGTGTCATTTTCAAAAATCTATCGACCACCACAAATATAGAGTCCATACCCCCTTTGGACCAAGGCAAACCTAATATGAAATCCATTGAAATGTCTACCCAAGGTTCACTACGTACAGGCAAAGGAGTATAGAGGCCATGAGGTAAGACCTTAGACTTAGCTTGTTTACATGAAATGCATCTAGAACACACATTCTTTACATCTCTACGCATATGCGGCCAAAAGAAGTGTTCATGCAGAATATCTAAAGTCTTTTGTACCCCAAAATGTCCCATCAAACCCCCGCTATGTGACTCTCACACAAGCAAGTCTCTTAAAGGGTAATTAGGCACACAAAGTCTATTCCCCGTAAACAAATATCCATCATTCCTATAGAATTTATGAAACACAACTTTATCACATGCCTTATACACATTAGAAAAATCAGAATCTTTAGCATATAAATACTTTATGTACTTAAAACCCGATAGCTTAGTGCTAAGTGTAGTAATTAAGGCATACCTGCGACAAACCGCATCATCCATGACATTCTCTTTCTCCTGCTAGTACTGAATGACATATGAGAAGGATTCGATGAACTCTACCCCTTTGGCATGGTGATGATTTAGTTTACCTTGCCCCTTCAAATTCTTTAATGATTCATGATTAGAGTGGATCACGAATTCTTTAGGCCACAAGTAGTGTTGCCACGTATCCAATGTCCTCACCAAGGCATACAGTTCTTTATCATACGTGGAGTAGTTCAATTCTGTCCCATTGAGCTTTTCACTAAAATATGCAATAGGACGCTTATCCTGCATCAAAATAGCTCCAATACCAATCCCGAAGGCATCACATTCAATCTCAAAAGTTTTAGTGAAATCAGGTAAAAGCAACAATGGAGCAGAACATAACCTATCTTTAAGCATTTTAAAGGAATGTTCTTGTGCATTACCCCATTTAAACCCCACGTTCTTTTTTATCACTTCAGTTAAAGGTGCAGTAATGGTGCTAAAATCTCTCACAAACCACCTATAAAAACTAGCCAACCCATGAAAACTACATACATCAGTCACATATTTAGGTGTTGGCCAATCTTTTATTGCTTTCACCTTTTCCTCATCCACTTCTACGACTTTAGAACTCACCATATAACCCAAGAAAATAACCTTTTCCATGGAAAAATTACATTTCTTTAGGTTAGCAAACAAATTTTTTTTTTTTTTAAGAACCTCAAGCACACCTTTCAAATGATCCGAGTGATCATCAAGATTCTTGCTGTACACTAGGATGTCGTCAAAGTAGACAACAAAAAATCTGCCTATAAATGCATGCAACACATGTTTCATAAAACACATGAAAGTACTAGGTGCATTGGTGAGACCAAATGGCATAACCATCCATTCATACAAACCGTACTTTGTCTTAAATGCAGTTTTCCATTTATCATCCGGTTTCATTCTTATTTGATGGTAGTCACTTTTTAAATCAATTTTAGAAAAGATGCAAGAGCCATGTAGTTCATCTAACATGTCATCTAGTCTAGGGATAGGATGGTGATACTTTACAGTGATTTTATTTCTACAGTCCACGCACATCCTCCATGATCCATCTTTCTTCGGTACCAATGGCATGGGTACCTCACACGGACTCATGCTCTCTCCCACACATGCCCCTTGGCTAGCAGCTCCTCAACTTGTCTTTGAAGTTCCTTAGTCTCCTCGGGGCTGCTCCTATAGGCTGGATGGTTGAGAATCATAGCCCCGGGGATGAAGTCAATCTGATGCTCAATTCCTCTAATTGGTGGCAAACCATTGGGCACGTCCACAGGAAAGACATCCTTGTATTCCTGCAGCAAAGAAACAACAACACTAGGCAAGGAAGAGGTGAGTTCGCTAGTGCTCAAATATGCCTCCTTGTACATGAGTACAACTCGACGTCTTTATGCATAAAAAGCTTTCTTACACTCTTTTTCTTTTGCATACAAACTCACTTTTTCCTCTCTCACTATTTTTCCCTCATTTTTACCACTATTTTTTTTTTCTAATTTCAGCTCGTCTCTTGCCCTTATTTTCTCTCCCCTTTTTTTTTTCAATGCTCTCTACCTCTCATTTTGTTTTATTCTCGGCCTTTTTTTTATTTTTCTCATCATTTGCTCTTTTCAATCTCATTTGATCTTCATACACTTTCTTAGGAGTCAATGGTACAAGGGTCACACTCCTCCCATCCTTCATAAAGGAATACCCCTTCTTGAACCCATCATGAGTGACACGTCGATCATATTGCCATGGCCTTCCTAATAAGATGTGATTAGCATGCATAGGGACCACATCACATAAAATCTTATCAAAATATTTTCCAATTGAAAATACAATCAACACTTGCCTATTCACCCTAACCTCCCCACACTCATTCAACCATTGAAGTTTGTAAGGAATAGGATGTTTTATGCATTGCAACCCCAACTTACCTACTAATGTGGTACTAGCTACGTTAATGCATCTCCCTCCATCGATGATCATGCTACACACCTTATCATGGATGTAACATTGAGTATGAAATATATTCTCACACTGCTTCTTATTTTCATCTTTCACCACATCCATGTTTAAAGCTCTCCTAGTTAATAATGCCTCACATTGGGTAGCATACTCAACATCACTAGAATCTTCTAGTGAAGGCATGGACCCATGATTACTCTCTTCATCATCGATCTCAATAGTACCATCATCTTTCATAATCATTGCTCTTTTATTTGGGCATTGTGATGCAATATGGCCAGTCCCCAAACACCTAAAACACTTGGTATTTCTATACCTACTAGGTTGAGAAGAAGTTATACCTTTTTCATGGTTGCCCACTTTGTCTTTGCCTCTCTCTTTCTCTTCCTCGGATTTTGAAACAACTTTTTCTTCTTTTGATTTCCCCTAATTCGGTTTCCATGTAGAATAGGAAGTCGAAGTTGTTGTAGCATGCTTGTTTCCACCCTTGTGTTTGAGTTACCTCTCTACTTTCATTGCCATATGCACCATGTCCTCTAACTCCACATAGTGTTGCAGCTCCACTATGTTAGCAATTTCCCGGTTCAACCCACATAAGAATCGTGCATTGTAGCTTCTCTATCTTCCTCAATATTTCCTTGAATCATAGCCATCTCCATCTCCTTGTGGTCGTACTCCACACTTTTGGTACCTTGGGTAAGACTTTGAAGACCTTGGTGTAAGTCTCGATAGTAGTGGTTCGGTACAAATCGCTTCCTCATCACCGCCTTCATTTCAGCCCACATCTCGATACGTCTTTTCATGTTTCTATGCCTACTAAGAACAATTTGATCCCACCATACCGGTGCATATTAAATGAACTCCACAACTGCCAATTTCACCTACTTTTCTTCAAAGTAGTTATGAAACTAAAAAATGAGTTCAACCTTCCTCTCCCATTCAAGGTATACATCCGGGTTATTTTTCCCTTGAAAAGGAGGGATCTTCATTTTGATGCTTCTGATGTTTCTATTGATGTTATCTTGACCCCTTGGCTCCTATCAAAGTTGTCATTCTTGACTAGCACCTTGATAAGAAAATTTGCCCATACCATCATGTTCATCGTCGCTTGCTTCATTGCTGCCTATATCATGTTCAAAATCAGCAATTAGAGGAGTATGTGGCCTTCGCCTCCTTTCATGGATTGCCTCTTCTCAGCTCATCAATTGCAGTGTCTTGTTTATCAAATCTATCTCTGAACTCCCCAAAAATTGTATTGAGTCTTTCAAACTGCTGTTGAATGGCTTGCAAGGTGAAGAATGAGTCTTGTGGAGGGTTCTCATTCTCGCTACCTTTGCAAGAAGTTTCAGCGCCAACAACCTTTCTACTCATGATTTCAAACCTGCAAAAAGGATATTAGAGAGAAAAAAATTCCTCACTCACTCCCTTAAGTGTTTACCCTCCAAACAATGACACTCAACGCTCGTGTTTTGACACAATTTTTTTTTTTTTTCGCTTTTTCCTTCTAATACGCTCACACACTCATGTTTCTTACCACTCAAGATTTCTCTTTTAATTTTTTAATGAACTAATCCCAAACAAACCAATAGTCCAACTAAACGCAACAATTGAATCAATGAATTAGAAACAAGATATCAATGAAAATAACAATAGAACAACTAAATCAGGACACAAAACAATGAAGGAAAGACAAAAGGAAGTCAAGAAAACAATAATGACGCAAACGAAATAAGAAGAAATTCAATGGAACAAAATAAACAACTCGATCAAGGATATATTCAAACACAAATCAAAATAATAAGCTACTACCTCCTCTTTTTTTCTTTTTCCTTTTTTTTTGAATGCAAAATACTACCTCTTCTCTTTCTTTCTTTTTTTATTTTTTAATACAAAAAATGCTTTGTTTTTTTTTTTTTTTTTAATGTGCACTAATTGACCTTGCTATGTTTCTTGCAATTTCCAGCCACAAAAGATTCAATCTTGATGATGGATGATATTAATGAAAAGATGGAAATTTTCGAAAATAAGAAAACAAGATAGGTAGATCGGATGATAGAAGAATATGAAATAAGGATAAATAATTATAAGATAAAAGAATTTTCGAAAGCAAACAAGAAAAATAAGATAGATAGAACCTGATTTGAACCAAAGCTCTAATACCAAATGATGCGGAACCCCAAAAATGAACATCTGGAGACCCCAAATAATATTTTTGAAAACCCCAAACCCAAAATAAGATTCGACATGGTAGTGGATCCTTGACCTATTGCTTGATGTGAAGCACAAACCAAGAATATCAAATTAATGGATGAATGCCAAAAAAGTAGCACCTTTGATAAGTTTGGTGAAAGTTCAATGAAGAACTTGAAGAGAAATAAACCTCACTTGGAATTGTATTCAATCAAAAAGTATCTCTTTAATACAAGAGTAAGTTGGCTACTTATAGAGAATAAAAGAAACCCATGACATCAGCTCAGCCAATAAAAATATGCTATGAGCTCAATCTTGCCAATAAAATAACACCACATAACCTTAAGCATGTCATATCATTTAATGAAATATGTGCAAGTCACTTGCCATGTGTGATTACGCGTCAAAACTGCGTAATTAGGCATCTTAACCCGAGCTTTACGGTTTATATTTTTAATAAATGTCCAAAATTGTCCAATATTTTAATAAAGTGCCAAAATCATCATTCTTGAACTTTATTGCACTATTTATGAAGTTTTGGTAATTTTTTGTTGTACGAAAAATCTCAGAAACCAAAACTAACACTTGTTCGTATTTTGTGCATAACTTTTCCGTCCAAGCTCCAATCGAGACAATTCAAATTTTTGAAGAAAGAGAAAAGGATTATCTACAAGTTTCATGTTTTGAGTTTTGTGAGAAACGGGCTCTAGAAAAGCCATATTTGGAGATGAACAGAGAACAAAAGAAAATGAAAAAAATATATATAATAATTGGGTTATTGATGTGACCCGGCCATGCATGGCCTGGTCGGGTTGTTCCACGCTGGATCCTAGGGCACCCAATGTCCCCTTAAATCCTTGTCTCTTCCTCTCCCTGCGCAGGCAGCCCGAGGGCTCCCCATCCTTCCCTTCTCTTCTTATTCTTCTTTTCTCTTCTTTCTTTATGTTCTTTTCCTAGTCTCTCTCTCTCCTACTCTCTATCTCTCTTCTTCTCCCTCTCTCTCGCTTCCTCTCTTAATCTTCCTCTCCAGCACTGCCTCCAGCCTGACAGCCACTTAGTTCCTCCACAGATTTTAGCCACGGCCATCCTCTAGGTCCTGCAACAGCCGTGGAGCTCCCCTATTCCAATTGCAACACATCAGCCCTTCTTCAGCCACAACTCCAACTCCCTACACAACCTCCACTCGAGCACCAGCCACCAGCAATCAGAGCAACAGAGCAGAAATCAGCCTCCCGTCGAGCACCACCAGCAGCAGCCAAACCTCTGGCCATCCTGCTGATGCTGCACAACTCCAGCAACCCAAGCCTCTGCAACTCTCCTCTGTTTTCTTTGCTCTCTCTCTCTCCCTCTCTCTCTCTCTCTCTCAACTTTTCTTTATGATTATTTTATTAGTATTAATTGTTTGAGTATTGGATTAAAATGATTTGAATTGTATTAAAGTTTTTTTTTTTTTTGTTTTAGACTTTGATTGTTGTTTAGAATTTGTTTTTTATTAAAGTACACATTTTTATTGGGGTATTTATTTAGGTTCTTTATTCTTCTTACAATATTTATTTATCTATTTACTTATTTTCTTTTTCTTTCAATTAAGTCTGTGTTAGAATTATTTATCTATGTAATTAGTTGTTTTTCAAGAAAGTTTAATTTTAGATTGTAGTTGTGATTTGAGCTTTTGATTTTTTTAAAGATCCGGTTTTTATTGTGCGCGTGAGTGTTTAATTGAGTTTCCATTGCACATCTTTGATTCCATGTTCTAAGTTGCCATATTTCATTAACACCTGTTTCAGTGTTTCCATGAGTAGATTAGAGTTTCCGTTTTTGCTCTCAATTTCAGTGCATGCTAGGTTTAGAGTTTTAATTCATGTGTTTGTCTAATTTATCAAAAGAAATCCCAACAATCTTGAAAAACCCCGAATCTGAACCAAGTTCAGTGCATTTTTGTTTTCGATTAGACGAACGTAAAATTAGAGATTAAAACGCATTCCCTGAGGAGACGATCTAGCCCTTGGGTTAAATATTACACGACGTAACTCCTATACTTGAGATAGCTTTCGAGCTGCTCATTTTTTGAGTGAGTCAATTTTTTGGTGCCGTTGCCGGGGAATGTCGTTCTTAGTCTCAATTTTGCATTTTTACCATCATTTTTGTTAGTTTTATGAAAAATAAAAAAAATGGAAAACAAAAATAGAAAAAATTTTGAGTTTTGAAAAATTGCTGCACCTGCACCGTGCACGATAATGGACTTTTTGCAGCTTGAATATGCCACTGCATCCTCTTCCACTGTTTTGCGTTATGACGAGCTTAATTTCATGATGCAGCGTGGGAGGACGTCACTGCTACCCGAGTTCTACGGCATGGAATCTGAGTGCCCTTGTCAACACCTAGCAGAGTTTGAGTTAACCTACAACATGTTTTTCTCTCATGCTAGAGCTGACGAATCTACTAGGTTGAATTTATTTCTTGCTACTTTGCAGGATAGGGCATTGATTTGGTTTCATTCTATGAGACCTTATTTTATCACTAATTGGGTTGATATGGAGCGTGAATTCCTGTATGCATTTTGTCCCTCACAGAAAACTTAATTTTTGCAGGAACAGATTCTTAATTTTGTGCAATAGGATGACGAGACATTTCGGGCTTGCTGGGAGCGATTCAAGGATCTACTAAGCACTTGTCCACATCATGGGTTCGACTCATGAAGGTTAGCTGATTGTTTTTATACTGCTCTTACCCCTCATTGCAAGTGTTTTGTCCAGACTATGTCTAATGGAGAGCCCGTCGGTGAGGATCCAGATCAGGTATTATCATTCTTTGATTACTTAGCTGACAATGTCCCACAGTGGAACAAACGATGCACTCAGGCACCCATAACTACACACCCTATCAGCACAATTGGTGGTGGAGATGTATATGAGCCACAAAACTTTCAAAACAACCCTCAGCCTCAATATTAGCCACAACAGGTACCTCAAAGCAGTACGCTGTCAGACCTTTTCGAGGATAGCATAGCACAAATGGTGAACATGCTCCAGTAATTCATGCAAACTCAAGTAGATCAAAATAATGAATTGCGGGATACCATTAATGCGATAAGCATGCAGTTGGACATCTTAGAAAACGAAGAATTGCCCGTGGAACCTCAATCTAGTCCTTAAGAGTACCAGCAGCCACACCAACAAATACACGATGTTTCTCTTGAGACAGCAAAGGCCACCACTACTTCAAGAAGTGAGAAAGAATTTCCCCAGCCTGAGGTGCTCATCGTCGGACAACTAGTTGTCCCAGCACTAAAAGTCACGGCTGAACTAGAAGAGGTCAAAGAAAAATCAGAGGAAACGGGGTCAGAAGCGGAGCATTTAGTTAATGATGAGACTGATACTCATACGGAGTACCAACTTGTGGTACCTCATACTCCGAGATCAGAAACCATGAAACCGTCACTCCCGCCTGAATCAGATGTTAAGATGCCTAATGTGGAGGCAGACTCTTGCAGTGATATGATGATATGTACACCCAATAAAGAGGGTGACCAGTTTGGTAAGCATATAATTTTCAAAGAACCAGGTAAAACTTTTAATGTTAATTCCTTTGAAGAACTACAGGTAATTGCTCCAATAACTTCTCATCACACTTTAGTTCGTAAAGAAGCACATTTCCTGGACACAATGTTGAATAAAAACCCTTTCTTATCCACACATGAGGGTCGACCTGCACACAAATTGTTTGGTATTTTGACACGCATTAATTCATTTGAGGTTGATTTTCATGCAGGTATGAAGACTGATCCACTGTGGCGGCTCAAATTTGGAGAACCGCTGGTGCAATTTATAGACCTGCGGCCACTAGACGAAATTCCTCCAGAGCCTCCGCCAAGACAATTGTGATGTTTTTCTTTCCCTTATTTTCCTTTTATTTTATCTTATTTTATTTTTAGTTAGTTTTCAGGTCTATTTTCTCGTAGTTCGATCTTTGTTTTCCATTATTTTGCCACTCAGGTACGTCTTACTTTTCCCGTGCACAGTATTTTCTATTTCCCCTATGCTTTCACATTGAGGACAATGTTCCACTTTAGTTGGCGGAGATGAGCATTCGCATGTGACACTGTGCACGTACATGTACTGGGTTTTTTTAAAAAAAAAAAAACAAACAAACAAACAAAAAAAATCAAAAAATCAAAAAATCAAAAAAAAAAAAAAAAGAAAGAAAGGAGGAGCACTGAGGAATTACATTGCACTATGTCATGCTTAACATTGTGTATACCCTTCACATACTTGCGTATAACTTAAGAATGACACACTTGAGTCAATCATACCTAGTTTCTCTTTATATGATCTTATGACTCCATGAAGAACTGATTGGTAGTACACTCGTGTTAATTTGGTTATATAATTTCCTGAATCTACATGCATCTCACGAGGCTAGATAAACACATTCATGTGATTCATTGCACCTAGGGTTTCCTGTGGGCACTGAGAGAGCACTCGTGGCAACTATGACACCTTGTGAGATATCCTTGAGCTATTTATCGTCCTTTTGAGCGTTAATATCAAATCAGAGTTCATAGAACTCAACTCTCTTTTTCTAGATGATTCCTTTGTACACTAGTCTATGTTTTGATTTACTAGCCTAGAGGTGACACCTAGTGGGGAGATAGAAACCTAGGTCTTGTAGCCTACTCAAAATGTGAAGGCTGAGCCACCCCTAAAGATGGACTTAATTCATGAACTCCTATTCGAGCTCAATTCCCATTGATTGTATGAAGATTACAAAAGAAGTGTTAAGATTGTCCTAATTGATCAAGAAAAGACAGAAAAAATGAAGAATGAGTAGAAGAAAGAACAAGAAATAAACATGTGCATGAGATGAAACGCTAATGCTTGATCCACATACATATGGCAAAGAATCAAGGACATGACACATTTTTTTCGTGTATGAAGATTCTTCAACTGATTAATGCCTTAGATGCATTCACGACAAGTTTGTGAGTAAGTTGATCTAGGGTGGTCTCAGTTGGATATAGCGAGTAGGTGAGAAGATGCTAGGGTGAAGGACCCAACACCTCATAGATAGGCTAGATCCTTTCCAGACTAGTCCACTCCATATACTTAGCGTTGTTCCTTTTAATATGTGGAATGTTTGATCGCGACACTCCTCCTCACACATGATGAGTGAACCCATTTTATTTGAGTGTTCTTGAGGGTATACCAGTTAGGCCGAGTCAAAGCGACTTATAGGTGTCCACTAGCGTCCTAGGTGTACTGAGTCACACACATCACACACACCTCAAGAGTTTACCTGTTTATACTCAAACTTATATGATTGCATTAACCCTGAATGTGCCACTAATTAACTTCATGTGAGTACACTGCTCTTAAATGACATATAAACGATGAAACTTGCATGAGTGACATGCTTTGGAGAATGTGCATTGAATATGAACAAACTTGTGTGAAATTCAATTATGTTATTGTATGTGAAGTGGTATGCTTGTGTCGCATGTGCATTGATTTCATGAGCATTGGAGTTTGTAGTTGTAGATACCACCCTGAGATTCATTCACGTCATTTGCTAGAGACTAGCAAAACATTAGTTGGGGGGTGTGATTACGCGTCAAAACTGCGTAATTGGGCATCTTAACCCGGGCTTTACGGTTTATATTTTTAAAAAAATGTCCAAAATTGTCCAATATTTTAATAAAGTGCCAAAATCATCATTCTTGAACTTTATTGCACTATTTATGAAGTTTTGGTAATTTTTTGTTGCAGGAAAAATCTCAAAAACCAAAATCGACACCTGTTCTGTATTTCATGCATAACTTTTCCATTTGAGCTCCGATCGAGACGATTTAAATTTTTGGATAAAGAGGAAAGGATTATCTACAACTTTAGTGTTTTTAGTTTTATGAAAAATGGGCTTTAGAAGAGTCATATTTTGTTATGAATAGAGAACAAAAGAAAATGAAAAGAAATATATAATAATTGGGTTATTGATGTGACCCGGCCATGCATGGCCGGGTCGGGTTGTTCCACGTCAGATCCTAGAGCACCCAATTTCCTCTTAAATCCCCGTCTCTTCCTCTCCCTGTGCAAGTAGCCCGAGGGCTCCCCATCCTTCCCTTCTCTTCTTCTTCTTCTTTTCTCTTCTTTCTTTATGTTGTTTTCCTAGTCTCTCTCTCTCCTACTCTCTATCTCTCTTCTTCTCCCTCTCTCTAAGCTCTTTCTCATCTTTGTCTCTCTCACTTCCTCTTTTAATCTTCCTCTCCAGCACTGCCTCTAGCTTGATAGCCGCTCAGCTCCTCCACAGATTTTAGCCACGGCCATCCTCCAGGTCCTACGGCAGCCGTGGAGCTGCCCTGTTCCAATTGCAACACATCAGCCCTTCTTCAGCCACAACTCCAACTCCCTGCACAACCTCCACTCAAGCACTAGCCACCAGCAATCAGAGTAGCAGAGCAGCAATCAGCCACCCATCGAGCACCACCAGCAACAGCCAGACCTCCGACCATCCTACTGATGCTGCACGACTCCAGCAGCCTAGGCCTCTACAACTCTCCTCTGTTTTCTTTGCTCTCTCTCTCTCTCCCTCCCTCTCTCTCTCTCTCTCTCTCTCTCTCTCTCTCTCTCTCTCTCAACCTTTCTTTATGATTATTTTATTAGTATTAATTGCTTGAGTATTGGATTAAAATGATTTGAATTGTATTAAAGTTTTTTTTTTTGTTTTAGACTTTGATTGTTGTTTAAAATTTGTTTTTTTATTAAAGTATGCATTTTTATTGGGGTATTTATTTAGGTTCTTTATTATTCTTACAATATTTATTTATCTATTTACTTATTTTCTTTTTCTTTCAATTAAGTCTGTGTTAGAATTATTTATCTATTTAATTAGTTGTTTTTCAAGAAAGTTTAATTTTAGATTATAGTTGTGATTTGAGCTTTCGATTTTTTTAAAGATCTAGTTTTTATTGCGCGCGTGAGTGTTTAATTGAGTTTCCATTGCGCATCTTTGATTCCATGTTCTAGGTTGCCATATTTCATTAACACCTGTTTCAGTGTTTCCATGAGTAGATTAGAGTTTCCGTTTTTGCTCTCAATTTTAGTGCATGCTAGGTTTAGAGTTTTAATTCGTGTGTTTGTCTAATTTATCAAAAGAAATCCCAACAATCTTGAAAAACCCTGAATCTGAACCAAGTTTAGTGCATTTTTGTTTTTGATTGGATGAATGTAAAATTAGAGATTAAAACGCATTCCCTGAGGAGACAATCTAGCCCTTAAGCTAAATATTACACGACGTAACTCCTATACTTGGGATAGCTTTCGAGTTGCTTATTTTTTGAGTGAGTCAATGTGTCATTTAATGAAACATGTGCAAGTCACATGCTATGTGTCATGTCATTTAATGAAACATGTGAAAGTCACATGTCATGCTTAATCGACACAATTAACCCACTATTTAGTCCATAAAATTCCCCAAACAGCCCTTATTGGCTTAAGGTTCTAGCTTCACACGTCTTTAGACAATTTACCATCTTAGGCTCTTCAAGAAAGTCCTTTTATTTAGTGTCCATGGCCCTCATTGACTCTTGCTCAAGTAACTTCTTGATTAGTCCTTGCATAGCCTCCTTGACCTTTTTGGCTCCAGCTCTTGTGATGGGTCCGCTTGGCATGTGCAGATCATCCTATGCAATCGGAGATTGTGGGTTCATATCAGTTATGCATGATTATATTGTTGGACTAATTGGGCTTTTTAATCCTATTTTGATGATAGCAAAATGAAGGATGTTTTAACATATGTTGTTGAGTGGCTTTATTTCAGGTCTAAGTAAAATGACACTCACGGTTAATCATGGAAGTAAGCTGGAGATTCATGTCAATCAAAGTGAAAGCTTCTCAGTATATTGAAGCAATGAACAACAAATGAAGAGCTCAAAGGCCAAGTAGATCTTGAAGTCAAAAGTGAACTTCAAGAGGCTGCAAGACTTAGTGATTAAGGAGATCATGCTTAGAAGGATATTTGTAAGTACTTCAAGTCATCACTATTCAGATATGTGAAGGTCCTTAAGATACAAATACTTAGAGACTAGCACTTGAAAAACTCTTGAAAATGTTTTTGAAAAGTTATAATTAAGTTTTTCAAGTAAACTAGATTTTAACTAAATCCAAAATAGAAAATATTTTAAAAAGAGGACTACCTAGCCAACTGACTCGTTAAGCTAAAAGTACCCACCCCACTGATAGTTCCTAGCCGACTGACCATTTTTTAACGTGGTTCAGTCAGCCGACTGACAAGAAATCTTTAGCAAAGTTAACTGTCCAGCCAACTAACTCAATGAACTGAAAACGTCCAACCGACTTACTATTTTGAACGTGGTTCAGTCAGTCGACTGACAATTTATCAGAATTAATTTTTGAGAGACAGAAGGATGCCAGCCGACTGACTAGTGTAAAAAGTGACCCAGTCGAGTAAGTCAGCCGACTGAATCTATGGGGAATTTTTAAAATTCAAACCTACAGGAAGATTTTCAAAATTAACTCTCTGAATCAATATTTTTTGAAAAGTTACCTAAATGCTCCATGTTAAATGTAGAAAGTTTTCTTTAAGAAGTCTATAAATACATCCCTTGCTCAATAAAAATATACACTCAAGAAATACACAATCTCTATGCTAAACTTTCCTAAAGCTCATTCTTGCTCACACCTTTGCTGGAGGGAAACTCTACGAAATTGCTGGATTAAAATTAAGGGTTTGGTTCTGAGTTGCATATAAATATTTAAGAAAGAACCATTGGTGACTTCTAAACCTTGAGCTTCACATTTTCTATTTAGTTTTGCTTTTGAAGTACGTTTTAAGATTTAACTTGTACAACTTGCTCTGTGTTTGAGAGTGTTTTTGTATGTAGATATCCATTCCTTTCTACTAGATCTTTACTGTTGAATCATTGGACCAAGCATAGATTGTTGCTTGGAGAGGTTTCTCTTCCTGAAAAAAGAGGTTGATTATTGTAAGGTTTTTGTTCCACCCAAAAGGAACAAGGTATAGTGAATCCTTAGGTGGTTGAGGCGAACCTTGTAAAAGCAGTAGTGTCACTCTCTTTCCCTTACTCTCTTTAAATTCTAGAAAAAATATAAACTGCGTGGATGCTATAATTCTTTCAATTATAAAAAAAAAAAAAAAACACTTATTGGAAGTTGAATAAGTCAAAGCCTAATTTGATCTTGAGCTTGCGGAAACCAAAAGGGAGTACGTTGGTTAATCAACTTTTTGCGAAAACCATAAGGGAGTACATTGATTGGTTAAAAGCCCAAAACCTATTAGCTGAAGATTTATTTAAATTCTGATCTTGAAAAAGTGTTTGGATGTTATTTTAATCTCCAGTTCAAAATCCAACTACAGGACTTGCACACTTATATATAGGGTCAATGAATATTGCAAAGCTAATATCAATTACTTGCATGGTGTTTGTTTGGCTTGAATAGTTAATCACTTGGTCGTGTATGTTGTGGTTATGGATTGAATAGAAGAAGTTAGCGCTTGTGTGGATTGCCTAATAAAAAAAAAATATAAGACGTCTTTAAAGGATTGTAAAAAGTCAAGAACTCTTAAAAAGATTCTAAGGAATTTTAAATATCCCATCACCCCCCCCCCTCTTGGGACTACACCTTAGGTTTCAATTGGTATCAGAGCCCGGTTATAGAAAATCCTAACAAGTAGCTAAATAAAGATCTAGATGGCCCAAATAGGAGTAGCTCCCTTTGGCGAGGGTCAATCCTCAACTAGACCACCTATTTTTTGTGGACTCAATTACACCTTTTGGAAGCAACGAATGAGAATCTACCTTCAAAAAATGGACATGAAGGCATGGAATGCTGTCACAAAAGGAAATCTAATCCCTACTAAACTAGTAGATGGAAAAGAAGTACCTAAAGAAGATAAAGAACTAATCGAATTAGACTACAAAATGCTTCAAATTAACTCAAGTGCAATAAACAACCTATATTGTGCACTTGATGCAAATGAATTCAATAGAGTAATGGCGTGTAAAACAGCTATAGAAATTTGGGATAAATTAGAAGTGACCTATGAAGGTACAACAAATGTTAAGGACAATAGAATTGACATGTTAACTAGTGAATATGAAGCTTTTAGGATAAATTCCGATGAAACTATAACAAGCATCTACATTAGGTTCACACATATCATAAACTCACTAAGTGCCTTAGGAAAAACATATTCCACCCATGAGATGATTCAAAAAATTCTACGAGCACTTCCACCTATTTGACAACTGAAAGCCACTACCATAACGGAAGGGAGAAACCTTGAAACAACTTCATTAGATGAACTCATAGGATCACTTCTAGACTATGAAATGTTTTTGAAAGAAAGAAACACTGAGAATAAGAATAAGAAGTCTATAGCTCTAAAAGCCTTGAAAGAACATTCAACTAAAGAAGATAATAAATCTAGTGAATTAGAAGATGAAGATTTAGCTTTCATAACTAAAATACTTGGAAAATTCTTTAAAAGAAACAAGAAATTCACTAGAAAATACAATGGATCAAAAGCTGAAAAAGGTGAAAGTAATAAAAGGGAATACAAAAGCAAAAATAAACCTCCCACTTGCTATCACTGTAAAAAGGCTGGACACATCATGTCGGACTGCCTACAACTCAAGAAAGAAAAGAAGAAAAAGAAGCCCGCAATGAAGGCAACTTGGGATGACACAAGTTTGAGTGAATCAGAGAGCGAGTCAAGTGATCAAGAAGTAGCAAACATGTGCTTCATGGCACATAACGACGAGGTTTGCTTTAGGATCACTTCGTCTAAAGATAAATGGTACTTGGACAACGAATGTTCAAGGCATATGATAGGAGATAAATCTAAGTTCACTTCTCTCACTCAAAAGGATGGAGGATATGTAACCTTCGGTGACAATGCCAAAGGTAAGATCATTGAAATTGGTAAAATAGGTAAAGACTCTTTGCTCACCCTAGATGATGTCTTCTTAGTTGATGGTCTAAAGCATAATTTATTAAGCATTAGTCAACTTAGTGACAAAGGATTTGAAATAATATTTAAGAAATACAAATGCATAATTCAGAATTCTAAGGATCATAAGACTTTATTCACTGCACATAAAATGAACAATGTTTATTGCATAAACCTTGATAGCTTGATCTCGCAAGATATAACTTGCTTAACTGCCATGAGTGAAAATAGTTGGCTTTGGCATAGAAGGCTAGGACATGCTAGCATGGATCTTATATCCAAGCTTTCTAAAAAGAATTAAGTTAAGGGCTTGCCTAACACCAAGTTTATCAAAGATAAAGTGTGTGATGTCTGTCAACTAGGAAAATAAATCAAGAAAAGCTTCAAAAAGAAGAATCATATATCAACTAGTAGACCCCTAGAATTCATACACTTAGACTTGTTTGGTCCTACTAGGACTCAAAGCTTAGGAGGAAAACAATACGCCTTCGTAATTGTTGATGATTACTCTAGATATACATGGGTATTGTTTTTAGCTAACAAAGAGAAAACTTGTAATTCGTTAATCACTGTATACAAGAAGCTTCAAAAATGAGAAACGGTACAATGTCTCAAATCTAAGAAGTGACCAAGGAAGAGAATTTCAGAATCAAGACTTTGAAAAATTTTGCAATGATCATGACATAAGCCACAACTTTTTAGCACCGAGAACCCCACAACAAAATGGAGTTGTGGAAAGAAAAAATAGAACCCTTCAAGAAATGGCAAGAACTATGCTTAATGAAAATAACTTACCCAAGTATTTTTGGGCCGAAGCTATAAATACAGCTTGTTATGTAATCAATAGGGTTTCTATTAGATAAAGCCTAAACAAGATACCCTATGAATTACGTAAAGGAAGAAGGCCTAACATAACTTACTTTCATGTCTTTGGGTGTAAGTCTTTTGTACTCAATAACAAAGATAACTTAGGAAAATTTGATGCTAAATCAGATGAAGGTATTTTCCTAGGATACTCCACAAATAGTAAGGCCTATAGGATCTATAACAAAAGAACACTGACCATAATTGAATCAATTCACGCAGACTTTGATAAATCAAATCCTTTTTTAAGAGAAGTCAAAAATGAAGAAAAGGATGATATTGTCAAAAAGGAGGATGAGATAGAAATCAAAGAAGAAAAGGAAGTAAATAAAGAAATCCCAAACGATGAACTTATAGAAAATCCGGAATTGCCAAGAGAATGGGAGTATAAAAAGGATCACCCTCAAGATAAAACTATAGGCGAACCATCTAGAGGTTTAACTACTAGATATTCTCTAAAGAACCTATGCAATCACTATGCATTCTTATCTCAAAATGAACCTAAATATGTTGAAGAGGCCCTTAAATATGACTCTTAGATAATTTCTATGCAAGAATAATTGAACTAATTTTAAAGAAGCAAGTATGGCAATTAGTACTCAAACTTGAAAATCATTTGATCATAGGAACTAAGTGGGTATTTAGAAATAAAAAGGATGAGAACGGTACAATCATTACAAACAAAGCTAGACTTGTAGTGAAAGGGTATAACCAAGAAGAAGGGATAGACTATGATGAAACCTTTACCCCTGCAGCTAGAATGGAGGCCATTAGAATGCTGTTAGCTTATGCTTCCTATAAATAGTTTAAGTTATACCAAATGGATGTCAAAAGTGCATTCTTAAATGGGTATATTAATGAAGAGGTATATGTTCAACACCCCCCTAGTTTTGAAAATATAGAAAATCCTAATCATGTATTTAGATTAACTAAGGCTTTGTATGGATTAAAACAAGCCCCTAGGGCTTGGTATGAAAGACTTAGTGGGTTTCTAATTGAGAAAGGTTTTTCAAGAGGAAAAATAGGTAGTACCTTGTTCAATAAAACTGAGAAAGATGACATACTTTTAATTCAAATCTACGTAGATGATATAATATTTAGTGCCACTAATGAACATCTATGTAAAGAGTTTGCAAAATGTATGCAAGAAAATTTTGAAATGAGCATAATGGGAGAGTTAAACTATTTTCTTAGACTGCAAATTAAACAAGCCAAGCATGGGATTTTTATAAGTCAATCCAAATACATAAAATACATGATAAAAAAATTCAATATGGAAAATAGTAAACCAATAGGAACACCTATGAGTACCTCCATTAGCCTAGACAAAGATGAAAAGGGAAAATTTGTAGACAAAAAGTATTATAAAGGTATGATTAGGAGTCTACTATATCTAATAGCTAGTAGACCCAACATTATGTTTAGTATGTGTATGTGTGCACGTTTTCAATCAGCACCTAAGGAATCACACCAAAAAGCTATTAAGAGAATCCTAAGATACTTAATAGGCACTATGGACTTAGGACTATGGACACCAGTTTTGAAATAATTAGTTATTTAGATGCGGACTATGCAGGGTGTAAAATAGATAGAAAAAGTACAAGTAGCACATGCCACTTCTTAGGAAGATCTTTAGTTTCTTGGCTCTCTAAGAAACAAAACTCCTTGGCTTTGTCAACTGCTAAAGCTGAATATGTAGCAACTGGGAGTTGTTGTGCGCAAACACTTTACATGAAACAGCAATTAAGAGATTTCAATTTGAAATACACAACTATACCAATTAAGTGTGATAATATGAGTGCAATAAACATATCTAAAAATCCTATTTCACACTCAAGAACCAAGCACATTGACATTAGACATCATTTCCTAAGAGATCATGTTCAAAAAGAAGACATCATTCTAGAATTCATCAATACAAATGATCAGTAGGGTGATATCTTCACTAAACCTCTCTTAGAAGATAGATTTATAACCATGAGAAGAGAGCTTGGTTTACTACATAGTAGAGAAACTAACTAAAATGACAAAGCTTGAGGAAAAATCTACAGTCAGCCAACTCACTCTAAGGTCAGCTGATTAACTGAAGCAGTTTTTTTTGGAACAGAGGTCAGTAAGCTAACTGACCCTGAGATCAACCGATTGACTGAGGCAATTTTTCCTGGACTAGAGAGCAGTTAGTCAACTGACCCTAAGGTCAACCAACTGACTAACAGAGCAGTCCTAGACTTGTTTATAAAACTCAAGCCATTTGAGTTGTCAGTCAACCAACCTAGGGTTTGTCTCCTTGTGTGCTCTAAGTTTGTTTTGGTGTGTACTTTGATATGTTGTATGACACAACACTCAGCTTGGTTGCTTTCTTTCCTCTTAATTCTTGAATAATAGACTCCATGCTTATGTGATATGCAATATGCTAAATGTATATGTTTTAATGACAATGAAAATATTAATGATTTATGCCTCACTATATTTTGAAAATCTGAGCTTAAAGTTATTAAGCATGATTTAGAAACATGAATTTAGACATGCCTTGATTAATTCTTGACCATGCATGCTTATAATTGATCACATGGATAAATGAAAAAATTGACATCTATGAGTAGTGCATGATATGACATCAACATTAGTATATCAAGAAGTATATTGGTATCCATGAATATATCAACTGGTATTTGAGCAATACATCATAATTTGAGCATGTAATGATATTAATAATATTGCCATGATATTAGTATTTGATATTAGTATCCATGAGCACATGTAACGTTCTCAAAAATATTAATATAAAATGAAACATAATAAATAAAATGGTCAACCTAAACTTGTGGGTAACGGGGACACCTGTCATTCACAGCGGAAACCTACGCAGTATTAAATATAAATCACATTCTCATATCCGTAATATACATAATACTAGAGTGTACTATAATCTCATAATACCGTGTTTATATACAATCTCCAAAAATGCCAAAATAAACCTAGGATCATACAACAAAAAATTCCTGGTCCTAGTACAAGACTTACCCTCCTAACGGGGTAACTCAATAAACTCAACGACGATCACGCTCCACCGATCTTTCTCGGTTTCCTGAAAATCATTTAATGTTCGGGGGTGAGAAACTTCTCAGAAAGGGAAAATAAACTAAATATAGTTGTGTGGCAACATGAACATTTAATGCAATTATACATATACAGTACATTTCATATTTCTGTAAACGTTCATCATATCATACCGAATAATCATATACTTTCATATTTTTCTAGTAACTCGTATCATTCATAAATCATCTGTTATATCTGATGATATTGAAAACATACCCAGGATGAATAGCTAGCTAATGTCATGTATTATCCCCCATGACGGGTTGTGCAGCCCGAAGGCAGGACCCGATAATCCCTGGTTGACCACTGCCGAGTCAAAAATATCTATAAGTACGATGGGCCCGCCACACCCTGGTCTGGACTGTCAGGTGGACGTCTACACTCTACTGAAAGCCACTTCGACTATCCATCTCCCACCCCGTCGTGGGGTGGTTACCACCAATAGATATCTGATCTATAAGGTACGGTACTGTGCTCCTGAAATGAACTAAACTAACATCTGGGTTCTGATAATACATAATACATGATAATATAGCCTCTTTCATAATTTCATAAATACAGCCTCGCGCCTAACATTTCATAAATACGGCCTCATGCTGATCGTTTCATAAATGCAGCCTCGCGCCGAAATCATACATAAATCGCGCCAAAATCATTTCATATATGCATATCATTATGAAAATAAACAATTTATCATGTATTTTCAACATCATAATGTACTGTATTCTTTCATAATTTCTCAAAACGTACTTCATTCATATCATTGTCATACCATGATATTTTTCCACATAAAATAATATTCATACCACACATTTGCTGTATAAAACCATGCATTGTATTCTAAAATCATGGTTTTTTTTTTTTTTTTTGACATCTCATACATACAAATTCATTTCAACATATTAGCAGTATTTTCCCAAATGTGTAATTCCATCGTAATATACAGTTATAAAACATTATTTTCTAAAAATAAATTTACTCATACATAATAATAATTTGCATGAAAAATAATTGCTTTAGTTTATTCCCTTACTTGGCTACTGAGAAAAGCCCCTATAAATTATGGACTCACATCGTAGGATTTCCTGATCAATACCCTGAAAATGAAAACTCCAAGTACTAAACTTCAGTATTTTCATGCGAATATAATTTTCTATAACTACAGTAGGACCAAATTTAGCATAAAAAGCCTTAACTAAACTCAGGGATGATTTTCAACAGAGTTCCACCAACGATCCGCTCCAGCAGATATGCAGAGAACTTCTCCAGGAGCGTTGTGGTGGCTTCAGATCGTCGATCTAGGGAAAATTCGGCCTAAAATCGAAGGGAGAAGAGGGGGTCGAAGGGAGAGAAAGAGTGAGAGATTTCTTAATTTTGTAGTTAAAATTCGGGTTTTTTGATATTTATAGGACTAGATTCGTCGATGAGCCATGTCATCTCATCGACAAGTCCTTCAATAATTTCGTCAATGAAACCCACTCCTCGTCGATGAAATTTAGACTGCTCAAAACCTCTCCCGGTATTTCCTCGTTGACGAATCCTGTCTTCGTCGACGAGGTCCTCTTATACCCTCGTCGACAAATCCCTTGTGTTCATCGATGAGGCCCTGATAATTTCTTTCGGTTATTCCTTCCAAAGTGCAATGTCGTCGACTTCCTCCTTCTATTATTTTTTCCATTTCCCTTCCTTTTTATTTAAATTACAGTATTATTATTTGGGTCGTCACAACATATACATGACATGAATCAATATCTTTTAGCAAATATGAATGTTGGACAACATATGCCTTATTGTAAATTTAAAGATGTCACAACACATATGCAATATAAATGACAAATATGAAATATATTGAGAAGTGCATGTTCATATGTTCATTTGAACTTAATCGTTTTGATATCTTACTCTTTTTGATTGATGTTAAAAGGGGGAGTAGTATTGAGCAAAAATTGAGCATGACATTGAAAACTTCGAACATGAGATATGTATCAAAAGAAATAGGGAGAAGTATTTGATATTGAATGATCTTGAACTTGAATGATGTAATGAGCATGATATTGTATGATGAGCATGATATTGTATGATATTGAAATTGGTCTTGAAACTACAAATATTGTTAAAATGATGCTTATTGTAAGGGAGAGTGAGGAGCATGATATTGTATGATAAGCATGATATTGTATGATATTGAAATTGGTCTTGAAACTATAAATATTGTTAAAATGGTGCTTATTGTAAGGGATAGTAAAATGATGTTTGATGTAAAGGGGAGTCTTTTTAACGCTTACTCAAATTTTTGCTCCTCATTTGTCATCATAACAAAGGGGGCGATTGTTGGCCTAACTGGGCTTTTCAATCTTGTTTTGATGATAAAGATCTGAAGGATGTTTTAACATGTGTTGTTGTGTGGCTTTATTTCAGGTCTAAGAAAAACGACACTCACGGTTAATCATGGAAGTAAGCTAGAGATCAATGTCAATCAAAGTGAAAGCTTCTCGGTATATTGAAGCAATGAACGACAAATGAAGAGCTTAGAGGCCAAGTAGATCTTGAAGTCAAAAGTGAACTTGAAGAGGCCGCAAAACTCAGTGATTAAGGAGAACATGCTTAGAAGGATATTTGTAAGTACTTCAAGTCATCACTATTTAGATATGTGAAGTTCCTTAAGATACAAAGACTTAGAGACCAGCACTTGAAAAACTCTTGAAAATGTTTTTGAAAAGTTATAATTAAGTTTTTCAAGTAAACTAGATTTTAAAGAAATCAAAAATAGAAAATATTTGAAAAAGAGGATTGCCCAGCCGACTAACTCGTTAAACTAAAAGTACCCACCCGACTGACAGTACCCAGCTAACTAACCATTTTTTAATGTGGTATAGTCAGCCGACTCATAGGAAACCTTTAGAAAAGTTAACTGTCCAACTAACTAACACGATGAACTGAAAACGCCCAGCCGACTGACTATTTTGAACATGGTTCAGTCAGTGGACTAACAATTTATCAGAATTAATTTTTGAGAGACATAATGATGTCAGCCGCTTGTCCAGCCGACTGATTAGTGCAAAAAGTGACCTAGTAAAGTGAGTCAGTCGACTAACTCTGCGGGGAATTTTTAAAATTCAAACTTGTGTGAAAATTTTCAAAATTAACTCTCTGATTTAATAACTTTTGAAAAGTTACCTAAATGCTCCATGTTAAATGAGGAAATTTTTCTTTAGGAAGTCTATAAATACCTCCCTTGCTCAATAAAAAAATGCATTCAAGAAATACGCGATTTCTATGATAAAACTCTCATAAAGCTCATTCTTACTCACACCTTTGCTAGAGGGAAACTCTACGAAATTACTGGATTAAAACTCAGGGTTTGGTTCTGAGTGGTATCTAAATCTTTAAGAAAGAACCATTGGTAACTTTTAAACCTTGAGCTTCACATTTTCTATTATATTTTGGTTTTTAAGTACGATTTTAGATTTAACTTGTACAACTTGATTTGTGTTTGAGAGTATTCTTGTACGAAGATATCCATTCCTTTCTACTAGATCTTTGACAGTTCAAGGTATTGTTGAATCGTTGGACCAAGCATAGGTTGTTGCTTGGAGAGCTTTCTCTTCCAAAAAAAGAGGTTGATTATTGTAAGGTTTTTGTTCCACCTGAAAGGGAAAAGGTATAGTGAAATCCTTAGGTGGTTGACCTAAGGTGAGGACGTAGGCTGGGGTAAGCTGAACCTCGTAAATGCAGCGGTGTCACTCTCTTTCACTTACTCTCTTTAAATTCCAGCAAAAATATGAACTGCGTGGATGTTGTAATTCTTTCAATTATAAAAGCAATGCATACTAGAAGTTAAATAAACCAAAGCCTAATTTGTTCTTGGGCTTGCAGAAATAGAGAGGGAGTACGTTTATTAATTAATATTTTTTGGAAACCGTAAGGGAGTATGTTGATTGGTTAACAACCCAAAACCTATTAGTTGAAGGTTTATTTAAATTCTGATCTTGAAAAAGTGTTTGGATGTTATTTTAATCTCCAGTTCAAAAGCCAACTACTGGACTTGCATACTCATATATAGGGTCGCCGACTATTGCAAAGCTAATATCAATTACTTGCATGGTGTTTGTTTAGCTTGAATAATTAATCACTTGGTTGTGTATGTTGTGGTTGTGGATTGAATAGAAGAAGTTAGTGCTTGTATGGATTGCCTAATCAACAAAAATATAAGAAGTCTTTAAAGGATTGAAAAAAGTCAATAACTCTTAAAAAGACTCTAAGGACTTTTAAATAATCCAATTCACACCCACTCTAGGGACTGCACCTTAGGTTTCATATATTATATGCTTATGATTGCTTATTACTTTCAATTTTTGTTTGTTTCTTAATATCTATCTCGTTTTCATTGATGTCAAAAGGGGGAGAATTTCTGGGTAAAAATTTTAGTTTCTTTTTAAGTATGGCTCACTACAAATTAAATATTTGAGCATGCATCTAAATATTTAAGCATGAAATATGATATGATATGATCTTGAAATATGATATTGATATATAAGAAAAACATTGACATTGATTCTTTAAAATGCATTCATGATATATATATATATATATATATATATATATATATATATATATATGTTGGCCTTATAAGGGTTAAAATCTTATTTTGATGATAACAAATCATAGGAACCTAACATTTTGGTTAAGTGATGATATTTCAGGAATACAGTATGTGAATACAAGATCAAGTGCTCACAAGGATCTTTGAAAGCTTATACTCCAAAGAAAGATGATCAAATGAAGCATAAAGAATATTAAGGTATGGATTCAAATATGATCTAATAAAACTTGAAGATCATGAGAGTATAAATATTAAAGAGAACTTGCTAAAAGCTTAAAGTATATTGAAGCATGAAGACAAGATGGAGTCAAAGAAAAACAAGCATGAAGACTTAAGTGCTTAGAATGTCAAAGTCTTAAGAAGTCTTTATGTAAGTACTTCAAACAATTTCAATATGGAGGCATAAAACTCTTAGGTTAATTACTTAGACCAAGATACCTTTTAACATACTTGGAAAATATTTTTATAAGGTCAAAAGTTATTTCAAAAAGGTTAAAACAATTTTTGGAATCAAAAGCACCAAAAATAGGATTTTTCAAATGCTGTTACCTTTCTTATATCTATATTGATATGCATTTTTCTCTATCAAACACTCTTTATTTTAAAACGTGTTCAACATGGAAGTTATAAGCTTTTCTTTTAGCTTTCTGGTGATATCAAGAATGTATAATTTCGAGTGATACAGAAAACGTTATGACCAAAATACTCAAGGGGGGTTGAAGTTGTTAGGAAACCAAAGTTTTTGTCTACCTAGAAGACCGAAGGTTAACTTTAGTCTACTGAAGAATTTCTTCAGAAGACTTAAGATTAAGTTTAGTCTACTAAAGAATTTTCTAAAGAAATCCTGAAGAGGTAGTATAGCCTCAGAAGACTGAACTCTTCACTTCAATCTTCTGACTTTATTTCCAGACTGAATTTTTCAATGTTTTAAAGTACTTTAGAAGACTGAACCCGATACTTCAGTCTACTAGACACTATTAACGATTATATTTTTAAAAAGTTTTTAAGTTCAAATTTGTATTTCTTGTGCTCCAAACTTGCTGTAAACTTGGGAAACACTCTAAGTCACTTGGGGAACCAAAAAAATTTCTAATCTATAAATAACCTCTAGGGCTAAGGATTAATTGCCCCAAGAAAATACAGCAATCAATTTTTCTTTTTTGGAATTGGTGTATTCCCAAGAGGTGGGGGAGGGGGGGTGAATTGGAATTTTAAAATTTATCTGCAAGGTTATGAAATACCCGTATAATACAACCGAGGATCTTTCTATGCAATTCCCAATGCGCCAATAATGTAATGTGCAGAAATTTAAATCAAGCACATCATTCACACCATAACATATATGTGCAGTAAATATAAAGTGCAGAACTATAAACAAGATACATGATATGTTATTGGGGTTCGACCAACTTTGCCCGTGTCCTTGCATCTAGATCGAAAGCCTGAGGATTCCACTAAAGGCTCACTTAGCGGGTGGAGCGGTACCAATTACAACCAGGTCAATTATCACAGGGCTAACCTCAACCTTTACAACCAGGTCAATTAAGAAGGCTGACCTCAACCTACACGCCTTAAGAGGATGGCGCATCTAGCTTTCCTAACCGGGTCTAAGCCAATCCGAGACTATTTCAAAGGACTAGTCTCCCTCTTCAGACCCGTGCCTGGAAACACAACAGTAATTTCATAGTCAATGAAATGGTACAACGATTATGCTTTCAAGTAAAGCAGATATGTACCCTATTATGAGCAATCACGTACATCACCAAATGATATAATATGTAAGCTCAATGTGGTTTACTAGATCAACTCTCAAATATATTTGCAATCAATGTAATCAGCGTGTGAGAGTGCAAACTAGTATGATCTTTGTATCACAATAAGTATTCAATCTAAATGCTCACACAAAGAGCTTACACAAAGATATCAATCAACTCTCAAATATTTCAATCAGCTAAATATCTCAATCATATAAAGCTTAATCAACGTATAACTTTGGTTTGCAAAAGGAGAATTCAATCTTTGTGTTCAACACAAGATATAAGTCAAAGAATATTGCAATAAAGATTTTCACCTTATAAACAAATATCTCTTCAAATAGTTTTCAAGATAAAGTGCATTAGATATTTGAAAATGATTTAGAAAATATTTTGCAACCAAAATGAAATACAAGCTTCTCAAGATGCTATAATGAAAGTGTAATCTCAGAAGATCTAACAAAGTCTTCTAAGGATAGACTTATTAACAAAGTCCCCTAAGAATACTTAAGGTTTGGCTCTCAAGAAAAGTTATATTATACAATCACACACCAAAGGAGAGCAAACCCTCTTAGGGCAAACAATCACTCAAAACAAACTTACGAAGGATTTAGGCAATCAGAGAAGGTAAGTATGAGTGAATGGAGTGTGAAAATGAGTAGTAGGATTTTTGGGAATGAGAGAGAATTTCTTAATCGGGTTTGCTAATCAGGTTACTAATCATTCCAAATGAGGGGGTATTTATAGACTTCCCCTGAATTATAACCGTTAAGGATATGTTCGGAATTATTAGAAAAGATTTAATAATATTTAATTATTTTAATCCTATTTTACCAAGTTAACCACGGTAAAAAAATAGGTCCAACCTGTGAGCACCGATCGACCAAGACAAGTTCGGTCAACCTAAGTTCTTGGGGTTCGGTTGACCAGGCCAAAAATAAACTGCCCGTTCAATCGACCAGACATGTATGTCGGAGGGCAACTTTTCCATATTTGCGAGGTTCGGTAGACCAGGGTCATTTTGAACTAAATTGATTGGTCGACCACACCATTGGGTTCCCAGACGTGGGAACTCAGTTGACCAGGTTGGCGGTATACATTTTTCTCTCGGTCGACTAGGAAGCCAAAATGTTGACCTCCTAGGAGGTTCGGTCGACCGGGGCAAAATGAACTACATAGGTCGGTCAACCGGGCTCTGGTCAACTTGTTGACCCAGAAAAGGTTTGGTCGACTGGGAGCAAAATACACATGAGGTGCCGGTCGACCGAAGGTGCACATTTTGTGCAATTCAGTCCTGTTTCATCCAACAATCACCCTATTGAAGTGTCTAAAAAAAACAAGTGAGTGTCTGAGTGTCCTATGGTCTTTTCTGAGTTCAATTTTATTTTTGATTCATTTTGAGATTACCTATTAGACCATGCATATGATGTGTGTGTGATTATTACAGACCAAAAGCCCTAATTACTATTACTGACCCTTTACATGAATGAAATATATTACAACATAAAAATTGAGTCTTCAATCTTCACTTTCTTCCATGTGCATTAAGATCTTTCAATTTAAGTTCCTACACATAACCTTAAACACCCATTAGATATAATGAGTATTTGTCATAATCAAAACCGGGCTTGACCTAAAAGGTCAACATTCTCCCCCTTTTTGATGATGACAAATACAGCCAACAAAAATATGGGTATAGGCCTAAGAAGGCTTCCCCTATCAATATGCATCCAATTATTTTAACTAAATTACTTTACCTAATTATTTTTGCCTCTCCATCTCCCCCTTTTGACAACAGCAGAAAGGGCTGTAAGAATTAATTGCTCTAGGCAATAGGTAAGTATTACATTTATACATGGTTGCCAACCAGCTCATATCCCATCAATCTTAGGGTAACAACAGAGAATACATCTGCAAACCTCCTTCTTCTCAGTACAGCCATATTGGCTCGGATGACACCCGCTACCAAAAATAATTTGTTCAGAATCCTTCCATATGGCATGATGATCCGATGTCCAATCGTCTTGGCCAACATCCATCATATCATAAGGCTGGATTGATATAGCTTTTTATGAGCTAACAGACACCATATAACAAAATAGTCAAGGAAGGAGACATGCACCTTGGATCCTGCCTTGGGCAGGATATAATATGTAATCATATGGTGCACAATTTTGGCCTCTAAGATGAACTGCCTATATTAAGGAGGTCGATTCTAACTGGCTACCAATGGATCAGATATGGTCAAATTGGTGAAGACGGCAATGGTGAACTCTTGTTTGTGTAACTAGGATGTTACCAATTCTCGGCATTCAAAATCCCCACGATTAACATCAAGAATTCCAGATAAAGATTCTACATCAAAACGAATATATGTCCCTATAACCCTGGAGAAATATCCATTCTCGTCGTTTCCTAGGCTAGTGTAAAACAATTTAACATAGGTGGGGTAATGACCACTGGGTTGGTAAGAGATGAAAATTTTCCACCCCTAATACTCAAACATATTCATAATATTTCCAAAATATTGATCCATAAACTCGAGATCCAGAATCTTACCTAAACTAACTTCTTTAGGATGAAACTCTCGCACATATTTGCTTCTTGCATGATCTGATAGAAGCCAGTTATCTTTAGCATGTGCCAGATCATGGGCTTCAATGCGAACATCTGGATGCACCATGAGTGTAGTAGGAAATGGGTTTAGTACAGATCTAGGAGTATGAAATGGTGTAAGGAGGGACAGTGAAGAAGCTTTGAAAATTTCTAGTAAAAATGAGCTCTAGGCATGAAAAACACATCTAAATACCACAGTTCGATTGACTAGGAAGATATTTGGCCGATCGTTAATTCAAATTCTTCACGAACCGACACTGTTCAGTCGACTAGAAAGAATTTGAGCTGAAATAGGTAGTCGACCAAGGTGGCATACTGTTCTTTTGTTCGATTGACCAAGGGAAAACCAACAGGTTCGATCGACCGAAGTGGAGAGGTTTACGAAGTGTTGGTCGATCGTTTGGTCAAAGTTAGGGGGTTCGGTCAACTGGGAGCTCTAGTTTAGTAAGTGCTCGGTTAATCGAGCATAGTTAATTTCTTCGATTTGACTTTGTTTTGACCAAAAATTTTCTTTGAGTTCCAATTTGATATGTTGCATATATTTTCATATTAACATGAATTTTAAGGATCCTTGGTGAAATAATATCATACAATTAAAGCACGTACCAAGATTTGACGGATTAAACATAGATTACTTCCTAGTTTTGCAGTTACCACAACCCCTAACCTTAAAGACTAACGAAAGATCAATTAGAACATGATTTCACCTTCACACTTTTCCTTAAGTCCTAAGGGATTGTTAGCTTTGGTGTACTCCCAAGAGGGGGGGGGGGTGAATTGGAAATTTAAAATTTTATCTCCTAGGTTAATCTATCCAGCAGTAGTACATACACAACCTAGGGTCTGTTTATGCAATTTCCAAATGCGCAGATAAATATAATATGGAAATTAAATCATACGCATCATTCACATAATAACATACACGTGCAGTAAATATAAAGTGCGGAAATATAAATAGACACACGATATGTTATCAGGGTTCGGCCAACTATGCCTACGTCCTCGCCTCTAACTTGCAAGCCCGAGGATTCCATTAAAGCTCACTTAAAAGGTGGAGCAGCACCGATTATAACCAGGTCAATTAGCACAGGGCTGACCTCAACCTTTACAACCAGGTCGATTAGCAGGTCTGACCTCAACCTACACCTTGCTAGGATGGTGCACCTAGTTTTCCTAACCGGGTCTAAGCCAATCCAGGACTATTCAACAGGGCTAATCTCCCTCTTCAGGCCTGCGCCTGGAATACAATAAATGTGTATAAAATTTGTACACGAAAATGTGCTTCTTACACAAGCAGGTATGTGTACCAGTACACACAATATACTTAATTAATCACATATCAACGGTATAGGAAATATAAGCTCAATGATGTGATTTTGTGCAAGCAACACTCAATAAGGTATTATCACTAATATGCTCAAGAGTGTTCTACTCAAGCTATTTCTTTGAAACAATAAATATCAAATCTCAATAATGAATCAAAGTTTCAAAATGCTGCAAATATTCAGAACAATTCAAAAATATTTTCTTCAATGAAATATACTCAAGAGTTGTTTGAAAGAATAATATAGCTTGTTAAAAAATATTTTGCACAACAAAATCAAGCTATAGGAATCTTTGCAATGACAATGCAAAGATCCTTAAGCTATTAGGTTTTTCCCAACACAAGATTTATTAAATAAAATTTGTGGGAAAACCTTGCTTAACTCCCCAAAATCAATACCAATCAACCAAACAAGGTAATGGGAGTATGAGCAATAATACTAAGCAATAATCAAAGCAAGAACTCTCACAAACTCAGAATGTATCAAAGGAATGGAAATTTGAGAGTATTTTGGGCAAAATGAGATTTTGAGATAGAGAGGATTTTTTCTAATTATTTTAGCTAATCTCAGTTAATCTTTTCACAAATGAACCCATATTTATAGACAAGGTCAAAAATATAACCCTTTGGGACCTATTGGGTATTCTTAGAAAAGTTCTAAAATGCTTAAGTAATATTAACACAAATTAACCCTTGTTTACCATGGGTAAATTAATTTTAACCCGACAAGGTTCGGGTGGCTGAATCAAGGTTTGGTTGCCCGAATAAACAGAGTAATAAAAGTAGTTTAAATGAATTCGATTGCCCATTTCATGGTTCGATAGCCCGAACAAAAGTTAGAAACATTTTTCCGTAAGTTCGGGTGCCTAGTCCTAGGTTCAGTTAACCAAACTAACAAGTTCGGTCGCCCGATGCCTTTTTGAACACAATGGTTTGGGTGCTTGGGTTGGTGAAAAGCACTTTGACATGGGTTTGGTTGCCCGAGGGAGATGTGCTCATTTGTGGTTTAGTCACCCGAAACCTGGTCAACCCGCTGACTTCTCAGCGGTTTGGGCGCCCAAGGTGTTTTGAACACAACGGGTTTGGTCACCCGACCTCTCATAATTTTTTCTTATTTAGTCCATTTTTAAGCCAATTGATTCCCCTGATAATGTATGTGATATGGGGACTATTTTGTGCATTTGTGTAGGGACTTAGGGACTTTTCAAGTACGCCTAAAAACCTGGCGTCTATGGTCTCTATGGTTAGTCTATGACATTTCTGAGCTTACAAAACCTACATGCATGACATGCAGAGATTATTACAGACCTATATCCTAATTACTATTACAAACCCAATAACATTACAACAAATAATAAATGTGTCGAGGTCTTCACTTCTCTTCAGGTTGCCGCATGCCATTATATAAACTTGTCAATGAGTACCTGCACACAAACTTGGCAACCATTAAATACCAAGGTATTTGTCATGATCAAAACAGAGTATGACCCATAGGGTCAACAGGGATTTTCTATCATGACCAACCAATACATTTCTCTTTCCAAGCCTCTGGCACTTCTGAGTAGACAATTATACCAAACATGCCCTTTTCTCATACAAGATGAGCAAATTTTATACACACGTGAAGGATTATGCTTGTTTATTTTAGATTTACTCATTGGGGCATCATTGTGGGTTTTTTGAATAGAACATATACCCTTTTTGAAAGATTTATTTCTTTTGAACCTCAAGGGTTTATTAAGATTATTCTTTTCACATTTTACTTTGGGTGAAGCTCTAGAAAAATCACTTACTTCTATCCTTAAGCAGATAATTTTCAATATCTTTTTAATTTTTCTCTTATCAAGAATAGCATGATATTCTTTTAATTCTCTTAATTGTATAGCTATCCTTTTGTTTTGATTTTTTAGAAAATTTTTATGATATGACATGCCAACTAGAGACTTTTGAATTTTAAATGACTTCTTTTCTAGTTGTCCATTCAATGATATGCTTTCATCACACACCTCACTGCATGATTCAATACATGATTTATCTTTATAATTATCATATGAATCCATGCATACAATACTATTATCAGAAGCAATTGGTGATATTATAAGATATATCACTATTATTACATGAATCATTTCATGCTATATCAATAGTAATTTCACAAGAAATATCAAATGATTCATTAAAAAAATTAGCACAATAATTTGCACATTAATCATTGCATGTGATAACACCAGTATTGTCACAAAGAGCCATAAATAATTGTTCACATGATATTTTGCAACAATCAGCATAAGAGTCATCAACAACATAACAAACAGAAGATGAATCATATACCTCCTCGTTGATTACTAGCTCATGATTCGCCTCTGTAAGATCATATGATCTTGGAGCTTCTAGAGTGGCAATTTCTTTGTGCACTACTACATGCCATAATCTCATGAAGAACATCAGTATCTAAAGCACAATATAGCATGTCCATGGCATATGAATTTGCATGCATCGAATTAATATTATTTTCTATAGGCATACAAATTCCATTTACAATCACCTGCCAGACCCTCTAGTTCATTGATTTTATGAAAATACTCATTCTAATTTTCCACGTGGTGTGATTGACACCACAAAATATAGGAGGATTGAAAGGTGACTGACCCTCACTGAATGGGGATACACCTATTTGAGCCATTGCGATCTTTTTTCAAATATGTTTAAGTCAAGTGTAATAAGGCTCTAATACCAATTGTTGGAATTGATGTATTCCCAAGAGAGGGGGGGGGGGAGTGAATCGGAATTTTAAAATTTATCTCCTAGGTTAAATGAAATACTCATATAATACAACCTAGGGTCTTTCTATGCAATTCCAAATGCGCTAATAATGTAATGTGCAAAAATTTAAATCAAGCACATCATTCATATCATAACTTACATGTGCAGTAAATATAAAGTGTAGAACTATAAATGAGACGCACGATATGTTATCGGGGTTCAGCCAATTGTGCCTACGTCCCCGCCTCTAGCTCGCAAGCCCGAGGATTCCACTAAAGGCTCACTTAGTGGGTGGAGCAGCACCGATTACAACCAGGTCAATTATCACAGGATTGACCTCAACCTTTACAACCAGGTCAATTAGCGGGGCTGACCTCAACCTACATGCCTTAACAAGATGGCGCACCTAGCTTTCCTAATCGGGTCTAATCCAATCTGGAACTATTTCAAAGAGCTAGTCTCCCTCTTCAAGCATGTGCCTGGAAATACAACAGTAAGTTCAGAATCAATGAAATGGTATAGTGATTAAGCTTTCAAGTAAAGCAGATATGTACCCAGTTACGAGCAATCACATACACAACCAAGTGATATAATATGTAAGCTCAATGTGGTTTAATATATCAACTCTCAAATATAATTGCAATCAATGTAATCAGTGAGTGAGAGTGTAAACTAGTATGATCTTTGTATCACAATAAGTATTCAATCTAAATGCTCACACAAAGACTTCAATCAACTCTTAAATATTTCAATCAGCTAAATATCTCAATCATATAAAGCTTAATCAACATAAAACTTTGGTTTGCGAAAAGAGAAGCCAATCTTTGTGCTCAGTAGAAGATATAACTCAAAGAATATTGCAATAAATATTTTCACCTCATAAACAAATATATTTTCAAATATTTTTCAAGATAAAGTGCACTAGATATTTGAAAATGATTTAGAAAAGATTTTGCAACCAAAATGAAATACGAGCTTCTCAAGATGCTAAAATGAAAGTGAAATCTCAGAAGATCTAACAAAGTCTTCTAAGGATAGACTTATTAACAAAGTCCCCTAAGAATACTTAAGGTTTGGCTCTCAAGAAAAGGTATATTATACAATCACACACGAAAGGAGAGCAAACCCTCTTAGGGCAAACAATCACTCAAAAACAAACTTACGAAGAATTTAGGCAATAGGAGAAGGTAAGTATGAGTGAATGGAGTGTGAAAATGAGTAGTAGAATTTTTTAGAATGAGAGAGAATTTCTTAATTGGGTTTGCTAATCAGGTTATTAATCATTCCAAATGAGGGGCTATTTATAAACTTTCCCTAAATTATAACCTTTAAGGCCATGTTTGGAATTATTAGAAAAGAATTAATGATATTTAATTATTTTAACCCTTTTTTACCGAGTTAACGACTTTAAAAAAATATGCCTAACCCGAGAGCACCAGCCAACTAGGACAAGTTCGATGGACACAAGTTCTTGGGGTTCGGTCAACTGGTCCAAAAATGAACTGCCTGTTCGGTCGACCGGACATATATGTCTAAGGGTGATTTTTCCATATTTGTGAGGTTTGGTCAACCAGGTACATTTTGAACTAAATTGGTCGGTCAACCATACCATTGGGTTCCCACACGTGGGAACTCGGTCGACCAGGCTGGTGGTATACATTTTTCTCTCAGTCGACTAGGAAGTCAAAATGTTGACTTCCAAAGAGGTTTAGTCGACTAGGGCCAAATGACCTACATAGGTTGGTCGATCGGGCTCTGGTCAACTTGTTGACCTGGACAAGGTTCAGCCAACGGGGGGCAAAATACACATGAGGTGCCGGTCGACCGAAGGTGCACATTTTGTACAATTCGGTCCTGTTTCATCCAACAATCACCCTATTCAAGTGCCTAACACATACAAATGAGTGTGTGAGTGTCCTAAAGGTCTTTTATAATCCAATTTTATTTATGATTCATTTTGAGCTTACCTATTAGACCATGCATGTGACGTGTGTGTGATTATTACAGACCAAAAGCCCTAATTACTATTATAGACCCTTTACATGTATGAAATATATTACAACATAAAAATTGCATCTTCAATCTTCACTTTCTTCCATGTGCATGAAGATCTTTCAATTTAAGTTCTTGCACATAACCTCAAACACCCATTACATATAATGAGAATTTGTCATAATCAAAACCGGCCTTGACCTATAAGGTCAATAGCTTTCTTGCTCTCAAATCTACCAGTTCTCTCAAAGCTCTCTTGTGCAATCAATTTCTAAATTTCACTACTGAGATTTTTCTGAATTAAAGGCCACGGTGCTTGTGTTCTTAACTGAGTTTTACAAGTAAGAAAGAACCCCGGTAATATCTTCTTGAGCTTCATCTTTACATATTGTG
Source organism: Malania oleifera (assembly GCF_029873635.1). NCBI lineage: Eukaryota > Viridiplantae > Streptophyta > Magnoliopsida > Santalales > Ximeniaceae > Malania > Malania oleifera. The sequence goes on along the minus strand of NC_080427.1, from coordinate 4,643,451 downwards.
ATTTTGATTAAAGTATATAAATTTAAATTGTACTAACCAGCTCTATATGAGAGCATCTCTTGTACACAAATAATTTGTTCTTTTCTTGTAGTTTTTTGATGATTCCAAGTTGTTGGATCATTGGACCAAGCGTGGGGTATCGCTTGGAGAGGCGTTGCTCTAACCAATTGAAGGAGTGACTAAGCATGGGGTGTCGCTTGTAATGGTTTTTTCCGCTCAGAAAGGAATGCTATAGTGGAATCCTTAGGTGGTATTGGCCTAAGGCGAGGATGTAGGCTGGGGATAAGTCAAACATCGTAAAAAACATGGTGTCACTCTCCTTCCTTACTCTCTTTATTTTCAATGTTTATATACATTGTGTTGTGTATGCAAAGTGCAGGTAGTTGAAACGAAAAACTAAGATTAAAAGAAGACTCTTAATATAAGAAAGTACATTTTGATTAAACTTTTGCAGAAACCCAAAAATGAAGTATGTTGTTTAATCGTTTGCAGAAATCTTGCTTAAGAGAGTGCAAACAAAATTCATTAACCACTAGGCTTACATATATTCATAAGGCAATAACCAAATACCTTGAGCAGAAAATTGCTAATGTGTTGCAGATTATATTTTAGTTGGGTATTTTGTGATTGATTACTTTAGTTATGGATTGGTTGGTTGATTGTTTAAGTTTTGGTTTACTTGTGTTGTGTTGAAGTGTTGGTTTGTGGACTAAATAATTAACTAAGCTTTTTCTATGTGTTTGATAAATCAACAAGAGGTTAAAGAATTCATAAAAGAAACTAAGATTTTAATAACCCAATTCAACCGCCCCTCTTGGGACAAATCCTTAACTTTCAATTGGTATCAGAGCAGGGTTGTAGCAAATTCTAACTAAAAGCTACATAAAAATTTATATTGCATACCTAGGAGTAGCTCCCTTTGGAGAGGGTCAATCCTCAACTAGACCACCTATTTTTGTGGACTTAATTATACTTTTTGGAAATAAAAATGAGGATATATATTCAAACCATGGATTGGAAAGCATGGAAGGTTGTCACACATGGTGACTACATTCCTACTAAAATCGTAAATGGCAATGAACTTCCTAAAGAAGATAAAGACTTGACCAAAAATGATGCAAGTAAACTCTAGTGCCATTAATGCACTATATTGTGCTTTAGATTTTAATGAGTTTAATAGGGCCATGGCATGTATACCAACCAATGAAATTTGGGACAAATTAGAAGTAACTTATGAAGGAACTATAGATATTAGAGATAGTAGAATCGGTATGCTCACAAGCGAGTATGAAGCTTTCAAGATGAACCCAATGAAACCAAAACAAATATATATATATATATATATATATATATATATATATATATTAGATTCACTCATGTCATAAGACTCCCTTAATGCTTTAGGAAAGAATTACTCAACTTATGAAATGATTCGAAAAATCCTTAGAGGCCTTCCCCCTAGTTAGGAACCTAAAGCCACAGCAATTACAGAAGGAAGAAACCTTAAGAATAACCCACTAGATGAACTTATTGGATCTCTTCTCACCTATGAGATGGCTATAAATGAAAGAAATGCTAAAAACAAAAATAGAAAATCTATAGCCCTTAAGGCTGCAAAAGCAAGCTCTAGTGAAGAAGAGGAAGATACAAGTGACTTAGATGATGAAGAACTAGCATTCATTACTAAGAGGTTTGGAAAATTCTTTAAAATAAACAAAAAAGTTTGCTAGAAAGTTTAAAGGGTCAAAATAAGATGAAGATGAAGAAAAGGAAATTAGTAAAAAGAAAACAAAAGCTGAACCTCCAACATGCTATAATGGTAAGAAACTTGTACATATAAAATTAGATTGTCCACAACTTAAGAAAGATTTCAAAAAGAAAAGGAAAAAGGCAATGAAATCAACTACTTGGGATAATATGAGTACAACTAGTTCTGATAATGAATAAAGTAACCAAGAGGTCACTTGCTTTATGGCATGGGACGATGAGGAAAGCTTCTCATTCAAATCAATTAATGATTCTTGCAATGATTCATCTGACGAATCCAATGACGAAAGTATATCATCTTATGAAGAACTTCAAAATGAACTATTCAAGGTGTATAAGATCTTAGTTAATGTGACTAAAAGATATACATCATTGAAAAATAAGAATGAAGGTGCAATGGAAGAGTTGGAATCTCGAAGATTTGCTGAAAGAGAAAAAGATTTAAAAATCAATAGATTAGAAAACAAGAATGAGAAGGTGATAAAAGAACTAGAAGATTTAAAGTCCAAAATTTCTATGGATAAAGAAAAAGTATATTTCTGAACTAGAAAATAAAATTACCAAGCTGTCTCAAAATCAAGAAAAGGGTAAAAATATACAAAATTCAGAAATCTATGATCTTAAGAGAAAAATTGAGGATCAAAAAAATATCATCTACAACTTCACTAAAGGAAAAGAAAATTTAAATAGAATGATTGGTGCACAAATAATGTCTTTGAATAAAGAAGGCATAGGGTTCAATGGAGTTGAAAATATGAGGAAAAAGAACCTCTATATGTGGTACTTTACAAAAAACCTCCAAAGACTAGGCTAGCAACTCCTCTAATGCTTATACTCAAACTACATGTTTTCTATGTAAGAAGAAAAGACACATTAAGTTCAAATGTCCATTAAAGAGGAAAGATGTGAAAATTAGACAAGTTTGGAGAATAAAGGAATCAACTTCTTCTAAACCATCCAAACCGAAGAAAGTATGGGTACGTGGATAAAAAGCCTAGTTCACAAACTAAGGACTCCAAAGATATTAGGATTAGTTGTTCCTTTTTGAGAAATCTAATTAATCCAATTCAATACAAGGATAATGAACTAGCTGAAATAAAGAAAAGCTTATGAGATAATTGACAAATCACAAAATGTCATCGATAACCTCAAATTAAGGGTAGCTTAATTGAACATGGCTTATCTTCAAAGAACAAGGATGCTATATGTCTCAAAAGGTGATGCTAAAAAGATGCTTGAAGCCTAATAATTTGATAAAGCATAGTAGGGAAGTAATTTACAAAGGTTTCAGGATAAGAATAAAAAGATTTTTGAAAATTTACAAACTTTAGATGACTGAGCTTTTCAGGATAAGAATAGAAAGATTTTTGAAAATTTTTAGACTTTAGAAAATTGAGCTTGTAATCTCAGATGACTAAGCAATGTAGCACTAAAGGCTCAGACGACTGAGCCTAGCTCTCAGGTGACTGAGGTGCTATTACCTATTCAGTTTCTTGATTCTGAAAATCTTCAGAAGACTGAACTAAATCTTCAGTCTTCTGAGGTCACGGGAACTATATATTTAATACTAAGAGCTTATTGATGACTATAACATTGAAACAAATAAAAAAAAAAATATGAAATTGTTGGCCAAAATCATAGGTTGATTCGTACAAGGCTTAACTTAAAAGTATTGAGGTTTGGAAAGCAATATGAATTTTGGGAATTCATATAAAATCAAAATAAAGAAAATCTAAAGCAAATTGTGCTTATTGCATAAGTATTTTGATTAAGAAAATATATTTAAGCAAAATGAGAGATATTTAAGAAAAAGAGATACTTGAGCAACATGAGAACAATTTGATCAAAATTGTACCGTAATGCACAAATGATAATAATATGCTCCATGCTTATATATGTTGATATACTACACACTAAATGCTGATATTCTAATATGCATATGTGGTGAGATACTAATGATATGAACTAAATACAGAGCTATGACTATGCTAGAATGCTGACATGTATGATATCTTGATATTGCCAAAGACATGATAATGACTTGACTTATATTGATGATTTATGGCTCACTATAAATTGCAAATTTGAGTATGAAATTATGTAACATGATTACAAAAAATGAATCTTGATATGATATTAAAATATGAGTATGAAATTAATTCTTGACCATATCATTTTAAATGCTTTTGATGGATCACATTATATATATCTCTTGCATGATTGGCTAATGGATAAACATATTATGATCAAAATATATGCTGGCTTATGGACCTTTGTATTGCAATCTAAATGTGAAATTTCTTTTGGTCATTAGTACCTTTAATTCGGTTTATCTTCTTGTTGATATATATATATATATATATATATATATATATATATAGAGAGAGAGAGAGAGAGAGAGAGAGAGAGAGAGATTTGAGTTGCAAACTTGATATCCATGAGCAGTGCATTATATAATATTGGTATTATTCTTGATATTGGTATGCACGAGCACCTACATGAAATTAACTAATATTTGAGTATGACATGAAAATTTTGAAAAGCACAATTGGTATCCTAATGAATACATAGTTTACAATTCACAAATGAAAGTTTGAATTTATTGAATATAAGATACATTTCATTTAGGGGGAGTTAAACTTGTTACATAATGATATCATGATTTATGGAAATCATTTAAAATTATAATATACAATCTTTTGTATTTTTTTTCATGCTACTTTGGGAACTTATTGTCTATCTTTTTATGCATGTTGAATGCAAAGTTTCTATTTTGAGCCAACACTAGATCTATACTTTTGCATATGGTTGCTCATTGTCATAGTATTTATACGTTTTTCTTGATATCTTAATCTTTTTTATTGATGTCAAAAGGAAGAGAAATTTTGGGTAAAAATTGAGCATGATACTACATACTTAAGTTGATATATTGGTATTTGATCTTAATATTGAATGATGTGATTTTGATATATGAGCACGATATTGCAAATATTGTTAAGTTGATGCTTATTGTAAGGGGGAGTCTTTTTAAGGCTTACTTAATTTTTTGCTCCTTATTTGTCATCATAAAAAAGGGGAAGTTGTTAGCCTTACAAGCCCTAAAACCTTGTTTTGATGATAAAAAATTAGAAGAACTTAACATATTTGGTTAGATATTTCAGAACTCGAGTATGTAAATTCATGGCCAAGTGCTCACAAGGATCATTGAAAGCTTATACTCCAAAGAAAGATGATCAAATGAAGCTTAAAGAATATTAGGGCATGGATTCAAAGATGATCTAATAAAGCTTGAAGAACATAAGAGCATGAGTATCAAAGAGAACTTTCTAAAAGCTTAAAGTATATTTATGCTTGAAGACAAGATGGAGTCAAAGAAAAACAAGCATGAAGACTTAAGTGCTTAGAATGTCAAAGTCTTAAGAAGTCTTCATGTAAGTACTTCAAACAATTTCAATATGGATGCATGAAACTCTTAGGCCAATTACTTGGACCTAGATACCTTTTAACATACTTGGAAAATATTTTTATAAGGTCAAAAGTTATTTCAAAAAGGTTAAAATTATTTTAGGAATGAAAAGCACCAAAAATAGGATTTTTCAAATGCTGTTATTTTTCCCATATCCGCAATTGATGTGCATTTTTCTCTATCAAACACTCTTTATTTTAAAGAGTGTTCAATATTAAAGTTTTGAGATTCTCTAAGATTTCTTTTGATATCAAGAACGTATAATTTGGAGCTGTATATAAAATGTTATTATCAAAATACTAAGGGGCGGTCAAAGCTGTTAAGAAACCAAACTTTAGTCTACTAAAGAATTTCTTCATAAGAGTGAAGATTAAATTCGGTTTACTAAAGAATTTTGCTAAGAAATCCTGAAGAGGCAGTATAGCCTCAGAAGACTGAACTCTTTACTTCAGTCTTCTGACCCTATTTCTAGACTGAATTTTTCAATGTTTTAAAGAACTTAAGAAGACTGAACCTGACACTTCAGTCTATTGAACACTATTAACAATCATATTTTTAAAAAGTTTTTAAATTCAAATTTGTATTTCTTGTGCTCCAAACTTTCTATAAACTAGGGAAACACTCCAAGTCACTTGGGGAACACAAAATAGACTTGATTTCTCATTTATAAATAACCCCCCAAAGCTAAGGATTAATTGCACCAAGAAAATACAACAATCAATCTTTCTTGCTCTCAAATCTCCCAATTCTCTCAAAGCTCCCTTATGCAATCAATTTCTAAATTTCACTACTAAGATTTTGCCGATTTAAAGGCCACAGTTCTTGTGTTCTTAACTAAGTTTTACAGCAAAGAAAGAACCCCAGTAATATCTCCTTGAGCTTCATCTTTCCATATTGTGAATTTGATTGAAGTATATAGATTGAAATTGTACTAACCAGATATATATTAGAGCGTCTCTTGTACGCAAGGAATTTATTCTTGTCTTGTAGTTTCTTTTTGGCGATTCTAGGTTGTTGGATCGCTGGACCAAGCGTGGGGTATCGCTTGGAGAGGCATTGCTCTAGCCCATTGGAGGAGTGACTAAGCGTGGGGTATTGCTTGTAACGGTTTATTCCGCTTGGAAAGGAACACTATAGTGCAATCCTTAGGTTGTATTGGCCCAAGGTGAGGACATAGGCTGGGGATAAGTCGAACCTTGTAAAAAATGTGGTGTCACTCTCGTTCCTTACTCTCTTTATTTTCAGCATATATATACATTGTGTTGTGTATGCAAAGTGCAGGAAGCTTAAATCAAAAACTGAAACTAAAAGAAGACTCTTAATATAAGAAAGTATGTTTTGATTAAACTTTTGTAGAAACCCTAAAAAAGAGTACGTTGTTTAATCTTTCACGAAAATATTAGTTCAGGGAAGGCAAACAAAATTCATTGATCGCAGGGCTAACATATATTCACAGGACTATAACCATATACCTTGAGCAAAAAATTGCTAAAGTGCTGCATATTATATTTTTGTTTGGTATTTTGTGATTGATTACTTCAGTTGTTGATTGGTTGGTTGATTGTTTAAGTTTTGGTTTACTTGTTTTGTGTTGAAGTGTTGGTTTGTGGATGGAATAATTAACTAAGCTTGTGCTATGTGTTTGATCAATCAACAAGAGGTTAAATAATTCATAAAAAGAACTAAAATTTTAATAACCAAATTCACCCTCCCTCTTGGAACAACTCCTTAACTTTCAATTGGTATCAGAGTGGGGTTGTAGCAAATCCTAGCTAGAAGCTACATAAAGATTTATATGGCACACCTAGGAGTATCTTCCTTTGGAAAGGATCAATCCTCAACTAGACCACCTATTTTTTGTGGACTTAATTATACTTTTTGGAAAGAAAAAAAAAAAAAAAAAAGAGGATATATATTCCAACCATGGATTGGAAAGCATGGAAGGTTGTCACACATCGTGACTACATTCCTACTAAAACCATAGATGGCAAAGAAGTTCCTAAAGAAGAAAAATACTTGACCGACAATGATTACAAAATGATGCAAGTAAACTCAAGTGCCATGAATGCACTATATTGTGCTTTAGATATTAATGAGTTTAATAGGGTCATGGCATGCATGTCAGCCAATGAAATTTGGGACAAATTGGAAGTAACTTATGAAGAATCTATAGATGTTAGAGATAGTAGAATTGACATGCTCATAAGCGAGTGTGAGGCTTTCAAGATGAACCTGGATGAAACCATAACAAATATGTATACTAGGTTAACTCATATCATAAAATCCCTTAATGCCTTAGGAAAGAATTACTCAACTTATGAAATGAGTCAAAAAATCCTTAGAGGTCTTTCACCCAGTTGGGAACCTAAAGCCACAGCTATAATGGAAGGAAGAAACCTTAAGAATACCTTACTAGATGAACTTATTGAATCTCTTCTCACCTATAAGATGGCTATAAATAAAAGAAATGCTAAAAAGAAAAATAGAAAATCCATAGCCCTTAAGGCAGCAAAAGAAAGCTATAGTGAAGAAGAGGAAGATACATGTGACTTAGATGATGAAAAACTAGCATTCATTACTAAGAGTTTTGGAAAATTCTTTAAAAGAAACAAAAAGTTTACCAGAAAGTTTAAAGGGTCAAAATCATATGAAGAAGAAGAAGAAAAGAAAATCAATAAAAACAAAACAAAAGTTGAACCTCCAACATACTATAGTTGTAAGAAAGGTTGACATATAAAATCAGATTGCCCAAAACTTAAGAAATATTCCAAAAAGAAAAGAAAAAAAGCAAGGAAATAAGCTACTTGGGATAATATGAGTACAACTAGTTCTAATAATGAATAAAGTGACCAAGAGGTCACTTGCTTTATGGCGTGGGACGATGAGGAAAGATCCTCATCCAAATCAATTAATGATTCAATGATGAAAGTATACCATCTTATGAAGAAATTCAAAATGAACTATTCAAGGTGCATAAAATCTTGGTTAACGTGACTAAAATATATACATCATTGAAAACTAAGAATGAAAGTGTAATGAAAGAGTTGGAATCTCTCAGATTTGCTGAAAGAGAAAAAGATTTAAAAATCAATAGACTAAAAAGCAAGAATGAGAAGGTGATAAAAGAACTAGAAGATTTAAAGTCCAAAATTTCTATGGATGAAGAAAAAGACTTATATATTTCTGAACTAGAAAATAAAATTACCAATATGTCTCAAAATCAAAAAATGGGTAAAATTATACAAAATTCAAAAATTTAAGATCTGAAGAGAAAAATTGAGGATCAAAACAAAATCAGTTATAACTTCACTAAAGGAAAAGAAAATTTTGATAGAATGATTGGTGCACAAAGAATGTTCTTGAATAAAGAAGGCATAGGGTTCAATGGAGTTGAAAATACAAGGAAAAATAACCCCTATAAGGGGTACTTTACAAAAAGCCTCGAAAGACTATGCTAGCACCTCCTCTAATGCTTATACTTACACTAGATGTTTTCTATGTAAGAAAAAAGGACACATTAAGTTCGAATGTCCATTAAAGAGGAAAGATGTGAAAATTAGACAAGTTTAAAGAATAGAATAATCAACTTCTTCTAAACCATACAGACCCAAGAAAGTATGGGTACCTAGGTAAAAAGCCTAGTTCACAAACTAAGGACTCCAAAGGTATTAGGATTAGTTGTTCCTTTTGGAGAAAGCTAATTAATCTAATTCAATACAAGGATAATTAACTAGCTGAAAGAACGAAAATTTTTTGAGATAATTCAAAAATCACAAAATGTCATTGGTAGCCTCAAATTAAGAGAAGCTTAATTGAACATGGCTTATCTTCAAAGAACAAGGAAGTTATATGTCTCAAAAGGTAATGCTAAAAAGATGCTTGAAGCCTAATAATTTGATAAAGCATAGTAGGGAAGTAATTTACGAAGGTTTCGAATTAAGAATAGAAGGATTTTTGAAAAATTATATACTTTGGACGATTGAGCTTGTAATCTCATATGACTAAACATTGTAGCACTGAAGGCTCAGAGGACTGAGGTGCTACTGCTTGTTCAACTTTCTGATTATGAAAATCTTTGGACGACTGAACTAAATTTTCAGTCTTCTGAGGTCGTGGGAACTATATATTTAATACTTTAAGAGCTTATTGACGACTATAACATTGAAACAAATAAAAACAAAAATGATGTTGGCCAAAATCATGGATGATTTGTACAAGACTTAACTTATAATTTTTAAGATTTGGAAAACAATATGAATTTTGGGAATTCATATGAAATCAAAAGAAAGAAAATCTAAAGCAAATTGAGCCTATTGCATGAGTATTTTGATTAAGAAAAAATATTTAAGCAAAATGAGAGATATTTAAGAATGAGAGATACTTGAGCAACATGAGAACAATTTGAAAAAAATTGTAGCATAATGCACAAATGATAATAATATGCTCCATGCTTATATATGCTGATATGATACATGCTAAATGCTAATATTCTGACATGCATATGTGGTGAGATACTAATAATATGAACAAAATACTGAGCTATGACTATGCCAAAATGCTGACATGTATGATATCTTGATATGGTCAAAGACATGATAATTACTTGACTTATATTGATGATTTAAGGCTCACTATATATTGCAAATTTGAACATGAAACTATTTAGCATGATTATGAAGCATGAATCTTGATACAATATTAAAATATGAGTATGAAATTAATTCTGGACCATATCAGTTTAAATGCTAATGAAGGATCACATTATATATATATCTCTTGCATGATTGACTAATGGATAAACATATTATGATTGAAATATATGCTGGCTTATGGACCTTTGTATTGCAATCTAAATTTGAAATTTTTTTTGGTCCTTAGTACCTTTACTTTGGTTAATCTTGTTGTTGATATAAAAAGGGAGAGAGATTTGAGTTGCAAACTTGATATCCATGATCAGCGCATGATGTGATATTAGTATTATTCTTGATATTGGTATCCATGAACACTTACATGAAATTAATTGATATTTGAGCATGACATAATAAATTTGGAAAGCACAATTGGTATCTTCATGAATACATAGTTTACAATTCACAAATGAAAGTCTGAATTTATTGAATATAAGATACATTTCATTCAAGGGGAGTCAGACTTGTTAAATAATGATATCATGATTTATGGAAATCATTGAAAATTATGATATATAATCTTTTGTATTTTTTTTTCATGCTACTTTGGGAACTTATTATCTATTTTTTTATGCATGAGGAATACAAAGTTTTTATTTTGAGTCTTCACTAGATCTATACTTTCACTTATGGTTGCTCATTGCCTTAGTATTTATATGTTTTTCTTGATATCTTACTCTTTTTTATTGATATCAAAATGGGGAGAAATTTTGGACAAAAATTGAGCATGATACTACATACTTAAGTTAATATAATGGCATTTGATCTTGACTGATGTGATCTTGATCTTGAATGATGTGATTTTGATATATAAGTAGGATATTGAAATTAATATTGAAATTGATCTTGATATTGCAAATATTGTTAAGTTAATGCTTATTGTAAGGGGGAGTTTTTTAAGGCTTACTCAATTTTTTGCTCCTTATTTATCATCATCAAAAAGGGGGAGATTGTTAGCCTTACAAGCCTTAAAATCTTGTTTTGATGATAAAAAATTAGAGGAACTTAACATATTTGGTTAAGTTATGATATTTCAGGACTCAAGTATGTGAATACAAGGTCAAGTGCTCACAAAGATCATTGAAAGTTTATACTCCAAAGAAAGATGATCAAATGAAGCTTAAAGAATATTAGGGCATGGATTCAAAGATGATCTAATAAAGCTTGAAGATCATGAGAGCATGAATATTAAAGAGAACTTGCTAAAAGCTTAAAGTATATTTATGGTTGAAGACAAGATGGAGTCAAAGAAAGACAAGCATGAAGACTTAAGTGCTTAAAATGTCAAAGTCTTAAGAAGTCTTTATGTAAGTAGTTCAAACAATTTCAATATGGATGCATGAAACTCTTAGGTTAATTACTTGGACCTAGATACCTTTTAACATACTTGGAAAATATTTTTATAAAGTCAAAAGTTATTTCAAAAAGGTTAAAATTATTTTAGGAATGAAAAGCACCAAAAATATGATTTTTCAAATGCTGTTATTTTTCCCATATCCACATTGATGTGCATTTTTCTCTATCAAACATTCTTTATTTTAAAGAGTGTTTAACATGAAAGTTATGTGATTTTCTCTTATATTTTTGTTGATATCAAGTACGTATAACTTGGAGTTGTATATAAAATGTTATGATCAAAATACTATAGGGGGGTCAAAGCTGTCAAGAAACTAAGGTTTTTGTCTGGCTAGAAGACTGAAGTTTAACTTCAGTCTACTAAAGAATTTTTTGGAGAAGTCCTGAAGAGGCAATGTAGCCTCAGAAGACTGAACTCTTCACTTCAGTCTTATGACCCTGTTTTGAGACTAAATTTTTCAATGTTTTAAAGTACTTCAAAAGACTGAAGCCGGCACTTTAGTCTACTGAACACTGTTAACGGTCATATTTTTTAAATATTTTTAAATTCAAATTTTTATTTCTTCTGCTCCAAACATTCTATAAACTTTGGAAACACTCCAAGTCACTTAGGGAACACAAAATAGATTTGATTTCTCATCTATAAATAACCCTCCAAGACTAAGGATTAATTACACCAAGAAAATACAGCAATTGAGCTTTCTTGCTCTCAAATCTCCCAATTCTCTCAAAGCTCTCTTGTGCAATCAATTTCTAAACTTCAGTACTGATATTTTGATGATTTAAAGGTCACGGTTCTTGTGTTCTTAACCGAGTTTTACAACTAAGAAAGAACCCCAGCAATATCTTCTTGAGCTTCATCTTTCCATATTGTGATTTTGATTGAAGTATATAAATTTAAATTGTACTAACTAGCTCTATGTGAGAGCATCTCTTGTACACAAAGAATTTCTTCTTGTCTTCTAGTTTCTTTGATGTTTCCAGTTTATTGGATTGTTGGGCCAAGCGTGGGGTATCGCTTGAAGAGGCATTGCTCTAGCCTATTGAAGGAGTGACTAAGCATGGGGTATCACTTGTAATGGTTTGTTCCACCCAGAAAAGAACGGTATAGTGGAATCCTTCGGTGGTAAATGCATAAGGTGAGGACGTAGGCTGGGGATAAGCCGAACCTCGTAAAAAAACATGGTATCACTCTCTGTCCTTTCTTTATTTTCAGCATATATATACATTGTGTTGTGTATGCAAAGCGCAGTTAGTTGAAATCAAAAACTGAGATTAAAATAAGACTTTTAATCTAAGAAAGTACGTTTTGATTAAATTTTTGTGGAAACCGAAAAAGGGAGTACATTGTTTAATCGTTTGTGGAAATCTAACTTAAGAGAGTGCAAACAAAATTCATTAACCACAGGGCTTACATATATTCACAGGGCTACAACCAAATACCTTGAGCAAAAAATTGCTAAAGTTCTATAGATTATATTTTGGTTGGGTATTTTGTGATTGATTACTTTAGTTGTTGATTGGTTGGTTGATTGTTTAAGTTTTGGTTGACTTGTGTTGTGTTGAAGTGTTGGTTTGTGGATTGAATAATTAACTAAGTTTTTACTATGTGTTTGATAAATCAACAAGAGGTTAAAGAATTCATAAAAATAACTTAAATTTTAATAACCCAATTCAACCCCCCTCTTGGGACAACTAACTTTCAATATATATATATTACAAAATTTGTTTAGTTAGTGCTTATTGATAGGGGGAGCCTTCTTAAGGCTCACTTATTTTTGTTCTATATTTGTTATTTTCAAAAAGGGGGAGATTGTTGGCCTAACAATGCTTAATAATCTTATTTTGATGATAACAAATTAAGGGAGCTTAACATGTTTGGTTAAGTGATGATATTTCAGAAAACCCAAGTATCATGATCAAGTGAATCAAGTGATCAAGAAAAAGTACTTGAAAAAATCTTTTGAAAGCTCAAACTCAAGGATAGAAGATTTTATGAAGCTAAAAGACTACTGAAGCATGTAGTCAAGATAAGCAAGGAAGCAATGCATGAAGACTTAGTGAATAGAAGTGTCATAGTGTTTAAAAGTATCGTGTAAATACTTTGCATATTTTCAATATAAGTTTTTGAAGCTAGAGACCATACTTTGAAAACCCCAACAAATATTTTTTTTGAAGTCTCATTTATGTTTTCAAAGATCTAAGATTGAAAAAGCAAAGTTTTTCGAAAAATTGCTAGTTCATGCGATTGACCTTGTTTGATCAGTTAACTGACATGCTTAATAGATAGAAATTCAAAAGTTTTTTTGAAAGTGGTAAGATCAAGTAACTGATTGTGTCTACTCGGTCGACTGACAATTTATATGCTAACAAAATTGAACAGACAGAATAGCATCAGGAGACTGACCTCTTAGTGTTGATTTAGGTGTAATCCCAAAACGGGGGGTGAATTGGGTATTTTAAAAAATTCTTTGAAACTTATTTACCAATCAATTCCTATTTCTATTTTTAACCAATCAATGGCTAGACTTTGATCTTGATTTGAATTACAAAATCAATGAATTCCCTTTTACCCAATTAAATGCGCGTAAAGTTATTCAACATACACAAGCAAGCACGAAATTGAAATATGATGCAGAAAGTAAAAAGGATAAGGGAAGAGAGAATGCAACCATGATTTTACGAGGTTCAGCTAACCCGGCCTATGGTTCTTCTCTTTCTTGAGTGTCTTAGCTTGGTTCTATGGTTTAGATATTTAGTATTTATAGCGTCTTACCCTTAGTATTGATCTCAACCATTGGATCAAAGAAATAGCTCGCGAGTTCGTTTAATAAAAATATTTTTAAACTTTCCCACGACTTTAGGCAACTAATGTTGAAGTTCAGACTCTTAAAATGACTTCCAGTGACTGAAGTTCCAGGGTCAGGTAATCGAAGTACCTCGGCCTTCTTGCTGTGTTTTCCCATTAATTCTTCAGGCTACCGAACTTAATCTTCAGGCTACTGAGGGTGAGTTCAGGCTACTGAAGTCCCCTTTTTCTTAATTTTATTTTTTTTAATTTAAAAATATATTTTACTTTCTTTCTTGGCTCTTTTATAAAGGTACTTTCCAAGGTTTTAAGAATATTTCTAAGTCCATGAAAGTCCCCTAATGATATACATGAAATGCATGAATCCTAAAATCATTTTAAGTTATGTTGAGCCTCAAATTAAATCATATGAAAAATGTAAGTACATGAGTTCTAAATACCCATTCCCAAGATGTTCTTGAACTTTGCCGCTTGCATCTTGATTCTCATACTTTTTGAGTTCCATGGATCTTGCCAAGATTTGTTAGCTTTACTTTGTGACTTTCACGACTCGTTATCCTTCCATGCATGCTTAATATAGGTCTTGTACATAAATTCAATGCACAAATCCAATACCAAGTGATTTGTCATTATCAAAACCAGATTGGACTCGTAAGGTCAACAATCCCCCCCTTTTTTATGATGACAAATGTACGAGTAAAAATATATAATGACTTTACTCGTAAGGTCAACAATTAATGCATCAAATATTCAATAAATGACAATATGCTCATGTTCATACACAAAGTGTTTAGCCTGAATCCAAATAAAATATGAAATGTGCTCATAATGAACATGCTCATGACATCAATAACAGTTTCTCCCCGTTTGTATATCTCACCCTTTGCATAACTTCAATAACAGTTTTTGCTCATTCTTCTTTGCTTCTAATTTTTGTGTGTTATTATTTTTGCTCCTGATTTTTCTTCCCCTTTTGACATCAACAAAAATGTGTATAATAATAAGACATGAATGGATATACCCTTATGTTCTTCTCCCCTTTGAAATTTTAAAGTTTTAATCTTGTTCAACCATTAGATTTGGAAAACTTTTACTTCTCCCCTTTTTACATCAACCATCCCCCTTGCATAAGTTTCAGAGATTATGTGAGGATACCAATTATTGATTGATGGGATATCAAATGTGAACAAAATTTTCATACCAATTGTTGATTAAGGCAATACCAAAAGTTGACTGATTTGATACCAAGTTATCACATCTTAAGTGACGTTGCTCCCCCTGAATTTTAATACTTGCATAGATGAAATGAAATGCTTATACTTATCGAAGATTTATGTCACTACTAGTTCAAAGCCATATAAGCAATCATTGTGAAATCTTTTAGACCAACTAGAGTGATAATATGATGCACATGAGTTCTTTATGCTTTTTCTCTAGGAATGGAGCTCAGCTCCCCTAAGTATTTTCAAGCATGCAACCAATTTTGTTCAGCATAAAAAAAAAAAATCATTTTGGTTAACATGTTGTATCAAATATGCACACAAGAATTTACACATACCTTTCATGATTTGATACCAGAGGTAAACACAAAGTATAATACTCAATGTGATTATGCTTAGGTTTCAGACCCATAGTATTTCAAGCTAATTTGCTCCCCTTCAATTATGCACTTGTCATATTCTTATGTCTTTCCTTGTAATCATTCTTCACTACTTTAGCCAAGTGTTCTAAGATCTTGAATGATTTTTACTTGACTTTGCCAACTTTAGCTTACAAAAAAAAAACCAAAAAGTCATAAATCGTTTTACTTCAGAGTCATGAGCCTATACTGCTTCTTTTCTTATGGATCTTAATGCACAGGTTTTCTAGTCAATTGCATTATCATATAGATTGAAACCTATAGCATATGGTTTAGCCATTTGACACATTCAAACTCTTCTAATTGATTTGACTTGAAGTTTAAGAGCTTGTGAAGTGAGATTTTGCAAATACTCTTAACAATTTAATTATCATTAAGTTTGGAAGAATATTCATTGTGTGTGGACAATATTCCAAATATTTTCGTGATAGTGAATATATCCAACTACATAGGCCAAAGAGCAATTTTGAATAATATTAATTATGGAATACTGCTCTTCAAATATTTCTAATTATCCAATTATGGACAGTACCTTATAAGTATGTCTTCAATATTAAGCAAGGGTACGACCGTATAATGGATGAATCTTTACCGGATATGATCATGGTATGGTAAAGATTTCTTGTGGAGGATGTTGCTTAATCACATATCAAACTTAGGGATTTTTACATTTTAAGCACAAAGGGAATATTTGTTAAAAATGTCTTGATAAACAATTTGATTCCCTTAGAGAATTCCACTAATTTGATTATAATAGGATATCTTTTAATAAGCACTTGAAAGATGTAGAGTATATGATTTATCAGTGCTTGTGGCTAGGAAGATGACTGATTTAACCATTTGAAGCTCCAAGAATGAGTTTAGGATTAGATGATTTTTAATTTATGTTTTATTCCTAAGGCTCAATCTTATGCATTGGGCATAATCTGCTTAACTTAGGATTTTAATATTTAAGCATGTGTTAAGCACTAAGAATTATTCGTTGAACATCAATGCTTTAATCCAATTTTGAAAGTGGATTTATTCTTCAATGTTATAATTTATGTTACTCATTGCTAAGATATAAAGTTCCCAATATTTTAACTATTAATCTCTCAACCTTCACTTTTGAGTACATCAAGATTTGCGTGCTATTCAATATCTTAACATTTTATCCAATCATTACGATATGAAAACATTAGGTAGTTAGATTGGATATATTGCTTAGAGAATCATATTGACTTAACTTTCTCGTAGGATTCTTAGTATAATAATAGTGCAGTAGATACACATACTAAGATTTACATATTAAGCATATACTATTCCCAAGCCTATTAGTTATCACGTCCCCCTTTAGTTTATGTTGCTGACTTCACTAAATTCTCAATCCTAAAGTCAAAAAGAGGAATTTTAGGGGTTTGTTTGGTCCTCATTTTTCTTTGACTTGCCAAACCTGTTTGAGTTTCACACCTTTCCTTTTAAATGGATAGTCAAATTTAATGTGTCCTTTATTTTTACATAATACGCAAGTGGTGTGTGCATACGGACCAGAGGAGGTACTAGCATAGAATTTTGACTCTTTAACAAAGTACCCCATGTATAGGTTCTTTCTTCTCCTTTTTCAATTCCATTGTAACCTATACCTTCTTTCTCTAAGGTCATCTTTTGGAAACCTAAGAACTTGTCAAAATTTTCTTTTCCCTCAGTAAATGTGTGGATGATCTTAGCTTGGTCCTCTATCTTTCTTTCTAGGTCTTGGATTTTTAGATTCTTTAAGCCTTTGCAAACAACTTGTAACTTTACCAATTCATCGGTCACTTAGTTTGCTTTACATTCAAGTTTAGAGATTTTAAGATCTTTTGCATTATCACTCGAGATCTTGGATCTTAACTCTTTCAGCTCTTTTTCCATCATATCATTCTTGTTTTCTAGTGTTATGATTTTCATGTCCTTGTCTTTTTCAACACCAATTTTTTATTCTAAATCTTTCAATGTTGCCTCATTTTTGGTTACTAATCTCTTAATCTCTAATTCCTTGTCAATCTTTTCTTTTTCCCAAGAAGTATGCGACTCTTGAAACTCTTCTAACTATTTTGCTAAGTCTTTATATTCACTTTCCAACATTATTTTCTTTTTGGACATCGTTGTTAGCATTTTAAGAGCCTTAGCAAATCCTTTTTTTAATTCCTTATAAGGTGGCATGTCATCATTATCAGATTCATCATAATATTCACTCCCAAAACTATCACAAGATGTATCACAATCATTGCATGAATCATTTTGAGAATTTGAATAAGATGTAGAGTGAGTAGTGCGTACCTCTTCATAAACTAATGCAACAAGGTCACGGTTTTCTACTACCTTATCATTTGAGTATGGATCTTCCCAAGTAGAAGACTTCTTTCCTTTGGTCTCTCCAAATCTCCTATTGAGTTCTTCCCATATCTCCTTAGCACTTTGACATAACTCGATTTCATGGAAAACATTAGTATCTAAACCAAGTAACAGAATGTTCATAGCACCAAAATTTATTTGCATTAATTTCATGTCATTCTCATTCAGCTCATATTCAGATTTAGGAATTTCAACATTGTCAATAATTTTCATAGGAACTAGGTTTCCTTAATCAATTACCCTCCAAGTTCTCCAATTCATGGATTTTATAAAAATAATCATTCTTATTTTCCACTTAATGAAATTTTCACCATAAAACATTGGAGGTCTTGCAGAGATTTGTTCCACACCAATGGGGGATACACCAAAATAATCAATCGTGATCTTTTTACAAATGAACTATTAAGTCTATGTAAACCTGTCTCTGATACCAATTGTTGATTTAGGTGTAATCCCAAAAAGGGGGGTGAATTGGGTATTTTAAAAAATTCTTTGAAACTTATTTACCAATCAATCCCTATTTCTATTTTTAACTAATTAATGGCTGGACTTTGATGTTGATTTGAATTACTAAATCAATGAATTCCCTTTTACCCAATTAAATGCGCATAAAGTTATTCATCATACACAAGGAAGCAAGAAATTGAAATACAATGTAGAAAATAAAAAGGATAAGGGAAGAGAGAATGCAACCACAATTTTACGAGGTTCAGCCAACCCGGCCTACGTCCTCGCCTTGAGCAACCCACTCAAGGATTCCACTATAATCCCTACTCCTTAAATTAAGACGGAGCTTCCCTTACAATCCGCTGCTTACAAAAGGTACAGCTCCCTCATACTCTGCTGCTTACAAAAGGTACAGCTCCTTCCCAATCCACTGCTTACAAGAGATACAGCTCTCTCCTCAACCCCGATTCACAAACCAAATCTTGAATACAATTTAATCTGCAAAACACTCAATGTTGCTTCCACCAAAGTTAGTGAGTACAATTCAAATTCCTAACACATTAACATATGATTAAACTTGAAGCTCATGAATGTATGTAAACGATACAATCATTTTATGTATGATATGTTTCAACACACAAACCCTCTTTAACCAAAACTCCCACGTAATGATATATTTAAACTTCTTTGGAGTATACTAGGGTTCTAGTCCACTTTGTAAAGATGCACACATATATCTAATGTGAAGTTGATAAAAGCCTTATCTTGAATATTTATCAACCTATGTCAAAAAGCTTTCTATCAAATATTTAATCACAACTCGATCTTTGTAATATGTAAATGTATATTATATGTAATTCAAAGAACAAAATCGTGACTATAAGATTTTCCAAACAAGATATCCCTTAATAAAATAGATATTTATGAATACCAAGGATATATTCTCAAGTGTTTTAATATACAAAAAATATGAATCCTATAACTGAATGCACACTTGAATCAAACCATTAAATCAATAACACAACCTTAATTAAGTAACGATCTTGTTTAAAATAAATATGTATATGTATAAGTAATTTCAAGATCAACCTTTTAATACCCAATCAAAAATAGATTTTTCAATAATATACTCTATGAAAACTATATATATACTCTTGAATCAAAAACAATCAATTAATAGCTAAACAACTTTCTTAAGTAATGATCTTTTCAAAAACAATTTTTTTTTTTTTTGTGGCCTAACAAGGCTTAAATTTCTTATTTTGATGATAACAAATCATGATGTGTTTAATATGGTTTAAGTAAAAGTTTTTCAGGAAAAAGGCAAAGCGTAAAGGTAGCGACAAAGCTTAAAAGGATGATAAAGTTTATGGATCAAGAAAAGATCTTGAAGAGCATGAGGATTAAAGATAACTTGATGAAAGCTTAAAGAAAATATCAGAAACTCAAAGATGATAGAAGAACAAGGACTTATTGAAGATCAAAAGAATAAAGTTTTAAGGATGTTTGTATGTAAGTACTTCAAGTTAATTTCAAGTATAAACTGAATTGAAGCTCCCATAAAATCAAAAGAAACTTAGAAATATATTTTTAGAAAAACTCTAAAATATGTTTTTCAAATCAAAGAAAATAAGGGTTTTAAAAAAAAAGTTCTTTTTAGTAAAACAGAAGGGACAGCCGACTGCCTTCATGTGGCAAGCGACTGCCCAAATTAAATGATGAATTTTCAAAAGGCAATAGGGTGTCAGGCGACTGCCTGAACATAGCCAGGCGCTTGGGTGGTCATGCTAGGTGACTGCTTGGGTTTTGGCAGGTGACTGCCAGTGTTCTGTGTTTTAAGTTTCTTCTATGACAGGCGATTATCAGGTCGTGGTAAGCGACCGCCACTCACACGTTGGCTTAAAAACTTCCAACGAGAAGATTTTTTTAAATGGATTTTTTGGCACTACTATTTTGAAATACTTGGGGATTACTTCAAGGAAACTTGGGGGACAAGGAATTACTTTTAGACTTCTATAAATAGCCCCAAACTTCAAAGATTTTATACACCAAGAAATTTCCAGCAATCAAAGTTCTCTAAAAAGCTCTCAAATTCTATTATGTTCATCCATCTTCAACTACTGAGTTACTGCTGGTACAAACTTCAAAGTAAAGCCTTCAAAGTTTGAATCTTTCAATACTTGGAAGATATTTTATAATCTAAATTCAGTATTGAGCCTCAATCCTTTTATATTTGATTTAATTTGAAGTATACTTGTACTGAATGTTGTACTAACCTACTTTGCTGTGAGAGTATTTTCTAGTACACAAACTTTTCTATATCTTGATTCTTCTTTATAGATGATTCAATGTTGTAGAATCGTTGGACCAAATGAGGGAATAGCATTTGGAGAGGCAGGCTTTAGCCTAACGGAAGGAGTGATTGTAATCGATATTGTTCCACCCATCAACGAAACTGAACTAGTGAATCCTTTGGTGGTTTGCCAAAGGCGAGGACATAGGTTGGGTATAAGCCGAACCTCGTAAAACCTTGTGTCTCGCTTTTCTTCCTTACTCTTTTTTTTTTTCAGCATTACTTACAACCTGCGTGTATGCTTTAAATTGTTAATTCTGAGTGTATGGTTGTTAAATAGACCGGAAGATAATTTGTTTTGGCTTGATCAGCATTGATTACGGAAACCAAAAGGGACTACGTTGGTTGATCATCCTAAACTTACTAATCTAAAAGTTTGTTTAAAAACTAAACACTGAGAAGAATTGTGAGTTTGGAATAAACACAAAGCTACATAAATTCAACGTGCTTTATAATTTATTATAGGGCTATTGATACAAAGATCAAGATTTTGATTATCTTGTTGATTGGTTGTGGTTAAATTGATTTTGTATTTACTTAGTGTGATTGTTGAAAAACAAAGTATTAAAATTAAAATATTTTTAAAAATCCAATTCACCCCCCCCCCCCCCACCCTCTTGAGAGGCTATCCTAATTTCAATTGGTATCAGAGCCTAGTTATAGCAAATTCCTAACAAGAAGCTATAAAAAGATCTAAATGGCTAACATAGGAGTAGCTCCTTTTGGAGAGGGCCAATCCTCAACTCATCGACCAATCTTTTGTAGACACAACTACACCTTTTGGAAAAAGAGAATGTAAATCTACCTCTAACACATGGATTGGAAAGCATGGGAAGTAGTTATGGATGGAGACCTTATTCCCTCCAAGATAGTAGATGGAAAACATATTCCAAAAGAGAAAAAGGATATGATCGATTCAGATTATAAAATGCTTCAAATAAACTCAAGTGCTATAAATGCTTTGTATTATGCTTTAGACGCTAACGAATTTAATAGGGTTATGGCTTGTAAAACAGCTAAAGAAATATGAGACAAATTAGAAGTTACATATGAAGGAACTATTGATGTTAGGGACAATAGGATAGACATGTTAACAAGCAAATATGAAGCATTCAAGATGAATTCAGATGAATCCATATCAAGTATGTACACAAGATTCACCCACATAATTAATTCCTTAAGTGCCTTAGGAAAAACTTATACCACCTACAAAATGATTAGGAAAATTTTGAGAGGCCTTCCCTCCATATGGGAACCTAAGGCTACAGCAATTACCGAAGGAAGAAACCTTAAGACCACCTCGTTAGATGAACTCATAGGTTCACTCCTTACCTATGAAATGGCTCTAAAAGAAAGAAATCCTGAATCAAAGCATAAGAAATCTATTGCACTAAAAGCATCAAGCCATAACTCAAGTGAAGAAGAAAGTGAAACAAGTGACTTAGATCAAGATGAATTAGCATTCATCACTAAGAGACTAGGAAAGTTTTATAGAAGGAATAAAATATTTCCTAGAAAGTTCAACAAAAGGAAAACTGAAAAAGGAGAATCAAGTAGAAAAGAAAATAAAAGTAAAAGTGAACCTCCTATATGCTATCACTATAAGAAACTAGGACATATCAAACCGGACTGCCCATTACTCAAGAAAGACAAGAAGAAAAAGAAGGAAGCTATGAAGGCTACTTGGGATGACTCAAGCTCCAACGAAATGGAAAATGAATCAAGTGGACAAAAGATGACAAAGGTATACTTCATGGCGAATGATGAAGAGGTAAATTCCTACTACTCTTCAACAGAATCTTGCAATGAATCTTGTGACGAGTCATGTGATAGTATGCCCTCATACAAAGAATTAAAAGCTAAATTATTTTCCTTACATAAAAGATTCATAAAAATTTCCAAAATAAATATAACCTTGAAGGATCAAAATAAAGAACTAATGAAGCAACTTGAATCATTCAAAACCATTGAAAAAGAAAAAGATTCTTATATTCAGAAGTTAGAGGAGGAAGTAAGTAAAGTAGCTCAAGAATTAGGCAAAACTCATAAAGAAAAGTTGAATAGAAAGGATCTAGAAATAAATGAAGTAAAGAAAATAGTAGAAGATAAAGAAAAAATTATATATAGTTTTACAAAAGGTAAAGATAATTTTGAAAAAATGATTGGACAACAAAGGCTACATGGGAATAAAGAAGAAATAGGTTACAATGGTAAAACAAATAAAAAGAATAAGAAATTATTCATGGGATACTTCGTCAAGGAAGCCAAGCACAATGCTAGCACTTCCTCAAACAACAAACATGAACACACTACTTGCTATATGTGCAAGACTAAAGGTCACGTAATGTTTGATTGCCTACTAAAAAGGAAGTATGTTAAAGTACAAGGAGAATGGAAAGTTAATAATGGAACTAACAACAAAACAAAGAAAGTTAAAAGGATATGGGTTCCAAAGACTAACACAATGAATCCTCCATTGTAGGTATATTTTAGGACAACATCATCAACAGACAAGTGGTACTTAGACAGTGGGTCTTCAAGACACATGACCGGCGATAAGACCAAGTTTTCCTCTCTAAAACAAAAGAGTGGAGGATATGTCACCTTCGGTGATAATGCCAAAGGTAAGATCATTGGCATCGGGAGAATAGGTAAAGAACCTTCTATTACTATTGATAATGTATTATTAGTAGAAGGTTTAAAACATAATCTTTTAAGCATTAGCCAATTGAGTGACAAAGGGTTTGAAATAACCTTTAAGAAAGAAAAATATGTTATTCAGGATCCCAAAGAAAATAAAATCTTGTTTATAGCTCTTAGGATAAATAATGTTTATTGTATAAATCTTGAAAATCTATTGAATCAAAACATAACTTGTTTGGCAGCCATGAATGAAATAAGTTGGCTATGACATAGGAAGTTAGGACATGCTAGCATGAACTTATTATCCAAATTATCAAATAAAAATCTTGTAAATAAGTTGATTACCAAATACCAAATTCACAAAAGATAAGATGTGTGACGCATGCCAAAAGGGAAAGCAAGTTAAAATAAGCTTTAAAAAGAAAAAGTATATATCTACTAAAAGACCCCTAGAACTATTACACCTAGACTTATTCGGTCCAACTAGAACCTTAAACCTAGGAGGAAAACAATATGCTTTTGTAATAGTGGATGATTATTCAAGATTCACTTGGGTATTATTCCTAACAAATAAAGATGAAGCTTGTGACATGCAAATCACCTTATGTAAGAAATTACAAAATGAAAAAGGCTACAATGTAACAAGTTTAGAAGTGATCAAGGTAGGGAGTTTAGAAACAAAGAGGTTGATAAATTCTGTAATGAATATGGAATAAACCATAATTTCTCAGCACCTATAACTCCACAACAAATGGAGTTATAGAAAGAAAAAATATAATCCTACAAGAAATGGCAAGAACAATGATAAACAAAAATAACCTACCTAAATACTTTTGGGCTAAAGCTGTAAATACGGCATGTTATATTGTAAATAGGGTATCTATAAGATCAAGTATAGAAAAAACACTGTATGAACTATGGAAAGAAAGAAAACCTAATATTTCTTACTTTCATGTATTTGGATGCAAATGTTTTATTCTTAACACTAAAGATGATTTAGGAAAGTTTGATGCAAAATCTGATGAAGGTGTCTTTTTGGCTACTCTACAAATAGCAAAGCCTATAGGGTTTATAATAGAAGAACTCTTACTATCATTGAATCAATACACATAACATTTGATGAATCAAACAATTATGAAAATAAAATTAAGATTGATGAAAAAGAAGATATTCCACAAAAAGAATAAGATCTTGAAATAAAAGAAGAAAATAATAATGAGACTTCAAATGAAATCTAGAACTACCTAAAGAATGGAGATATGCTAAAATTCATCCAAAAGAACAAATACTTGGAGAAACTTCAAAAGGAATAACCACTCGAGCCTCATTGAAAAATATTTGCAACCATTATGTTTTTTTATCTCAAGATGAACCCAAGAATATTGAAGAAGCCTTGAAAATGACTCTTGGATTATAACTATGCAAGAGGAACTAAATCAGTTTGAAAGAAGCCAAGTGTGGGAACTTATACCTAAACCCAAAGACAAATCAATCATAGGAACTAAATGGATGTTTAGAAATAAAAACGATGAACATGGGATAGTTATAAGAAATAAAGCTAGGCTAGTAGCACAAGGTTGTAATCAAGAAGAAGGTATCAATTATGATGAAACCTTTGCCCCTATAGCAAGAATGGAAGCAATCAGGAAGCTCTTAGCTTATGTAGCCTATGAGGACTTCAAATTATACCAAATGGTTGTAAAAAATTCTTTCTTAAATGGATATATAAATGAAGAAGTATATGTAAAACAACTTCCAGGTTTTGAAAATTCAAAAAATCCAAATCATGTATTTAAGTTAACAAAAGCTTTATATGGATTGAAGCAAGCTTCTAGAGCTTGGTATGAAAGGCTAAGCAAGTTCCTAATTCAAAACAATTTTTCAAGAGGAAAGATTGATAGTAGTTTATTTATTAAAACCAAAAATAAAGACGTGCTTATAGTGGAAATTTATGTTGATGATATTATTTTTGGAGCAACTCATGAGGATTTGTGTAATGAATTTGCTAAGTTTATAAAAAAAGAGTTTGAGATGAGCATGATGGGAGAGTTAAATTACTTTCTAAGGTTACAAATCAAACAAGCAAAAAATGAAACTTTCATAAATCAAACTAAATATATTAAAGATATGTTAATGAAATTTGATATGGAAGAAAGTAAACCTATAGGAACTCCCATGAGCACTTCAACTAGTCTTGACAAGGATGAAAAAGGGAAACAAGTAGATACCAAGCATTACCGAGGTATGGTAGGAAGCTTAATTTACTTAACAGCAAGTAGACCGAATATTATGTTTAGCGTATGTATGTGTGCTTGGTTCCAATTGGCTCCTAAGGAATCACACCAATCAGCAGTTAAAATAATCCTTAGATATTTACTAGGCACACTTGAACTAGGTTTATGGTATCCAAAGGGAACTGAATTTGAAATGATAAGCTATTCTAATGCAGAATTTGCTAGATGTAAGAAAGATAGAAAAAGCACAAGTGGAACGTGTCATTTTCTAGGACACTCTTTAGTCTCATGGTCTTCAAAGAAACAAAACTCTGTAGCATTATCCATAGCATAAGTAGAATACATAGCAGCTGGGAGTTGTTGTGCCCAAACATTGTATATGAAACAACAACTAAAAGATTTTAAAATTCAATATCAAACTATTCCCATAAAATGTGACAACACAAGTGCCATAAATATTTCAAAAAATTCGGTATCTCACTCAAGAACAAAACATATTGTCATAAGACATCACTTCTTGAGAGATCATGTGCAAAACGAAGACATAATACTAGAATTTGTAAATACAAATGACCAATTAGCATATATATTCACAAAACCACTCTCTGAAGAGCGATTCATATTCATTAGAAGAGAATTAGGAATGATGCATATTCGATAAGCAAACTAAAAATTTTTCTTCTTGACAGGCGACTGCCACCAAGGTGCAAGGCTAGTGCCTTCAAGTTTTTTTATTTGACAGGCGCCTGCCTTATCCTAGCAGGCGACTGCCTAGCAGTGGGTAGGGTTTAAAACCCTGTTTTATGTCTTTTTAAATTCCTTCAGGTGCCTGCTCCTTCTTCTCTCTCTCCGAAAATCTTCTTTCCTACTCTTTTCCACACAAACTCTTCTTCCAAATCAGCCTGAAACCGAGCACCAAACCTACCCTCCACATCAAATCGCGAATAAAACCTAGGGTTTATCAGCCTTCCTCTTCAATACAAACATGCCACAGATAAAATCGACTAGTAACAAAGGTTCTTCCTCTTCGACAAGGATCAACAATAATGAAGTAGAGAAATGGTTAGTAACTTCGCATGCTAAGCAACTCTATAGGAATCAAATCGCTTTAGCTGAGCCCATTCTAGGTAAAGTTCTTGATGTTCCATTCTTCAATTCAGATTTTCCCGAAATTATGGAACTTTTTATGGAAATTGGGTGGGATCGGTTTATTACATATCAAGAAAAATGATACTATCCAAACATGGTTAGGATTTTCTATGCAAATATGGAACAGTTTGAAAATGGGATCAAAACAAATCTTCTAGGGCAAAATATTCATCTTACTCCCATATCTTTGGAAAAAATTCTTCGAGTCAAGCCAGGAGATTTTGAGGTCCACATTGTTGAGAAAAAATGCATAATGTCCCAAGGATTTACTCCAGAGGAATTTTTACCCCTAGTCATAACCGATACACCTATCTCCTTTGGGCATCCACCTCTTTACAAACAGCTCAATCTACAAGCTCTAATCTTGCACAAACTTATTACATATAATATCCTACCCCGTTTCGGTTCTCATGATCATATTTCATTCTTAGATTGTTTTTGTTATGTAGTGTATTCTTAAAGGAAAAAAGTTGGATCTTCCAAGTTTACTTATCAAATGGATTATCATGAAAGTTGATGCCCCTCGTGTAATTCTTCCATATGCTGGGATGTTAAATATGGTATTTGCTTATTTTAATGTTCTTACACCATCATTTAACTTCATTAGTAAAACCCATTACGATATCTTTTCTTATACTATTCTTAAGCATATAGGATATAAGAACTCTACTCAACGGTGGTTTCACAAGGAACATCGTCACATCTCATCTGCACCACCTCCTTAGCCTTCCATGCCAACCCCTTCAATACAGCTTAGTCTAGAAACTCCTTCTTGGTTCGTTCCATTTTATAATCACTATATGACCTTCAGTGATGGAATGCAATCTGGACTTGGTACACTAAGGGAGAAGGTTTCTACTGTGGAAACTCATTGTTCCAGCCTTGTTCAGCGTATTGACAAGATTGAGAAACATTTGGCTAGCTCTTCTAAAGGCAAATCTCATATGGATATCAGCTCTGCTCCATCGAGTGATGATGAATCTGCTGAAAAATCTGGTGAACAAAAAGAAGAAGAAGATGAAAGTGGGTCTATGGAAGCCTCCGATTGATGTGTCTTATCTATGTGCTATTTACCACTTTTATGTATTAGTGCTTCACCAGATAGTATGTTATTTATGTTTGTAAGATCTATCAGTACTATATATTGCAGCACTTCACTATGTTTTTTTTGTATTACTCTCTTCTCCTTTTTGATTGATGTCCAAAGGGGGAGATGTTTGAGAGAAGGGAATGCAAAAATGAAAAATGCTAATATGCTATAGTTTGTAAAACTATGAATATGTATGGATTATCTTGTATGAATGGATATATGTGGGTATGATCATTTTGCAGGTAACATGAATTCATTACTTATATGACTATGAATATATCATGCTTGTTGAAAGGGGGAGCCATGAGTATTATCTCTTATTATTTTTGCTCTCGATTTGTCATCATCAAAAATGGGGAGATTGTTGACCTAACAAGGCTTACAATTCTTATTTTGATGATAACAAATCATGATGTGTTTAATATGGTTTAAGTGAAGTTTTTCAGGAAAAAGGCAAAGCTTAAAGGTAGTGACAAAGCTCAAAAGGATGATAAAGTTTATGGATCAAAAAAAGATCTTGAAGAGCATGAGAATTAAAGATAACTTAATGAAAGCTCAAAGAAAATATCAGAAACTCAAATATTATGGAAGAACAAGGACATACTTGAAGATCAAAGGAATAAAATTTAAGGATGTTTGTATGTAAGTACTTCAAGTTAATTTCAAGTATAAACTGAATTGAAGCTCTCATAAAATCAAAAGAAACTTAGAAATATATTTTTAGAAAAACTCTAAAGTATGTTTTTCAAATCAAAGAAAAGAAGGGCTTTAAAAATAAAAAAGAAACTTTTTTTAGTAAAACAGAAGGGTGACTCACTCGAAAAATGAGCAGCTCGGAAGCTATCCCAAGTATAGGAGTTCTGTCGTGTAATATTAAGCCCAAGGGCTCGATCGTCTCCTCAGGGAATGCGTTTAATATCAAATTTTACGTTCTTCCAATCGAAATTAAAAAGATACTGAACTCAGTTCAGATTCGGGTTTTCAAGATTGTTCAATTTCACTTTTGATGAATTAAATGACACGTAATTTAAAACTCTAAACTAACATGCACTAAATAAAAGAAAACAAGAATAGAAACCCTATGTCTACTTAAGGAAACATTGGGACACGCGTTAATAAAAATGGTAACATTAATCATGGAATTAAAGCACATAATGGAAACTCAATCACACACATACATATTAAAAATCGAAACTTTAACAAAAATTAAGAATTTAAACCAAAATTTAGTATTTTGAAAACTTAAGAAATACCCAGACAATATATAAAAACATGAACTTTAACGAAAAAAAAAACTAAACTAAACCAAACTTCAATTAAAAATCAAATTTTTTTTTAAGGTAAGAGAACAACTAAATTAATCTACTACTAATTTATGGGAAGAACAAACAAAACAAAACACAAAAAAAAAAAAACAATTAAATAACCATTACAAAATAAAACATTAAAATTCAAACTTGCAAATAACATAGATAAAAAATAATAAACACAATAGTATCCATCAAAAGAAATAAATGAAAGAAGAAAGGAAGAAGAAGAAGAGAGTGAAAGTAAAACAGAGGGTGGTTGCAGAGGGAGGCCTGCTGTGCTGGATTGGTGCTCTCGGGTCTGCTATGGAGATTGGTCGAGATGCTGCTCACAGGTTGCTGGAGAGGTGGAGGTCCACGGCAGTTTCAGCAGCAATAAAGCCTACTGCTCTATTCTACTAGAGTGGCTCGGGGACTGCCTGGTGTGGCTGAAGCTTGAGGAGAAGGGAGGAGCTGTGCAGCACTGGTGCTGTGTTCTTGGCAGCAGACTGCTACTGGTGTGGCCTGCAGAAGAGAGAGCTCCCAGGCTTCAACTGGTTGCAGCAGCTTCTTGGGTGGAGGTTGGACTGTTGCAGCAAGTTACAGAGTTTCCTAGGATGGTGATGGCTGGAGCTCGAACAGGGGGTTGCGGCTGGAGCAGAGGAGAGCTCGGGTGATGGTGGCCTCTCGGATGTGGCTAGAGTAGAGGGACAAATGGGACTGAGTTGCTGGAGATCCGTGGACTCAGAGTAGCTGTGCAGAGGGAGTTTTAGCAGGAAACAAAGGAGGAAAAAGAAGGGAAAAAAGAAGAAGAAAGAGGAAAAAGAAGAAGAGATATACTGAAAGATAGAAAAGCTAAAAGAAATACCAAAAGAGAAGACAGGAAACAACAAGGAAAAGTAAGGAGAAGAGAAGAAGAAGAAGAAGAAGAAGAAGAGTATATGGAAGAGAAGAGAGTCTGTGCGTAGGAGAAAAAGAGAATTTAAAGGGTAGGGGGGCGGAGCCCTAGGACCCAAGACCTGGATAGGAGATTTGACCCATTTAGAGGACCCGAATTATTGTATTTTTTTTCATTTTTTTCGTTCTCTATTTATCACAAATATGACTCTTTTAGAGCCCGTATCTCACAAAACTCAAAACAGCAAAGTTGTAGATGATTCTTTTCTCTTTCTCCAAAAATTTGAATCATCTTGATCGGAGCTTGGATGGAAAAGTTATGTATGAAATACAAACAGGTGTCGGTTTTGGTTCTTGGGAATTTTCCTGCGACAAAAAATTACCAAAACTTCATAAATAGTACAATCAAGTTCAAGAATGATAATTTTGACACTTTATTAAAATATTGGACAATTTTGGACATTTAATTAAAAATATAAACCGTAAAGCTCGGGTTAAACGTCCAATTACGCAGTTTCGATGCGTAATCAAAGGGTCAGGCGACTGCCTTCATGTGGCAGACGATTGCCAAATTAAATGAAGAATTTTCAAAGAGGCAGTAGGGTGCCAGGCGACTGCCTAAACATAGTCAGGTGCTTGGGTGGTCATGCCAGGTGACGACTTGGGTTTTGGCAGGCGACTGCCAGTGTTCTATGTTTTAAGTTTCTTCTATGACAGGCAACTACCAAGTCGTGGCAGGCAACTGCCACTTGAACGTTGGCTTAAAAACTTTCAACGGGAAGATTTTTTTAAATGGATTTTTTGGCACTGCTATTTTGAAAAACTTGAGGATTACTTCAAGGAAACTTGGGGGACAAGGAATTACTTTCAAACTTCTATAAATAGCCCCAAACTTCAAAAATTTTATACACCAAGAAATTTTCAGCAATCAAAGTTCTCTAAAAAGCTCTCAAATTCTCTTGTGTTCATCCGTCTTCAACTACTGAGTTACTATTGGTACAAACTTCAAAGTAAATCCTTCAAAGTCTAAATCTTTCAATACTTGGAAGATATTTGAGGATCTAAATTCAGTATTGAGCTTCAATCCTTTTATATTTGATTTACTTTGAAGTATACTTATGTTGAATGTTGTACTAACCTACTCTGCTGTGAGAGTTTTTTCTTGTACACAAACTTTTCAATATCTTGATTCTTGTTTATAGATTATTCAAGATTGTAGAATCATTGGACCAAATGAGCGAATATCATTTGGGGAGGCAGGATCTAGCTTAACGGAAGGAGTGATTGTAATCGGTATTGTTCCACCCGTCAACGGAACTGAACTAGTGAATCCTTTGGTGGTTTGCCAAAGGCGAGTAGGTAGGCTGGGTGTAAACCGAACCTCGTAAAACCTTGTGTCTCTCTTTTCTTCCCTACTCTTTATTTTTAAGCAATACTTACAACCTGCGTATATGCTTTAAATTGTTAATTCTAAGTGTATGGTTGTTAAATAGATCGGAAGATAATTTGTTTTGGCTTGATCAACATTGATTGCGGAAACCGAAAGGGACTACGTTGGTTGATCATCCTAAACTTATTAATCTAAAAGTTTGTTTAAAAACTAAACACTAAGAAGAATTTTGAGTTTAGAATAAACACAGGGCTTACATAAATTTAGCGTGCTTTACAATTTATTACAGGGCTATTGATACAAAGATCAAGATTTTGATTATCTTGTTGTTTTGTTGTGGTTGAATTGATTTTGTATTTACTTATTGTGATTATTGAAAAACAAAGTATTAAAATTAAAATATTTTTAAAAATCCAATTCACACCCCCTCTTGAGAAGCTATCCTAATTTCATTTATATGTATGAACACACACAACATCAAACTTTTCTAAAGATAATCAAGAACAAGTAATGAGATGAGAAGTTCTTGAGGATAATAGCTTGAATGATCAAACCTCAATACTAGAATGAGAATTCAAATGAGTAAACAAGTTCCCTTTGAGATTCTGAGTTGATTTGCCCAAGCTTGATGGTTAGAGATTGAAGTGTAGGCAACCATATTGCAATAGGAGCAAGTTTTCAATGTTCTTTCAACAAGATGTGTTCTTCTCTTTATTGAGTGTCTTAGCTTGGTTCTAGGGTTTAAATATTTAGTATTTATTGTTTCTTACCCTTAGGATTGATCTCAACCGCTGGATCAAAGAAACAGCTCGCGAGTTTGTTTAATAAAAATCTGATTTTTAAGCTTTCCTGCGACTTCAGGCTACTATTGTTGAAGTTCAGGCTTGTAAAGTGACTCCAGGCAACTGAAGTTCCAGGGTTAGGCAATCGAAGTACCTCGGCCTTCTTGTTGTGTTTTCCCATTAATTCTTCAGGCTACCGAACTTAGTCTTCAGGCTCTTGAAGAAATTCTTCAGGCTACTGAGGGTGAGTTCAGGCTATTGAAGTCCCCTTTTTCTCAATTTTCATTTTTTTATTAATTTAAAAATCTATTTTACTTTCTTTCTTGGCTCTTTTATAAAGGTACTTTCCAAGGTTTTAAGAATATTTCTAAGTCCATAAAAGTCCCCTAATGATATACATGAAATGCATGAATCCTAAAATCATTCTAAGTTATGTTGAGCCTCAAATTAAATCATATGAAAATGTAAGTACAAGAGTTCTAAATACCCATTCCTAAGATGTTCTTGAACTTTGCCGCTTGCATCTTGATTCTGGTACTCTTTGAGTTCCATGGATCTTTCCAAGATATGTTAGCTTTACTTTGTGACTTCCATGACTCGTTATCCTTCTGTACATGCTTAATATAAGTCTTATACATAAACTCAATGCACAAATTAAATACCAAATGATTTGTCATTATCAAAATAGGATTGGACTTGCAGAGTCAACACTAGGATCAGGTGACTAACCCTATTATGTGTTTGAAATTTCGCTGCTTTATAAAGGTCCAGGCAACTAACCCTAAAAGTTTAGTTGACTGACCTTCATTTTTTAACTTAGAAAGCAGTGAGGAAAATTTTCCAAAATTGATTGCTTGGACCCCAAACAATGAGAAAACTTGGGAAACACACCAAGTAACTTGGGAAATACAAAAATTACTTTTCAAACTCTATAAATACAATTTTGCTTCAATAATTACACACCCAACAATCAATAGCAATCAGCATCCAGGCTTACACTCATACTCTCAAAGCTCTCTTATTGAATACACTTTGCTGAAAGTTTATTACTGAGTTCTTGCTTATCAATTCTCATCGTATTATGAGTTTTTTACTGAGATTTCAATCTAATATTAACCTATGGTGATATTTACCATGAGCTTCAAATCTTTATATTGATTATGTAGCCGAAGTATATCGTTTTTATTGTGTACAAATCTACTCTAACCGAGAGTCTTTACTTGTACGAACAAAAATTGTTCTTTGGTTTTCGTTTTATTGATGATTTAGGTTATTGGATCGTTGCCTAGCGATAGGGGATACTTGTTAGAGAGGGAACTCCACCTAAGAAAGAGAGAGGTTGTAACTTTGGCCTAGTAAATAAAGTTGGAATCCTCGTTGCGATTGCTTGAGGCAAGGACGTAGGCCTTGGGCCGAACCTTGTAAATTTGGTGTCTCTCTCTCTCTCTCTCTCTCTCTCTCTCTCTCTCTCTCTCTCTCTCTCTCCCATACTCTCTTTAATTTTCTTCATATATAAATTGTGTGGATACTTACTTTATTGCTAGAAATTAATTTGTTATTGGGAATTGCAGAAACGATAATTAAAAGGAGTACATTGATTGATATCAAAGTCTAAATTTTGGAAGTTTGCTGAAATTTCAATTTTGTTTTACATTGTGAAATCAAGCTTACCTTGTTAATTGGATTGACATATTCAAAATATAAATTGAGTTTTGATTTAAATTGCTTAAAGGAATATTGATAAAGTTGCAAAGCGTTGTAAATAAAATCTTTGAAATTTTATTCAAGTTGATATTTTCATTCATAAAGATTTAATCTTGAATTGGTTCTTAAGTGTTACTTGTGATTGCAAATCAATTATACTTGTATGATTGCTAAATCTAAAATAGTTGAGAAAGACTTAATAAAAATATTTATAAAGAAATTTCTAAATCCCAATTCACCTACCCCCCTCTTGGGAGTACACCTTACTTCTCACATAGGAATCAAAAATTCAAAGTTGTCTTGCTGAATATCTTTCTCAAACTAATGTTGTGCTATTTCTGAAATAATCCACGGATTTCTAATCTATTCTACATAAATTCTCAACTCTAAATTGGAACCCTAGTGACATTATTTTAAGCTTCATCTTCTATATTGTTTATTGATTGAAGTATACTGATTTCAATTGTACAAATGTGCTCTAACTGAGAATTATTGTTGTACGAACAAAAGTTTTTTCCTTGTTCTTGTTTTTGTTTTATGATTCAGGATTGTTGGATTGTTGCCTGTCGAGAGTGGATTCTCATTAAAGAGCCGAACTCCACCTTTGAGGGAGAAAGGTTGTGTAACTTCACCTAGTAATGAAGTTTGAAAGGAATCCTCATAGCATAGGCTACCGGCCGAATCTTGTAAACAATCTTGTCTTCAACTCTTCATCCCTTAATCTCTTTAAATTATTGCAAGTATATCAACTGAGTGTATGCTTCTTTGAATACTGAAAAATTATTGGTTATTGGGAAATTTCTTGGAAAACCGATCAAGGGAACTATATTGATTATTTGATTGAATAATCAGATTATATTTGAATGCTGAACTAATGAATATTGGAGCTCACTAAAATCTTGATTTTGATTAATATTTGGATCAAGAAACTGATTGGTTGTATGATTTGGAAAGTTCTTAGTATTGAAGTTTTGAGAATACAGCTGAAGTAAACCTTGCGAATTTGAATATCTCATTAAAGATATATTACAGGGTATTTAAGATCAATCTTCTAAAATCCCATCTTGATATTTCTTATTGAAATTTACAATTGATCCTGAATATTATTCATTCATAGACGATTGAACTTGGATTGTGATAATATATTTACATACAAAGGATTGATTGTTATTGAGAGGTTGCTGATTAGTATTATTATGATTGTGTCATTGTATTCATACTAAATTAAAAAGAGTTACCCTTAACTAAAAACTTCATAAAAAAAAATTTAAAAACCCAATTCACTCCCCTCTTGGGAGTACACCTTAATTCTCAACTTGCTTAATGCTGTAGGCTTTTCTGAATTTTCAAATCAACATTTTGATCATACAACTAATGTATATTTGATCTCAAACAAAATATGTCCAACTAGTTCAAAATATTTTGCAAGGTTCTTCATTTCAACAAGTTCTTAAATAGTCAACACAATCTCAAGTATTTACCAAGATTCGATATTCAGCACTATTCAATAATCATCAAGATGATAATTAAAATATATTCAAGCACACAAATTATATCTTGCAGAAATTACAGAGAGTAAGGAAGAAGAAGTTGAATACCTATTGGCCTAACAAGGCTTACAATTCTTATTTTGATGATAACAAATCACAATATGTTTAATATGGTTTGTTTCAAGTGAAATTCTTTCTGGATGAAGGCAAAGCTTATAGATAGTTCAAAGCTCAACAGGATGATAAAGCTTATGGTGAAAATACTATTCAAAAATATCAAGAAATAAAGATGATCAGAAGTTCAAAGATGATAAAAGAACAAGGACTTACTTGAAGATAAAAAGGATAGAGTTTTAAGGATGTCTATATGTAAGTACTTCAAGTAAACTTCAAATATAAACTGAATTGAAGCTCTTATAAATCAAAAGAAACTTAGAAATGTATTTTTAGAAAAACCCTAAAGTATGTTTTTCAAATCAAAGAAAATAAGGACTTAAAAGAAGAAAGTTTTTTTAAAGAATATAAAGTGAAGCTAGTCAGCCAGGAGACTGCCTCCATGTGGCAGTATATCTTATTTAAATCAAATGCGTGTATACAAATAATTATGACATCAAATAAACATTCATACACATGATGAAATTAAAGTGTAAGAATTTAAATAAGATAGAGAGAGAGAGAGAGAGAGAGAGAGAGAGAGAGAGAGAGAGAGAGAGAGAGAGAGAGAGAGAGGGACACACATGTTTGTTATCGTGGTTCGGCCAAACCAACCTACGTCCCCGTCTTGGGTATACCCCCCAAGGATTTCACTAAACTTGCTCACTTAAACAGGCGGAGCATAAGCCATTTACATCCTCTCCTTATAGAGTAAGGAAAAACCCTAGTTCAATTTTCGGGCTGAACCGAACTGGTCTCACTTACGGGCTGAGACTCCCCAGTTCAATTCCGGGCCGAACCCAACTGGTCTCACTTACGGGGCTGAGACTCCTTAGTTTAATTCCGGACTAAACCCAACCGATACAATAAAAATTATTTTTGTACATATAATATGCTTCTGAAAATACAAGCAAAGATATGCTTAAACTCTAACAAATGCACTCGCCAATGATATGAAATATGCATAGTGGAATAAAGAAGCTTATCTAAATAATTAAAGCATAAATAAAACATATGAAAATATCAAAATGATTATTATGTTCTCCAACATAGTTTTTTATTAATAAAAATGTTTGGAGAATTTGAAGTTTAAGCTCAAGAAAAATATTTGTGCGATAATGGATTTCTTCCAAAAATGTTTATCAAGAAAATTAACCGGAAGAAATATTAAGGCTACTCTCAAAAAATGATTTTAATAAATGAAGATGAAAATGAGAGTAAATGTAAATGAATATAAAATAAATGACCAAAATAAATATGCTCTCCTTCAAAATAAATTTTGAAATAAATAAATGGACAGAGAGTGGAAGAGATTTGATTAAAAAATATGGCCCAAAGAAATTATTTTATCAATAAAAATTGGTTTGGGGAAACTTTGATTAACAAAGGGTTTAGAAATAATTTGGAGTTAATCAAAGTTGCTAATCTGGAATTTTGAGGGGGTATTTATAGATTTTTCAAAAATTATGACCGTTGGGGACACGCTTGGTAATTTGGAAATGTTTAATTAAAAGTTAAGAACTTTTTAGTGCTTTCAAAAAATTCCAACCCGAAAGTTTCGGTCAACCATATTAAAGGTTCAGTCGAGCATATTTACAAGCTCGGTCGAACATTGAATTTTTGAACCAAGATTTTGGTCGACTATATTAAGGCGATTTTGAACCCTTTGAGGTTCGGCTGACCAGGGCATGTTCAGTTGACCAAATTTTGAAGTTCAGTCGAGCAAGTCATTTTTCAACTAAGAGTTTGGTCAACCAGAGCATTGGGAATGACCCACGTGCCAGTTCAGTCGACCGTGTGGTGCAAGGTCATTTTAAAAGTGGTTGACTAAATAGTCAACTGTTGACCCTAGAAGGTTCAGTTGATCGAAAGTCTTTGTGGGTTCAAGTTCGGTCGACCGAGCATATTAAAATTGGGCATTTAGGTCTAGATTTTTATTCAAAGTCACCATTGTTCACATAATTATAACTTCTAAGTTATAGGGGACTTTTCATGTGATATTTTGGGACCTAAATTCAATCTATTGTCTTTGAGAGTTAACCCCAAAAATCCGACATTGGTAAACCCTCTAAAGTCACTTTACAATCCTATGTCTCCCTATGGACAATCTATGATCCTCTCTGAGTAAATAACCATATCATTCAGATGCATGCATTATTACAGACCAAATAATAAAAATAAATACAATTATAATAAGAAATAAATGTCTTAGTATTTTTGCTCTTGTGACTTCATGGATGTGCTTGATCGTATAGGCTTTAAGTCCTGAAAGCTTCCATCATCGTTTCTTTATGTGTGTGTAGAATAGTAAACCTATTCAAGCACTTAAAAATACACATAAGAAATAGGTGCTTTGATAGCATCAAAACAGGGATCGAACTCAAAAAGTCACAATATCTCCCTTTTTGACAATGACAAACACCTAAGAGTGAAATGGGTACAACCTGAAAAGGCGCCCCATAAGAATATGCATAATGTAAAAATAACAATAATAGCTCAAGCATATTCATGGAAGAAGACATAACAAATAAAATTATGCATTTAATTTTGCATTAAAGTGCATGCTCGTATATTTGCCCCTAAAGATTTTCTCTTTCGATCATTATCATTTTTCTCAAAAACATTCTCCCCCTTTCAGCATCAGCAAAAAGGGCTACACTAAGTACAAAATATTTTAAGTATTTAAAACATACTGAGCAAAGAGAACTCCCCCCTTTTTTGAAAAATACGCTCCCTTTTTTTTTGTTGGCATTTATTTTTCATAAAACAATAATTGGTTATCTAACAGATTAAAGGCACATGAAAAACAAGACTAGACTAGGATTATCCACTAACCATGGCAATTTAAACATATCATAAGATATGTGAAAGATTTGAGTCCAACACACACCTCACATGATAGAAAATGTAGGTTTGAGCATAAAAGCAGTCTAACTAGTTCATATGCATTTTATGAACAATCAATGAACCAATTATGCAATGCAACACCCTTAAGAAAATTTAATGACATAAAAGTTTTAAGACATGATAACACAAGTAATGAAACATTAAGCATACAAGCAAGAAACAAGATATATTCTATGAAAGTTCATTTCTTGCAATTGAAATATGTATGTATATATATATATATATATATATATCTCCTTATGATTTTTGATAAGTCATGGGGCCAATGCTTGCTGAAAAAGAAACTTTAATACAAAGTTCAAGGAAGTAATATTTTTCTGGTTTGGCATTTAAGGGCATTCCAAGGTACTACCAGAGAAACACCATATGGATCCTAAAAGTATTATAATAATTTTAAAGCAAGGATCACATGGTAGAACAAAATATTTAAAAAAAAAAATTCAATATAAACATGACATTTAAGCACATGCCACAATAAATTGAAAACAAATCTAAGCCTACAATGTTGGTGAGCATAACAAGGTAGAAAATCATTTTTAGATGCTCCCCCTATCAATTTGACTACGTGCTTAGATACTGTTAGCTACTTATATTAATATTAATTATGAGAATTCATTAAGTGTTTAACACGGCATAAGTATTGGAACAAATCAGACTCAAAAAGTAAAAACAATAATAGTATGAGTCCATGGAGCTTGTGAGTTATAATCATTTTCTCAAGGATGGGGCTTATGCTCCCCGATATAGTCTCAAGCATACATAAGTACATTAACGTTCAAGGATGGATTTCATTTAAGCGCACTTAACACATGTTCATCCTTCTAAATATTGCCTAACATGCCAAAGATTATAGGCATTAAGCTCTTATTTATTTTTCCTAAAAGCGGGGCTTAAGCTCCCCTATATATTTGCATGCACACTTACTTGAATTAAACTCAAGGATGATGTTCATTTAAGTGCATTTCTCATATGTTCATCCTTTCAAAAAATTTCAGCATGCAGCAAATAATAGTCATTTAGCACATATGCATGACAAACATTTCAATTTTAAGGCATGATAGCTTGTTAAGGCTATACTTAGAAGTAATGCAATAGGGGTTCAAAAAGGATGACATAACTCAAAATACAATGAGTGTGTGCAAAATGACAAGCTCCCCCTAAGTCATGCACTTGCTCATAGTTACATGGACTTTGAATATTATAACATGATTGATCATTTGGGTCCTTCATGAAGTTCATATCCCAAGGTTAGGATCGGATGGTGTCCATGAACTAAGTTTCCCCTAGGTCCATAAAATGTGTACATGTTTTCAATTCAGTGAAAACCAATAGGATTTAACATGTACTAATCTATTTAATTATCTAGCAGCCTAGGAAATGACATGAAGATTGTGCATGTTTTTTTGTTAAGCACATACCATTTATAATTCAACATGCACCAACTAACTAATTTATTATTTTGCATGCATTATAAAAATAATCATAAAGTTCATCTAGCATGCATTTTATCATCACTTATTCTAGTACATGGCTTCATTTTTGGGAAAAGTTCTACAGAAATTTCGGCAGCATGTCGTCTATAAATTGAACATTTTCCCATTTTTTTATGTACCAAAAACCTAATAAATTCATGCAAACAATTCAAAAATAATCTGCTTCATGCAAAAATCATTCAATTTGAGCATGCAAGAACCTATATCCATTACCAGCATGCAATTCACATCACTGCATCCGCCATACAGGAGGCATTCAATATAGGCATGCATTCAGTAGTTCAATTGATATATTAAATAAAATATAAACTATCCATACAAAGATATGATCATTTTGCAAACAATGGACATTAGCATTCAGCTCAAACAAATCATCCAATAAACAAAACAAGATAAGCATAACATAATATACTGCTTATCAGATGAATTTTAAAAAAGATGGCTGATCCCCCTCAATTATGCAGCCAATTTAAAGATTATTAAACTATTAAGCTTCAAAATGAGTTTAGGGTAAAATAATATGTAGTACTAGAATAATTCCCTAAAGCTCAATTTTATGTGTTGGACAAAGATATGCTATATTTAATATATTCATACTAAAGCATATATAGCATTAAAAATTCAGTAAATAAATATAATTTTGTCCAGTAAATAGGGGATAACAATTATATTCATATGTTACTCAATCATAATGATATGTCTATGTATAAAGCTTTGATTGGATATGATCATCAAAACTCACATATTGACTAGAATTTCCTGAGGTTCTTTAGTATAACAATAAAGTATACTAAAATATAA
Organism: Malania oleifera; assembly: GCF_029873635.1. Classification (NCBI taxonomy): domain Eukaryota; kingdom Viridiplantae; phylum Streptophyta; class Magnoliopsida; order Santalales; family Ximeniaceae; genus Malania; species Malania oleifera. The sequence goes on along the minus strand of NC_080427.1, from coordinate 4,602,534 downwards.
TCTTTTAAGCAAGGAACTCTATTTAATCATTTAAAGCATTTTGATTCCTTATATATATCCTAAAATCTTATGAGTATTAACAAAATTTTCTTCTTAAGTGCACCTCATAAGATGCCACATTATAATCGCAGAATTATCATATGATTCAAGCACCAAAAAACGTAGAAGGAGGAAGATATACCTTTCCAGTTTACTCCTTCTTAATCCATTAAGCTCATAGTGGCTTTCACCTCTCTCTCAATTTTTCTATATTTTTCATATATTCCCAAAAACCTTAGCACTACAACAAAACATGAAATTTTCAATAACATTAGTAGCTAAAGCTAAGAAAAAGTATGCATGACACAAAAATGATATGCATTAAAACACATTTCGTGCAAATCCAATTCGTTTTCAAAATTTGGGAAACATTTCATTTTAAAAATCATTTTCAATGGGATATTGTTGACCTTGTAGGTCATATCCCAGTTTGATTATGACAAATACTTTGGTATTTAATGCTTAATGAGTTTGTGTGCAGGTTCAATTGTAAGTATCATATGATGTACATGGACTTGAAAGAAAATGAAGACCCAAAGTGTTTATTGTTGTAATTTTTATTTCACTTTATTTTTGCTCTATAATATTAATGGTCTGTAATAATTAATGCATTTCATGCATGATAAGAAAGATAAGTTCAAAGACCATAGACTCACCTTAGGTCCCCAAACACCTCATAACAAGTCCCCCATAACTTAAAAGTTATACCTATGTGAACAGGGGTGACCTCTAATACAAAATCAAGACCTAAAAAGAACATTGAAAGGGCCTCGGTCGACCAAACCAGCCTAGTCATAATGTGCTAGTTGACCGAAGCACTGTTCACAGAGGAACTTAAGCATTGGTTGACTACACAAATATAGTATAAAAGATATGGTCGACCAAACCATATGGAAGTCAACAATTTGACTTCTTACAGTAGACTGACCATTTTTGAACTAGCACTGCCCGGTCGATCGAATTGGCACGTGGCTGATTCCCAACATTTTGGTTGACCGAACCTCTCAATTTGGTCAAACGAACTTGGCCTAGTTGACCGAATCTCGAAGGGCTCAAAATCGCCTCAAATATGGTCGATCGAAACCACAATTCAAAAATGCCCCGTTCAACCAAATTTAGTAATATGGTCGACCGAACCTTAACTATGGTTGACTAAAACTCTCGGGCTACTTGATTTTAGCCAAGGTTAAAACGTGGCTATTTTTTATAAACCCTACTTAAAATTTCTCAAAAGTACGGAATGGGTCCCGAACAGTTATATTTTTTTGGGTGTCTATATATACCCCCTCATTTTCATTGATTAGTATTGGATTAGAAAACATCATTAGCAATATTCTCTATAAAATTCCAAAACCCTATTTTTCACATTCAAGCTCACCACTTCCATTCTTACTCATCCTTCTTGCAAAAATCGTTTAGTAAGAGTGTTTTAGGGATTATATTATAAAGCTTACACTCTCATTTATTGTGTTTGATTGAGATTGATTTTATTTGAGAGTAAGCTTTGAGTTTTTATTTGAGACTTTGTTAATAAGTTTTCCTTGGGAGAACTCTTTAGAGCTTGTGAGATTTGCATTATGATTGCAATACTCAATAGCTTGTATTGGTTTTGTTTGTGAAATAATTTTTACAACCCGATTTCAAATATCTCTTGTGGCTGATCTTGAGAAAAATATTTTTGAGATATTTGCATGTGTGCTTAAGATCTTTGTTACTACACTTTGTGATTGATATTATTATCTAGACACAAAGATCCTAACACATGCACTCTCATATTCTGATTGTTATACTTGCATTATTTTGAGAGTAGACATTTAAACTACATTGAGCTTATCATATCTTATTATACTGTAGTGTGTTGATTATACTGGTACAAATCTTCTTATTGAAGAAGCACATATTTTGTACACGAAAGTTGTATTGATTACTTGTTGTATTCTAAGCGTGGCCTGAGGGGGCGTTAATCCAGTCTGAAAGGATTGGTTGTAAAGGTTGAGGTCAGCCTTGTGTTAATTTGACCTGTTTGTATTTCGGTGCCACTCCACCCATGAAGTGAGCCTTAGTGGAATCTTTGTGCTTGTGAGCCAAGGCAGGGATGTAGACACATTTGCCAAACCTCGTTAACACATCTGGTGTCCTACTTGCTTTACTGTGCATGCTTGAGTAATTTACTTCTGAAATTGAATTTTAGCTGAATATATTGATTTATTTTATATCTGCACTAGATTGACCCTAGGGTTGAGTAATACTGCTACTTGATATAATAACTAGGGGAGAAAACTTTAAAATACCAATTCAACCTCCCCTCTTGAGATTATTGTAAAGCTAACAATTGGTATTAGAGCCTAGTGTCTTAGACTTGATCGTTAATTTGCATAAAGTTCTAGATGGCTCTTAACACTGTAACCCCTTTCCCTGAAGGACCCTCTTCCACACGTCCTCCTATTTTGAGTGGTGTCAATTACACCTTTTGGAAACAAAGGATGCGTATTTATCTTTAGAATATTGACTGGAAGGTGTGGAGAGTTGTCTCTAAGGGAAACTATGTTCCCATGAAAACTGAAGGTTAAATTAGAATTCCCAAGACTGAGGATGATTATACTGATGAGGATATGAAAGCTATTAGTATAAATGCTACTTCCAGGAATAATCTCTATTGTGGACTTGATTAATGAATTTAACGGAGTTATGGCATGCTTTTCTGCTGAGGAGATATGGGATAATTTAGAGGTCACCTATGAGGGTACTAGAGATGTGAAGGATAGTAGGATAAATATGTTAACCAGTAAGTATAAAGCATTTAGAATGAATACCAGTGAATCCGTTCAGATCATGTACACTCGCTTCACACAATCATAAGGCTATGTCACTAGATGAACTGATAGGTTCATTTATCATCTATGAGTTAGCTATTAATGAGAGACTAAATGAGCACAATAGAATGAGAAAAGTGACTGCATTAAAAACATCTACTAATACATCTAGTGAGTACAGTGAACCTGAATCTGGAGATGACATGGCTATGCTTACTAGGAAATTCAACAGGTTCTTTAGAAAGAACTGTAGGCCATATAGAATGTCTAGACATTCAGTATCTAAGGAAGGAGAATCCAATAAAATAAAAAAAAAATCAAATGCTCACACATGTTACAATTGTAATTAGGTCGAGCATATCAAACCTGACTGCCTGTTGCTGAAAAAAAAGTCTAGGAAAAAGAAGAAAGCTATGAAAGCGGTCACCTTATGGGATAAACAGAATATGAGTGATTCAGATTTTGACTTCAGTGATTTGAAGGTTGCTAACTTGTGCTTGATGGCACACGGTGATGAGGTACTATCTTTCTACTCTTTATCTTCATATTATTCTAATGATGATTGTGATTCTGATAGCATGTCTACATATAAGGAATTGCTCTATGAATAGATTTGTATATCTAAATTGTTAAACAAACTAACCAAGGAAAATGATGTTTTGAAAAAGAAATGTGAAAATTGGTCAAAGCTTGTTGAAATGGAAAAAATTGTTTATTTTGTTTGGCAAGAAGAAAAGCATTTGAAAAGGGCTGTACTTGAAAGAAAATTAGAGGATAACTCCAAGATTATGTACAAATTTACCGAGGGCCAAAACAATTTTGAAAAACTTCTTGGGGCCCAAAGAAACCCGCTTAGTAAATAAGGTCTAGGATTTAATGGAATTGGGAATGTTAGGCGAAATGATCTTTATATAGGATATTTTACTCATAAATCAAAATCCTACATTCCGCCTAAAGAATCTGCCAAGAAAACAACATGTTGTAAATGCAAACAGATAGGTCATATTCAGTTTGACTATCCTTTTAGAAATAAGCATGTAATAATTAAAAAGGTGTGGAGAGTTAAAGGTGAATCTAAAACTAACCCCTTTGGACCCAACAAAATTTGGGGACCAGCTTCAATTACTTAAATTTTATTGCAAGCATGCTTAAGATTGTCCTTATCCAAGGACAGGTGGTACTTGGCTAGTGGCAACTCATGGCATATGACCGGGGACAAGGCCAAGTTCGCATCCATCGCTCCCACGGAAGGAGGATTCCTAACATTCGAGGATAACTCAAAAGGGAAAATCATCGGAGTAGGTAAGGTTGGTAAGGAACCTTCCCTCGTTATTGATAATGTATTAATTTTGGATGGCTTGAAACATAATTTGTTAAGTACTAGCCAATTATGTGATAAAGGGTGTAAAGTATCTTTTAAAAATGATAAATGCATTGTTGAGAGTAAATCTGATAACAAAGTACTTTTTACTGTTGAATGTCATGAAAATATGTACACTACTAGTCTTGATAATTTAGCTTCTCAACAAGTTACATGTTTTTATGCTATAAATGAAGATAGTTGGTTGTGGCATAGACATTTAGGACATGCTAGTATGGATCTTTTGTCAAAACTTGTGAAAAAAAATTTAGTTAAAGGCTTGCCAAAAACACATTTTGTGACGGATAAAATTTGTGATGCATGTCCAATGGGTAAGCAAACTAGATGAGTTTTAAGAAAAATAAAATCATATCCACCACTAGACCACTTGAAATGTTACACTTAGATTTGTTTGGTCCTAATCAAGTTCAAAGTTTAGGAGGAAATGTATGCTTTTGTTATTGTGGATTATTTTTCTAGATTCACATGGGTGTTGTTCCTTCACATAAAGATGAATCATGGGAGCAATTTACTAGGCTTTGTAGGAGAATTCAAAATGAAAAGGGCTATAAAATTACACATATCAAAAGTGATAAGGGAACTGAATTCAAAAATGATTGCATTGAGAACTATTGTGACTTAGAAGGCATATCACATAACTTTTCTGCACCTAGGACCCCACAGAAAAACGGTGTTGTAGAAAGAAAGAATAGTTCCTTACAAGAAATGGGTAGAACCATGCTTAATGAACATAAATTACCCAAATATTTCTAGGCCGCAGCAGTGAAAACTGCTTGTTATGTAATGAACAGAGTATTAATCCGACCCTCACTTTATAAGACTCCATATGAATGGTGGAACGACCATGGACCTAACATTTCCTATTTTCATGTATTTTGTTGTAAATGCTTTGTACTTAGAGCTAATGAGCACCTAGGGACCTAACATTTCCTATTTTCATGTATTTTGTTGTAAATTCTTTGTACATAGAGCTAATGAGCACCTAGGGAAATTTGACTTTAAATCTGATGAAGGTATTTTCCTAAGTTATTTACTTAATAGTAAAGCATACATAGCTTTTAATAAAAAAACATTAATTGTTATTGAATCTATTCATGTTGTGTTTGATGAATCTAATTCACTTTCCAAAAGAGATGATGAAGATGATATTGAAATTAGAAAAGAATTAGATAAGCTATTTATTGAAAATAATGTGAACAAAAATGTAGAAATTAATGATAAATCAATTAAAAAAAATAAAGTTGAAAGTGAGGTTCAAGAGCTACCTAGGGATTGGAAATTCATTAGGAACCATCATTTAGATCAAATTATAGGTGAAGCTTCATGTGGTGTAGCCAGCCGATCTTCCTTAAGAAATTTAGTTAGCCATTTTGCATTTTTATCTCAGGAAGAGCCCAAAAATATTAAAGAAGCCATAGAGGATGAATCTTGGGTAATGTCTAGGTAGGAAAAGCTTAACCAATTTGAAAGAAGCAAAGTTTGGACCCTAGTTCCTAGGCCCGATGATCATACTTTCATTGGAACTAAATGGGTTTATAGAAATAAAAATGATGAAAATGTGGTAGTAACTAGAAACAAAGCTAGACTAGTTGCCTAGGGATATAATCAGGAAGAAGGGATAGATTTTGAGGAAACCTATGCTCCCGTAGGTGGAATGGAGGCCATCCGTATATTTCTTGCTTATGTTGCTTCTAAGAACTTTAAATTGTATCAAATGAATGTTAAGAGTGCATTTCTAAATGGCTATATAAATGAAGAAGTCTATGTAGAACAACCTCCCAGTTTTGAAAATCATAAATATCCTAATCATGTATACCGGTTGTCAAAAGCCTTGTACGGATTGAAACATGCTCATAGAGCTTCGTATGAGAGGCTTGGTGGTTTTCTCTTAGAAAATGATTTTACTTGGGGCAAAATTGATATTACACTTTTCATTAAATCTAAAAATGATCATATGCTCCTTGTGCAAATTTATGTAGATGATATTATATTTGAAGCTACTAACGATGAGTTGTGTAATGAGTTTGCCAAATGCATGCAAAGGGAATTCGAAATGAGCATGATGTGTGAACTAAGTTTCTTCTTAAGACTACAAATTAAACAAGCTATATATGGGACTTTCATACCCCAATCTAAATATGTTAAGGACTCGCTCAAGAAATTTAATATGGAAGATGGTAAAATTATTTGTACTCCTATGAGTTCTTCCGCCGAACTTGATAAATATAAGCAAGGAATCTCTGTTGATGTGAAACTTTATCGTGGTATGATTGGTAGTATCCTATGTCTTATAGCCAGCCAACCTGATATTATGTTTAGTATGTGTGTATGTATGCTTGGTTTCAGGCTACTCCTAAGGAGTCTCATCTGTTAGCGGTCAAAAGGATTCTTAGGTACCTAGTTGGGACTATAGAATTAGGCTTATGGTAACCTAAGCATATGACATTTGAGATTGTTAACTACATCGATGCTAACTTTATTGGTAGTAAAGTAGATAGAAACAGTGCTAGTGGCACTTGTCACTATTTAAGACAATCTCTGGTTTCTTGGTTCTCCAAGAAACATAACTCAATTGCCTTATTAATAACCGAAGCAAAATATATTTCGGCTGGAAGTTGTTGTGCTCAAATACTTTACATGAAGCAATAACTTATGGGTTTTGAATTGCACTACGATATGGTTCCAAATAAATTAGATAATACTAGTGCAATCAACATTTCAAAGAATCCTATCTCACGTTCACGAACCAAACATATTGAGATTAGACATCATTTCGTTTGTGATCATGTGCAGAAAGGGGATATGGCAGTTGAGTTTGTGTGCACTAATGAACATTGGGCCGATATTTTCACCAAACCTCTTCAGGAGGATAGGTTTAAACAGATTAGAAGAGAGCTAGGTCTAATGCATAGTAGAGAGGCCATATAGAAAATTGATTGAGGGCACAAACTTAGGGGGAGCTACTCAACATAGAAATATACGACTCTAAATATTTTACATCTATCCTTGTTTTATACTTTGTGAGTTTGCTTGTGTTGCATGACTATTATACTACTTGTAATAACCTAAAGTTTCATACCATTTTTTTATAAAAGAAAATATACTGCAAAATATAATACTCTCTGATACCCCTATAATGACTACCGAAACACACCTATGCAGCGAAAAACAGAAAACTGTACAACCATATACACAATACTAGAATTCAGTATCTCCTCAAAATATATATACACAACAACACAACCCCCCAATATCATCTATCAAGATCCATGTGATCTACCCAAAAATACTTTCCTCCTGAAAACACTTACCCTACAGATAGGGTAGTGTAGACGGCCTCTCTACTTGCAAGCCTAATCTACTCGTCTACCTAGATCACCTGAAAAATGATAAATTACTAGGATGAGACAACACTCGGTAAGACAAAATATGCTATTACCAGTGCATGGCAACTGCATTTACATAAATAATTTACTGATAATTAACTAAATTGAGATACCATGTAAAATATAATACTGTGTAACTCACACCCATATGGCTTAAAATACATCTATAATATGATTTTTCTATTTAATCATACTTATAGTATTATAATATATTTATTGTGATCCTATAAATTTGTATATATATAAATAATTGTGAAAACTACCCTGGAAATCTGTATGTCATGATTTAACCCCTCATGACAGGGTTGTGTGGCCCGTATGCAGGACTTAACTCTGGTTGGCCTGCCAGGTAAGTCAACTGAAACTCTATCAATCATTAGACAGGCCAATTGCAACCCCTCCAAGGCACGATATTGATATCTACCTCGTCAAATCGGCCCCCTCAACCCAAACTTCCAGGGAGCCTACAATCCCTCCATAGGAACGGTTGGCATAAATCCACACACTATCTGAGATATGTTGTTGCACTCAGATCTGAAACAGCTACGATACCGTGCTCCACTGACTTAATTTGACTAAATTAATTCATCAGGGTTTGATACTATATAATACTAATATATAATTATCTTACTATTTTATCATAATTCCAAAATAACCATAATACTGTAAATCTGATATGTACATACTATAATATCTGACTGAAATAACTGTATATCTTATCTGTATTATTTGACTAAATAAACTGTAATATTTGAGTGTTATGGTTTTGTAATTACAGAAATCATGGTATTTTGTAGATACTGTAGAAGATCTGTCTGTATAATATCTATCTGTAAAATGTTGTATGTAAAATATCTATCTGTATAATATTCATCTATAAAAAATATCTGTGTGTATATTATTTGTCAGTAAAATATCTGTCTGTATATACACTGTAATTTATACTTCTATAAAATCTGGTAAAACATACTCCTGTGATAAAAATACTTTAAATTATGGTATTCTAAAAAACTGTAAAAATACTGTACTAAACAAATATCTACTCAGGTCACACAATTAATAAAACTCATATTCTAAAATCTATAAAACTGTATAATTTATACCCTGTATCTTAATAACAAATACTATAATTTACTAATAAAATTTTTGAATTTACTAGCATGGCATATTTCCCTTACCTGACAAACTAGGCCCATTTACTAGTTTTTAACTTATGCCCACGACATTCATATTTTCACAATCTTGAAATTATACACATACGTATTTCCTTGTTATTCAAATGAATTTTCAGAGTAATTTCCATACTCACATTTCCTGAATTTAAAAAGTATTTATCATTTACCTGCGACTCGTCCACGAATCCTACAAGGAGTTCGTCAAAAAAACCAGGGCATCCGTCAATGAACCCTTTTTTAACCCTTTTAAATTTTTCCTTCTCTCTATTATTTAATCATTATAATTTTTGGGTTGTGACAATCTCCCCTCCTTATAAAATTATGTCCTCGAAATTTACTATATGTACTATACACCATCCCGTGAAGAAAAATTGGCTACTTATTTTATTACTTTCACCTCACTTATGGCAGAGGAATACCGTAATTACAACTAGTGTTCTGGGAGATTACAAATATATACATAAAAGAAAATTCTCCTAAAACCAAAAACACTATCTATTTATAATGAATTAAATAACACTGATTTTCTCTGATTCATCACCCCTGACTTCTACTGATCCCCACTAAATAGATGTGGGTACTTCTGTTGTGTCTCCTCCTCTGGCTCCCATGAGGCCTCCTCCACCGCATGATTTCTCCACAAAACTTTTACTAGTGGAATTCTCTTAGTATGCAACTTCTATTCTTTTCTATCTAAGATTTGCACTGGCATCTTTTCATATGCTAGTGTATCCCTGAGCTATATTTCCTCGTAGCTGATTACATAGGAAGGATCCGAAATGTATTACCTCAACATGGAATCATGGAATGCGTCGTGTATTCTAGATATAGATGGTGGTAAAGCTATCTTATAAGCAACTGGACCCACTCTTTCTAATATCTCGAATGGGCCAATAAACCTAGGGCTCGGCTTACCGTTCCTCCTAAATCTCAGTCCCTTTCAGCGGTGTTGCTTTCAAAAACACCTGATCTTCAATATCAAATTCCATTTTTCAGTGGCGGGTACCTACGTAGCTTTTCTGCCGACTCTGAGCTGCACTGATTCTTTCTTTAATTAGTCATACTTTATCATAAACCTGTTGCACTAATTCAGGTCCCAAAACTCGCCTCTCACCCACTTCATCTCAATATAGTGGAGAATGACACTTCCTACTATACAATGCCTCATAAGGTGTCATTCTGATGCTGGCCTGATAGCTGTTATTATACATGAACTCAACCAACGGCATATACTAGGTCCAACTACCCCCCAAAATTCTGCACACATGCTCAAAGCATATCCTTAAGTACCTTAATTTTCTTCTTTGTCTGCCCATCAGTCTAAGGATGAAAATATGTGTTGAATGTTAACTGAGACCCCAAAGCCTCCTTAAGCTTCTCCCAACCCATGATGTGAAATGTGGGTCACGGTCTGAGACTATAGATACTAGCACTCCATGGGCTCAAATTATCTCCTGAGTGTAGATCTCTGTACTAAAAAAATATCTACTCATGCCACACAATTAATAAAACTCATGTTCTGAAATATGTAAAACTATATAATTTATACCTTGTATTTTAATAAACAAATAGTATAATTTTCTGATAAAATTTCTGAATTTACTAGCATAGCATATTTCCCTTACCTAACAAACTAGGCTCGTTTACTGATTTCTAGCTTACGCCCACGGTGTTCATATTTTCACAATCCTGAAATTATACACATACATATTGCGCAGTTAATCAACTAAAATTTTTGAGTAATTTCCATACTCACACTTCTTGAATTTATAAACTATTTACCATTTACCTGGACTCCTGAGAACACCCACTAGGTTCCCTAATCTGCCTGCCATAAAATTCCCCAAAACCTTGAATTCATAACACCGACATAAATCATCCCAAACACCAGTATAATAACATCTACTACTAAATCTGGGTATAGAAAAACCTACAAACCAAATAACTCTTAAATAACCTACTTACCCTGATTTTGGGATGGTTCCCAAACTTCTCAAATCGAAATTCTACTTTGGCTAAGTTGTAGAGAATATCCGTAGGATTATCATGGTAGCTTCTAATCATCGAATCAGGGAGAAACTGGGCCAGATTTTTAGAAAGAAGATAGAGGGACCAAAATTCTAGAGAGAGAAAGTGAAAGAGGAAAGAAATTGACGTTGAAGTGTGATTTTTACATTTATATATATATATATATATAAACTATTGCCACATGGTTTCGTCGGCGAGACACGTGGCTTCGTCGACAAGGTGAAGAAGGCAGTTCATCAACAAAAGTAAAGAATTCGTCAACAAACCAATGGGTCTAAAATACACCCTCTTGATTTCTCTTCATTGACAAACACTGCGACTCATCCACGAATCCTATATGGAGTTCGTCGATGAAACCAAGGCATTCGTCAACGAACCCTGTTTTAACCCTTTTGAATTTTTCCTTCTCTCTATTATTTAATCATTATAATTTTTGGGTCACTACACTACTTGTGCTAAATATTTCTATTTTGCAATGCATGAATATTATACCTCTTGGACGTTGAGAGTCATGTTGACTCTATGAGTCCAATCCTGTTTTGATAATGAAAAATCACTTGGTATTTGATCTTTGCGTTGCGAATGTGAGCAGGAACATTACTGAGCATGCACAAAAGGTTAGAAAGTCATGGAAGCCATGAGGAACAAAGGATATAAAACTTGACACAATCCATGGAACTAAAAGAGTGGAAGAATGAAGATGCAAGCGTCAAGTTCAAGATTGTCATGGGAATGGGTATTTACAGCTAAATGTATCTACATATTTCATATGATTTAATTCAAAGCTGAAAATATACCGTAGACTGACCTTAGGACTCATGCATCTCTTGAAAATATTTTAGGGATTATTCATTGACTTAAAGACTCTATTTTACAATATCGAAAAAAATTTTATAAAGAAGCAAAGCAAGAAAGCGAAAATGGTTTTTGAAAAAAAAATTAAAAACTAAAGTTGGACTGCCCAAACGACTTAGGATTACCCTCAGAAGTTTGAAGGTGCAATTTCAGACAACTGAAGTTTTACTTCAGATGTCTAAAGAATTTCCTCTGAATACTGAATAATAAGTTCAGTCCTCTAAAGAATTAATTTTGAAACACAAAACCTGTAGAACACCTTTAGACGTCTGAACCTTCAATTCAAATGTCTGAACGGGGACTTTAGAAGACTGAACTTATAGTTCAGTCGTCTGACCCTGTATCGAGACTATGACTTTCAGTGCTTTAAGGAACTTCAATCATCTGAACTTGAAAAAAAAGTTTAAAATTTTGGTTTTTAGCGAGAGAATACGGAAGTCATTTAAGTAATCAAGTTGATCCAACAATCAAGACTTAACCTAGGGCCGAGAACGCTTATAAAATCAACCCCTAAACCCTAGTGCCTCACTTTTTTCATATTATTGAGGAGCTTTAAACATTCTTGTATGTCTTTTGAGATTTTTGAATACTTTTGCAAAGAATCATTGCCTACACTACAAAGAACACACCTTTACTTGGGCATTTACATATTCAAGATCAAAGCAAATACATGCGCAACCTCTGCTAAATCTAGGTTTGATCTTGAGGTTTGGAAATTATTTTATTGAGCTTTTAATTTTTATTAATCGATCATCTTCTACATTATTCGTTTAGTAAAAAATCTTTTTGGGAGCAAGAAACTTATTTTCCCATAGTTATTTATTTGAAAAATATTTTGGGAATAGTATTCTAAAGTTTGATTCATTATGATATTCAAAGTTATACTTTTATTCAAATAGATCTATCTTATTGGTGCAAAAAGTATTTGAAAAATATTGTTTGTTAAATCTTTGAAATACTCAAAGTTATACATTTATTCAAAGGTTTGATCTTACGAAGTATTTGATAGCAAGAAGTTAGATTTTCATAATATTCAAGACAAATTTTTAAATAAGTTCACATTATGTATTCTTGCTTCTAGTACCGATTAAATAAGCATATCGTTCATATAACGATTATATCGTTACATACATTTTGAGCTTCAAGTCTTATCATATGAATATGTGTTAGGATTTCCATTGTACTCACTACTTTTGTTAGAAGCAATATTGAGTTTTTGAAGATTTGAAATTTTATATTACAATCACGGTTCCGGTTGTGAACTGGGTAAGGAGGAAGTTATGCCTCTTGTAAGCAGTAGATTGTAAGGAAAGCTCCATCTCTATTAAAGGAGCAGGGATTTAGTAGAATCCTTCAGTGGGTTGCTCAAGACGAGGACGTAGGCCAGGTTGGCTGAACCTCGTAAAATCGTGTTTGCCTTCTCTCTTCCCTTATCTTTTTAATTTTCACTTACATTTCATTATCAGTTTTTGCATGGTTGTGTGTGATTTATATCATACACACTTGATAATTAATTGGGTAAAATTGAATTTATTGAGAAAATAATTTGAATTAATTTCAAGCCCTTGCAGTTAATTTGTTAAATATTGAAATACGGATTAAGCGGTAAAACAAACTTGAAGTTTTTTTTTTAAAATACCCAATTACCTTCCCCCCCCCCTCGGTTCTTAGGACTACACCTGAATTAACATTTGGTATCAGAGCGGGTTTACGTAGACTTAACTGTTCATTTCGGAAAAAAAATATCACAAGGCACACATCGGTAACTCCATTCGGTGAGGAACGCTCGTTCACTAAACCACCAATTTTCTGTGGTGTAAATTACACCTACTAGAAAAGAAGAATGAGTAGATATCTTTTAAATATAGATTGTAAAGTGTGGAAAATTGTTTCCAAGGGAAACCATGTCCCTATGAAAGTAGTTGATGAGGTAAATGTTCTTAAGACTGAAGATGAATATACTGAGAAAGGGTGGAAATCTGGGCAAATAAATGCTACTGCAATGAATTTGTTATTCTGTGCACTAGATGTAAATGAATTTAATAGGGTGATGGTCTATAACACTACTAAAGAGATTTGGGAAAAATTAGAAGTCACATATGAAGGTATGAAGGAAGTAAAAGATAGTAGGATGAACATGCTTAGTAATGAATACGAGGCATTTAAAATGACTGCTGATGAATACAATCAATCCATATACACTAGATTCACATACATTACGAATTCTTTAAATGCTCTTGGTAAATCTTACCCTACTTATGAGTTGATCAGGAAAATACTTAGGAGACTACCTCTAGTTTGGGAAGCTAAAGCTATTGTAATAGCAGAAGGGAAAAATCTGAAGGAGATGTCTATTGATGAACTAATTGGATCGCTTATCCCCTATGAGCTTGTAATAAATGAGAGGATGAATGAGCAAATTAAAGCAAAGAAAGCTACAGCACTTAAGGCATCATCTCACTACTCCAGTGAGGGAAATGATTCAGAATCAGATGAAAACATGACACTTATCACTAAGAAATTAGGAGAGTTCATGAGAAAGAACAAGAAATACACCAGAAAATTCAAGGGCTCAAAAACAGAAAAGGGTGAGTCAAGAAAAAGGAAGCAAAAGGATGATTCTCCCATGTGTCATAATGGTAGAGAACTTGGACATATCAAGCCAGATTGTCCCCAGCTAAAGAAAGTATCTAAGAAGAAGAAGAAGAAGGCTCTAAAGGTGGGCTAGGACACTCATAGTATCAGTAGTTCAGAATTTGAATCCAGTGATGACGAGATTGCGAATCTATGTCTGATGGCTCACGATGACCATGAGGTACAATCTTTTTGTTCTGCTTCATTTTACTATTCAAGTGATTCTGAAAATGAAAATAGCATGCTTCCTTATGATGAATTGCATCAGGAATATTTTTATACCCTTAAAATGCTTAAGAAAATGAATAAGAAAAATTCTAGTTTGAAATTAAAATTGAAAGAAATTTCGAAGTTAGTTGAAAGTAAAAATGAATCTCATACATCTCTCATAAAATACAAGGATTTGAAAATTGAGGAGTTAGAAAAGAGTTTGAAAGATAAATCTAAGATTATTTGTAAACTTATAGAAGATCAAAATAATTTTGAAAAGCTCCTAGGTGCTCAAAGAAATTCCCTAGAGAAGGAAGGTCTTGGTTTTAGTGGGAAGGAGAATCTAAAACAGAGACATCTCTACATGAGATATTTTGTAAGAGAGTCAAAATCGTATGTTCCAACTAAAGACTATCATAGAAAAATTACATGTTTTAAACGTAAGAGGTTGGGTCACATAAAATTTTATTGTCCTTTCAAAAATAAAGATGTCAAAATTAAGAAAGTCTAGAAATTCAAAAGGGATTTTAGTACTAACCCCCATGGACCTAGAAAATCTGGGTACCAAAAGTAGTTATCTGATTATGTTATGTAGATTTGCTTGAGATTGTACTCCTTGAAGGACAAGTGGTATATGGATAGCGGATGCTCGCGACATATGACAGGAGACAAAGCTAAATTCACATATATCATATCCAAATATGAAGTATTCGTTACATTTGGGGATAACTCTAAAGCTAAAATCATTGGAGTTGGTAAGGTTGGTAAGGAACCTTCACTTGTCACTGATAACGCGTTATTAGTTGATAGATTGAAACATAAGTTATTGAGTATAAGTCAACTATGTGATAAAGGTTATAAAGTCTTATTTGAACTTGAAAAATGCACTGTAGAGAACAAATCTAAAAACAAAATATTATTTATTGTTCATCGTCATGAAAATGTCTACACCACTAGCCTTGACAATCTTGCTTCCCAACATGTTACTTGTTTTTCTACTATAAATGAGATGAGTTGGATTTGGCATAGGAGACTAGGACATACAAACATGGACTTTATATCTAAACTTGTTAAGGGAGAATTAGTTAAGGGATTACCTAAGACTAAATTTGTGAAAGATAAAATCTATTATGCATGTCAACTAGGAAAACAAGAAAGAACTAGCTTTAAGAAGAAGAAAGTAATCTCTACTACTAGGCCACTTCAAATGCTACACATAGATTTATTTGGTCCAAACCCAACGCATAGTTTAGGAGGGAAATCATACGCATTCGCCATAGTTGATGATTATTCAAGATATACACGGGTACTATTTTCAGGTCACAAAGAAGAAAGCGTGTGAACAAATCATTAAAATATGTAAGAAATTTCAAAATGAAAAGGGTTATACTGTCACTAAAATCCAAAGTGATATGGGTAGAGAATTTAAAAATCAAGGCATGGAAGACTACTGCAATTCATTAGGAATAGCTCATAATTTTTTGGCTCCTAGTACACCTCAACAAAACGGTGTAGTTGAAAGAGAGAATAGGTCTATGAAAGAAATGGTCAGAACTATGCTTAACGAACATAAACTACCTAAGTACTTTTGGGCTGAGGAAGTAAATAGCGCCTGTTATATTCTAAATAGAGTTTTGATTAGATCATCTCTAAATAAGACTCCTTGCAAATTATAGAATGGCCATAGACCAAACATATCATATTTTCATATCTTTGGCTGTAAATGTTTTGTATTTAGAGATAATGAACATTTAGGAAAGTTTGATGTGAAATCAGATGAAGGTATCTTTCTAAGGTATGCCTTAGATAGCAAAGCATATAGAGTATATAATAAACGAACATTAAACCGTTATAGAATTCATTCATGTAGTATTCAATGAGTCAAATCTCTTCTCTAAAAGGACTGATGAAGATGAAATTGAGATAAATAAGGAATTTGAAAAACAGTCTATTGAAAATGATTTGGAAAGGAGAAATGAAATTAAGGAACCATCCACTAAAACTAATCAAATTGAAAATGAGATTAATGAACTACCTAGAGAATGGAAGTACATAAAGAGTCATACCTTTGATCAAATAATAGGTTAACCATTATGTGGAGTAGACACGTGATCCTCACTTAGGAATATGATTAGTCATTTTGCTTTTATATCTCAAGAAGAACCTAGGAATGTGAGTGAAGCAATTGAGGATGAATCTTGGGTGATGTCTATGCAAGAAGAATTAAACCAGTTTGAGAGAAATAAAGTATGGACATTAGTTCATAGACCTAAGGATAAGACAATTATTGGAATAAAATGGATATATAAGAACAAGAAAGATGAACATGGGATAGTTGTTAGAAATAAGGTAAGACTAGTAGCTCAGGGATCTAACCAGGAAGAAGGAATAGATTATGAAGAAACCTTTGCACCTGTAGCTAGAATGGAAGCCATTTGAATGATTTTCACCTATGCTACTTTTAAGGATTCCAAGTTGTATCAAATGGATGTCAAAAGCTCATTTTTAAATGGCTACATAAGTGACGAGGTATATGTAGAACGATCCCTAGGTTTTGAAAATCATAAGTATCCAAAACATGATTATAGACTAACTAAAGCCTGTACTGTTTAAAGCAATCTCCCAGAGCTTGGTATGAAAGCCTAAGTGGTTTTCTACTAGATAATGAATTTATCAGAGAAAGGATAGACACAACACTTTTCATTAGTTTAAGAAAGATGACATGCTCCTAGTTCAAGTATACGAAGATGATATCATATTTGGAGCAACAAATAAAGACTTGTGCAATGAGTTTTTAAGAACTATGCAAAATGAATTTGAGATGAGCATGATGGGTGGACTAAACTTCTTCCTAGGACTTTAGATCAAACAAGCGAAACATGCAATTTTTATAAATCAATCAAAGTACATTAGAGACTCAAAAGATTTAATATGGAAGATGAAAAAATACTAGGGACACCTATGAGCTCTTCTTTAAATTTAGACAAAGACGAACAAGGTATACCAACAGATGTCAAGCTGTATCATGGAATGATTGGTAGCTTACTATATCTGACTGCCAGCAAACCTGACATAATGTTCAGCATATGTTTGTGCGCGAGATTTCAAGCTACACCAAAAGAGTCACATTTTTTAGCTGTCAAATGAATACTTTGATACCTGATAGGAACTACTGAATTAGGGTTATTGTATCCTAAATATACATCCTTTGAGATTATCAGCTATTCAGATGCTGATTTTTCTAGTAGCAAAGTAGATAGAAAGAGCACGAGTGACACATGTCATTTCTTAGGACATTCTTTAGTCTCTTGGTTTTCCAAGAAGCATAATGCAGTTACTCTTTCTACAGTTGAGGTAGAATACATAGCAGCAGGAAGTTGTTGTGCTCAACTGTTATACATGAAGCAACAACTTATGGATTTTGGATTAAGCTATGATATAGTTCCTATAAGGTGCAACAATACGAGTGCAATAAACATCTCAAATAATCCTATATTACATTGACGAACTAAACATATAGAAATTAGACATCATTGTCTTTATGATCATGTGCAAAAAGAAGATGTGACACTTTAGTCTGTATGCACAGATGAACAATGGCCAAACATATTCACGAAACCACTTGCGGACGATAGGTTTATCCAAATTAGACGTGAATTAGGCCTGAGACATAGTTGAGAAGTTTCCTAGAGTTATATTAGATGACATAATTCAGGGGGAGCAACAACACTTAATATTCATAATTGGTTAAAAATTTCAAATTTGGCTCATTTGTTCCCATTTGGTATCACATTTGTTCACATTTGGTATTAAACTCATATCACAATGAGTGCATGTTAACTGACACATGTTAATCCTCACATAATCTTTAAACTTTAGTGACTATTTTTTCTTATCCATGTCTATGAAATTTGACACACTGTGCATGTTCACATTTCAATTTAATTCAACAACACAGTATTTTGCATTAGCAAAGAGGAGAAGTAAATTGAATTAACATAGGAAGACATATTTCGCAATACAATTTTTGAAATTTGAAGGCTGCATATTTTAATAAAAAAAATTGAGACTAAATTATGTCAGAACATTTTTTTATACACCTTTTTGTTGATGCCAAAAGGGGAATAAGAATATAAGGGTATTGCAAAAATAGTTGGCAAAGGTACATAAGTAGATGAGTTATACGTGCAAAAATATTGCCTATTTTCAATTGTGTATGAGCATATTTCATATTGCTGAATATTTGATTGTGCATTATTTTAGAGGGAGTCTTGTTAGGCATAACTCATTTTATATTTTTGCTCGTGTATTTGTCATCATCAAAAAGGGGGAGACTGTTGACTCTATGAGACCAATCCTGTTTTGATAATGAAAAATCACTTGGTATTTGATCTGTGCATTGCGAATGTGAGCAGGAACATTACTGAGCATGCACGGAAGGTTACAAAGTCAAGGAAGCCATGAGGTTCAAAGGATACGCAACTTGACACAATCCATGAAATTAAAAGAGTAGAAGAATGAAGATGCAAGTGTCAAATTCAAGATTGTCATGAGAATGGGTATTTAGAACAGAATGTACCTACATATTTCATATGATTTAATTCAAAGCTGAAAATATATCGTAGATGACGTTAGGACTCATGCATCTCAAGAAAATCTTTTAGGGGTTATTAATTTACTTAGAGACACTATTTTAAAACCTCGGAAAATGTTTTATGAAGAAGCAAAGAAAGAAAGCAAAAATGGTTTTTGAAAACAAAATAAAAAACTGAAGTTGGACTACTCAAACGACTGAGGATTAACCTCAAAAGTCTAAAGATGCAACTTTTGATGACTGAAGTTTTACTTCAGGCGTCTAAATAATTTCCTCAGAAGACTGAAGAATTAGTTCAATCATCTGAAGAATTAATTTTGAAACACAGAACAGGCAGAACATCTTTAGATATCTGAACCTTCAGTTCAGTCATCTAAACGAGGACTTTAGAAGACGGAACCTATAGTTCAGTCATCTGACCCTGTATCGAGACCATGACTTTCAATGCTTTAAAGAACTTCAGTTGTCTGAACCCAAGAGCTCCGTCGTCTAAACTTGCAGAAACTTTACAAATGTGGTTTTTAGCAAGAGAACATGCGAGTCATTTAAGTAATCAAGTTGATCCAACAATCAAGACTTAACCTAGGGCTGAGAACACTTATAAAATCAACCTCTAAACCCTAGTGCCTCACTTTTTGCATATGATTGAGGAGCTTTGAACATTCTTGTACGTCTCTTCAGATTTTTGAATTCTATTGCTAAGAATCATTGCCTGCACTGCAAAGAACACACATTTACTTGGGCATTCACATATTCAAGATCTGAGCAAATACATACACAATCTCTGCTACCAGTGTAGTGTAGATGACCTCTCTACCTATGAGCCTCATCTGCTGGTCAAGTTGGATCACCTAAAAATGTTAAATTACTAGGATGAGACAATGCTTAGTAAGACGAAATATGCTATTACCAGTGTGTCGCAACTAAGTTTCCATAAATAATTTACTGATAATTAACTAAACTTAGATACCATGTAAAATATACTGTGTAACTCATACCTATGTGGCTTAAAACACATATGTAATATCTGAGTTTTCTATTTAATCGTACTGCTAGTATTATAATATATATGTTGTGATCTTGTAAATCTGTATATATATTTATAACTATGAAAACTACCCTAGAAATTTATATGTCATGATTTAATCCCTCATAACAGGGTTGTGCAACCCATAGGCAGGACATAACTCTGGTTGGCCTACTAAGTAAGTCAACTGAAACTCTACCAATCATCATACCAGCCAATTGCAATCCCTCTAAGGCATGGTACTGATATCTACATCGTTAAACCGGCCTCCTCAACTCAAACTTTTGGGGAGCATGCAATCCCTCTATAGACACACGTGACAGAAATTCACACACTATCTGAGATATGTGGTTGCACTCTGATCTGAAATAGCTACAGTACCATGCTCTACTGACTAAATCTGACTAAAATAATTCATCAGGGTCTGATACTATATAACACTAATATATAATTATCTTAGTGTTTCATTATGATTCCAATATAACCATAACACTGTAAATCTGATATGTAAATACTATAATATCTAACTAAAATAACTGTATATCTGAACTGTATTATCTGACTGAATAAACTTGAATATCTTAGTGTTATGGTTTTGTAATTTTGGAAATCATGGAATTTTGTAGATATTGTAAAATATATACTTGTATAATATCTGTTTGTAAAATGTTTTTCTGTAAAATATTCGTCTGTATAATATCTGTCTGTAAAATATCTGTCTATATATACACTATAACTTATAATTCTGTAAAATCTGGTAAAACATAATTTGTGCCAAAAATACTATAAATCATGGTATTCAAGAAAACTGTAAAAACTCTGTACTAAACAAATATCTACTCAGGCCACACAATTAATAAAACTCATGTTCTGAAATCTGTAAAACTGTATAATTTATACCTTGTATTTTAATAAACAAATACTATAATTTCTTGATAAAATTTTTCAATTTACTAGCATAGCATATTTTCCTTACCTGACAAACTAGGCTCGTTTACTGATTTCTAACTTACGTCCACGACGTTCATATTTTCACAATCCTAAAATTATACACATACATATTTCCCTGTTAATCAACTAAATTTTTAGAGTAATTTCCATACTCACATTTCTTAAATTTATAAACTATTTACCATTTACCTGAACTCCTGAGAACACCCACTAGGTTCCCTAACCTGCCTGCAATAAAAGTCCCGAAAACCCTAAATTCACAACACTGACATAAATAATCCCAAACACCAGTATAATAACATCTACTACTAAATATGGGTACAAAAAAACCTACAAACCAAATAACTCTTAAATAACCTACTTACCCTAATTTTGGAATGGTTCCCAAACTTCTCAAATTGGAATTCTGCTCTGCCTAGTTGTAGAGAATATCCCTAGGATCATCATGGTAGCTTCTGATCATCGAATCAAGGAGAAACTGGGCCAGATTTTTAGAAAGAAGGCAGAGGGACCAAAATTCTAGCAATAGAAAGTGAAAAACGAAAGAATTTGACGCGGAAGTGTGATTTGCACATATGTATATATATAAACTATTGCCACGTGGCTTCGTCGGTGAGACACGTGGCTTCATCGACAAGGTGAAGAAGGCAGTTCGTCAACAAAAGTAAAGAACTTGTCGACAAACCAATGGGTCTAAAATACACCCTCTAAGTATCTCTTCGTCGACGAACACTGTGACTCATCCATGAATCCCACAGGGAGTTTGTCGACGAAACCACGGCATTCGTCGACGAACCCTGTTTTAACCCTTTTGAATTTTTCCTTCTATATATTCTTTAACCATTATAATTTCCAAGTCGCTACACCACTTTTGCAAAATATTTCTATTTTGCAATGCATGACTATTATACCTCTCGAATGATAAGAGTCATGTTGACTCTATGAGTCCAATCCTGTTTTGATAATGACAAATCACTTGCTATTTGATCTATGCATTGAGAATGTGAGTAGGAACATTACTGAGCATGCAGAAAAGGTTTGAAAGTCATGGAAACCATGAGGATCAAATGATATACAACTTGACACAATCCATGGAACTAAAAGAGTAGAAGAATGAAGATGCAAGTGTCAAGTTCAAGATTGTCATGGGAATAGGTATTTAGAACTTAATGTATCTACATATTTCATATGATTTAATATGAAGCTGAAAATATACCGTAAACTAACCTTAAGACTCATGCATCTCATGAAAATATTTTAGGGCTTATTCATTAACTTAGAGACTCTATTTTAAAATCCCGGAAAATGTTTATAAAGAAGCAAAGAAAGAAAGAAAAAATGGTTTTTGAAAACAAAATAAAAAACTGAACTTGGACTGCCCAAACGACTGAGGATTACCCTTAGAAGTGTTAAGATATAATTTCAGATGACTGAAGTTTTACTTTAAACGTCAAAATTTCTTCTGAATACTGAAGAATTAGTTCAATCATCTAAAGAAACAATTTTTAAACACAAAACAGGCAGAACACCTTCAGACGTCTAAACCTTTAGTTCAATCATCTAAACGGGGACTTCGGAAGACTGAACCTATAGTTCAGTTGCCTGACCCTGTATCGGGACTGTGACTTTCAATGCTTTAGGGAACGTCAGTCGTCTAAAGTTGAAGAAACTTTAAAAATGTGTTTTTTAGTGAGAGAACATGCAAGTCATTTAAATAATCAAGTTGATCCAACAGTCAAGACTTAACCTAGGGCCAAGAACACTTATAAAATCAACCTCTAAACCCTAGTGCCTCACTTTTTGCATATTATTTAGGAGTTTTGAACATTCTTGCACGTCTCTTGAGATTTTTGAATACTATTGCTAAGAATCATTGCCTGCACTACAAAGAACACACATTTACTTGGGCATTCACATATTCAAGATCTGAGCAAATACATGCGCAACCTCTGCTAAATCTAGGTTTGATCTTGAGGTTTGGAAATTATTTTATTGACTTTCAATTTTTATCAATCGATTATCTTCTTCATTATTCGTTTAGTAAAAAATCTTTTTGGGAGCAAGAAACTTATTTTCCCATAGTTATTTATTTGAAAAATATTTTGGGAATAGTATTCTAAAGTTTGATTCATTGTGATATTTAAAGTTATATTTTTATTCAAAGATATCTATCTTTTTGGTGCAAAAAGTATTTGAAAAATATTGTTTGTTAAATCTTTGAAATACTCAAAGTCATACATTTATTCAAAGGTTTGATCTTACGAAGTATTTGATAGCAAGAACTTAGATCTTCATAATATTCAAGACAAATTTTTAAATAAGTTCACATTATGTATTCTTGCTTCTAGTAAGTTGAATTAAAACCCTAAGTTCTCCAAAGAACCTACTTATATAATTATTTTGGGAGATTTGATTAACGAGAAATTTTGTGAAGCATATCATTTATATAACGATTACATCTTTACATACATACTGAGCTTCAAGTCTTATTATATGAATACGTGTTAAGATTTCCATTGTACTCACTTCCTTTGTTTGAAGCAACATTGAGTTTTTGAAGTTTTGAAATTTTATATTGTAATCACGGTTCAGGTTGTGAACCGGGTGAGCAGGAAGTTGTGCCTCTTGTAAGCAGCGGATTGTAAGGGAAGCTCTGCCTCAATTAAAGGAGTAGGGATTTAGTGGAGTCCTTGAGTGGGTTCCTCAAGGCGAGGGCACTGGCCAGGTTGGCTGAACCTCGTAAAATCGTGTTTGCCATCTCTTTTCCCTTATCTTTCTAATTTCTGCCTGCATTTCATTATCAGCTTTTGCATGGTTGTATATTGGTTTATATTATACACACTTGATAATTAATTGGGTAAAATAGAAATTATTGAGATAATAATTTGAATTAATTTCAAGCCCCTCCAATTAATTTGTTAAATATTGAAATAAGGTTTAAGTGATAAAACAAACTTGAAGTTTTTTTTAAAATACCCAATCCCCCCCCCCCCACTTTTGGGATTACACCTGAATTAACATTTGGTATTAAAGCGGGTTTACATAGACTTAACTATTCAATAGGAAAAAAGACCACATGGAACACATCAATGTAACTCCATTCGGTGAGGAACATTCGTTCACTAGACCACCAATTTTCTGTGGTGTAAATTACACCTACTGGAAAAGAAGAATGAGTATATATCTCCTTAAATATGGATTGGAAAGTGTGGAAAATTGTTTCCAAGGGAAACCATGTCCCTATGAAAGTAGTTGATGAGGTAAATGTTCTTAAGACTGAAGATGAATATACATGGAGGAAGATTGGAAATCTGTGCAAATAAATGCTATTGCAATGAATTTGTTATTCTATGCACTAGATGTAAATGAATTTAATAGGGTTATTGCCTGTAACACTGCTAAAGATATTTGGGAAAAATTAGAAGTCATATATGAAGGTACTACGGAAGTAAAAGATAGTAGGATGGACATGCTCACAAGTGAATATAAGGCATTTAAAATGACTGCTAATGAATCTATTCAATCCATGTCCACTAGATTCACATACATCACGAATTCTTTAAATGCTTTTGGTAAATCTTACCCTACTTATGAGTTGATCAAGAAAATACTTAGGGGACTACCTCCAGTTTGGGAAGCTAAAGTTATTATAATAGTAGAACGGAGAAATTTGAAGGAGATGTTTGTTGATGAACTAATTGTATCGCTTATCACCTATATATGAGCTTGCAATAAATGAGAGGAAAAATGAGCAGACTAAAGCAAAGAAAGCTATAGCACTTAAGGCATCATCTCACTACTCCAGTGAGGGAAGTGATTCAGAATCAAATGAAAACATTGCACTTGTCACTAAGAAATTTGGAGAGTTCATGAGAAAGAATAAGAAATACACTAGAAAATTCAAGGGTTCAAAAACAGAAAAGGGCGAGTCAAGGGAAGTAAAAGGATGGTCCCCTCATGTGTTATAACTATAGAGAACTTGGATATATCAAGCCAGATTGTCCACAACTAAAGAAAGTATCTAAGAAGAAGAAGAAGAAGAAGAAGAAGGCTCTAAAGGTGGGATGGGACACTCATAGTACTAGTAGTTCAGAATCTGAATCAAGTGATGATGAGATTGCAAATCTATGTCTGATGGCTCACAATGACCACGAGGTACAATCTTTTTGTTCTGCTTTATTTTACTATTCAAGTGATTCAAAAAATGAAAATAGCATGCTTCCTTATGATGAATTGCATCAGGAATATCTGTATACCCTTAAAATGATTAAGAAAATGAATAAGAAAAATTCTAGCTTGAAATTAAAATTGAAAGAATTTTTGAAATTAGTTGAAAGTCAAAATGAATCTCATGCATCTCTTATGAAAGACTAGGATTTAAAAATTGAGGAGTTAGAAAAGAATTTGAAAGATAAATCTAAGATTATTTGTAAATTTACAGAAGATCAAAATAATTTTGAAAAACTCCTAGGAGCTCAAAAAAATTCCCTAGAGAAGAAAGATCCTGGTTTTAATGGTAAGGAGAATCCTAAATAAAGATATCTTTACATGGGATATTTTGTAAAAGAGTCAAAATTGTATGTTCCAACTAAACACCATCATAGAAATATTACATCTTTTAAATGTAAGAGGTTGGGTCACATAAAATTTGATTGTCCTTTCAAAAATAAAGTTGTCAAAACTAAGAAATTTGAAAAGTCAAAGGAGAAACTAGTACTAACCCCCATGGACCCAAGAAAATATGGGTACCAAAAGCAGTTATCTGATTATGTTATGTAGATTTGCTTGAGATTGTCCTCCTCGAAGGACAAGTGGTATATGGATAGCGGATGCTCGCGACATATGATAGGATATAAAGCTAAACTCGCATCTATCATATCCAAAGGTGAAGGATTCGTTACATTTTGGGATAACTCTAAAGGTAAAATCATTGGAGTTGGTAAGGATGGTAAGGAACCTTCACTTGTCATTGATAACGTGTTATTAGTTGATGGATTGGAACATAACTTATTGAGTATAAGTCAACTATGTGATAAAGGTTATAAAGTCTTATTTGAACATGACAAATGCACTGTAGAGAACAAATCTAAAAACAAAATATTGTTTACTACTAATCGTCATGACAATGTCTACACCACTAGCCTTGACAATCTTGCTTCCCAACATGTTACTTGTTTTTCTGCTATAAATGAGATGAGTTGGATTTGGCATAGAAGACTAGGACACACAAACATGGACTTTATATCTACACTTGTTAAGGGAGAATTAGTTAAGGGATTGCCTAAGACTAAATTCATGAAAGATAAAATCTATGATGCATGTCAACTCAAAAAACAAGCAAGAACTAGCTTTTAGAAGAAGAAAGTAATCTCTACTACTAGACCACCTCAAATGCTACACTTAGATTTATTTGGTCCAAACCCAACTCAGAGTATAGGAGGAAAATCATACGCATTGGCCATAGTTGATGATTATTCAAGATATACATGGGTACTATTTTTAGGTCACAAAGATGGAGCGTGTGAACAATTCATTAAACTATGTAAGAAAATACAAAATGAAAAAGGTTATACTGTTACTAAAATCCGAAATGATGGGTAGAGAATTTAAAAATCAAGGCATGGAAGACTACTACAATTCATTAGGAATAGCTCATAATTTTTTGGCTCCTGGAACACCACAATAGAATGGTGTACATGAAAGAAAGAACATGTTCATACAAGAAATTGCAAGAACTATGCTTAATGAGCATAAACTACCTAAGTACTTCTGCCCTGAGGGAGTACATAGCACCTGCTATATTCTAAATAGAGTTTTTATTAGACCATCTCTAAATAAGACTCCTTATAAAGTATGGAATGGTCGTAGACCAAACATAACATATTTTCATATCTTTGGTTGTAAATGTTTTGTTCTTAGAGATAATGAACATTTAGGAAAGCTTGATGTGAAATCAGATGAAGGTATCTTTCTAAGGTATGCCTTAGATAGCAAAAAGTATAGAGTATATAATAAACGAACATTAACCGTTATAGAATCCATTCATGTAGTATTCGATGAGTCAAATCCCTTCTCTAAAAGGACTGATGAAGATGAAATTGAGATAAATAAGGAATTTGAAAAACTGTCTATTGAAAATGGTTTAGAAAAGAGAAATGAAATTAAGGAACCATCTGCTAAAACTAATCAAATTGAAAATGAGGTTAATGAACTACCTAGAGAATGGAAGTACATAAAGAGTCACCCCATTGATCAAATAATAGGTGAACCATTATGTGGAGTAGACACACGATCCTCACTTAGGAATATGATTAGTCATTTTGCTTTTCTATCTCAAGAAGAACCTAGGAATGTGAGTGAAACAATTGAGGATGAATCTTTGGTGATGTCCATGCAAGAAGAATTAAACTAGTTTGAGAGAAATAAAGTATGGACATTAGTTCTTAGATCTAAGGATAAGACAATGATCTGTGCATTGATAATGTGAGCAAGAACATTACTGAGCATGCACAGAAGGTTAGAAAGTTATGGATGCCATGAGGATCAAAGGATATACAACTTCACACAATCCATGAAACTAAAAGAGTAGAAGAATGAAAATGCAAGCATCAAGTTCAAGATTGTCATGGGAATGGGTATTTAGAACTGAATGTATCTACATATTTCATATGATTTAATTCGACGCTGAAAATATACCGTAGACTGACCTTAGGGATCATGCATCTCATGAAAATCTTTTAGGGGTTATTCATTTACTTAGAGACTCTATTTTAAAACCCCATAAAATGCTTTACTAAGAAACAAAGCAAGAAAGAAAAAATGGTATTTGAAAACAAAATAAAAAATAGAAGTTGGACTACCTAAATGACTGAGGATTAACCTCAAAAGTCTGAAGATGCAACGTCAGATGACTGAAGTTTTACTTTAGACGTCTGAATAATTTCCTCAGAAGACTGAAGAATTAGTTCATTCATCTGGAGAATTAATTTTGAAACACAGAACAGGAAGAACATCTTCAGACGTCTGAACCTTCAGTTCGGTTGTCTAACCATGTATCGAGACCATGACTTTCAGTGCTTTAAGGAATTTCAATTGTCTGAACCCCGAGAGCTCAGTCATCTAAAATTGCAGAAACTTTAAAAATGTGGTTTTTAGTGAGAGAACATATGAGTCATTTCAGTAATCAAGTTGATCCAACGATCAAGACTTAACCTAGGGTCGAGATCACTTATATAATTAACCTCTAAACCCTAGTGCCACACTTTTTGCATATGATTGAGGATCTTTGAACATTCTTGTATGTCTCTTGATATTTTTGAATACTTTTGCTAAGAATCATTGCCTATACTGCAAAGAACACACATTTACTAGGGCATTCACATATTCAAGATCTGAGCAAATACATGCGCAACCTCTACTAAATCTAGGTTTCATCTTGAGGTTTGGAAATTATTTTATTGAGCTTTCAATTTTTATTAATTGATCATCTTCTTCATTATTCATTTAGTAAAAAATCTTTTTGGGAGCAAGAAACTTATTTTCCCATAGTTATTTATTTGAAAAATATTTTGGGAATAGTATTCTAAAGTTTGATTTATGGTGATATTCAAAGTTATATTTTTATTCAAAGAGATCTATCTTATTGGTGCAAAAAATATTTGAAAATATTGTTTGTTAAATCTTTGAAATACTCAAAGTCATACATTTATTCAAAGGTTTGATCTTACGAAGTATTTGATAACAAGAACTTAGATCTTCATAATATTCAAGACAATTTTTTGAATGAGATCACATTCTGTATTCTTGTTTCTAGTAAGTTGAACTAAAACCCTAAGTTTTACAAAGCATCTACTTATATGATTTTTTTGGGAAATTTGATCAAAAGGATATTTTGTGAAGCCTCTCATTTATATAATGATTACATCGTTACATACATACTGAGCTTCAAGTCTTATCATATGAATATGTGTTACGATTTTCATTGTACTCACTAGCTTTGTTAGAAGCAATATTGGGTTTTTGTAGATTTGAAATTTTATATTGTAATCACGGTTCGAGTTGTGAACTAGGTAAGGAAGAAGTTGTGCCTCTTGTAAGAAGTGGATTGTAAGGAAAGCTTCATCCCGGTTAAAGGAGCAGGGATTTAGTGGAATCCTTAAGTGAGTTGTTCAAGGCGAGGATGTAGGTCAGGTTGGCTAAACTTCGTAAATTCGTGTTTGCCTTCTCTCTTCCCTTATCTTTTTAATTTCCGCTTGCATTTCATTATCAGCTTTTGCATGGTTGTACGTTGATTTTTATTATACACATGTGATAATTAATTGGGTAAAATAGAATTTATTGAGATAATAATTTGAATTAATTTCAAGTCCCTACAATTAATTTGTTAAATATTTAAATTTGGATTAAGTGGTAAAACAAACTTAAAGTTTTTTTAAAATACTTAATTCCCCCCCCCCCCTATTGGGATTACACCTGAATTAACAAGTCGTACTTATGTTTATTATCTTGATCATATTTGACTGTTTGAGTTGATTGTTGTGGATAATTGAAAATTTGAATTCAATTAGGTCATTTCTATACAGATATTTTTGGGAAAAATACTCAATTTTCAAATGGCATGCTGCCAAATTTTCTAAAAGTCTTCCCAAACCATATCTTGTATTTAAATGATTCTTACTCAATGCCTTGCCTATATGCTTAAAATTTATCATGGCCTTTTGTTGCTGCCAAACGGAGGAGTTAGGAAAAATCGGGTAAATTGGGTACTTTGGGGAAAATGTTTAAACTTTTAAAATCTTCTAAAATTCTCATTATGCTTATTGTCAGAGGGTGCCCTTCTTGGTAGTACTCACTTTTGCATGGTGTATTTGTCATCATAAAAAATGGGGATATTGTTGACCTTATAGGCCATGTCTCATTTTGATCATGACAAATACTTTGGTATTTAATGCTTGATGAGTTTATGTGCAAGATCAATTGGAAGTATCATATGATGCACATGAACTTGAAAGAAAATGAAGCCCCAAAGTGTTTATTGTTGTAATTTTTATTTTACTTTATTTTGGGTCTGTAATATTGATGGTCTGTAATAATTAATGCATTTCATGCATAATAGGACAGATAAGTTCAAAGACCATAAAGTGACTTAAGGTCCCTAGGCACCTCATAACAAGTCCCTCAAAATTGGGACCTAAAATAAACATTGAATGGACCTTGGTCGACCGAACCAACCTAGTTATAATGTGTTGGTCGACCGAAGCACTATTAACTGAGGAACTTAAGCCTCGGTCGACCAAACATATACAGTATAAAAGATTCAATCAACCGAACCATATCGAAGTCAATAATTTTACTTTGTATGGTCCAACGAATTGGCACGTGGCTAATTCCCAACGTTCTGGTCAACCAAACCTCTAGTTCTAATATAACGTGGTCGACTGAACCTCTGAATTTGGTCAACCAAACTTGGCCTAGTGGACCGAACCTTAGAGGGCTCAAAATCACCTCAAATGTGGTCCACCAAAACCTCAGCTCAAAAATGTCCCAGTCGACCGAAACTCTCAGATTGCTCGATTTTTATCAAGGATAAAACGTGGTTATTTGTTATAAACCCTACTTAAACTTTCTCAAAAATACCGAATGGGTCTCGAACAGTTATATTTTTTGGGGTGTCTATATATACCCCCTCTTTTTCTTTGATTAGTACTGGATTAGAAAACATCATTAGTAATATTCCCTCTAAAATTCCAAAACCCTATTTTTCACATTCAAGATAACCACTTCCATTCTTACTCATCCTTCTTGCAAAAATAGTTTAGTAAGAGTGTTTTAGAGATTATATTATAAAGCTTACCCTCATTGATTGTGTTTGATTGAGATTGATTTTATTTGAAAGTAAGATTTGAGTTTTTCTTTGAGACTTTGTTAATAAGTCTTCCTTGGGAAAACTCTCTAGAGCTTGTGAGTTTTGCATTATCATTGCATTACTCAAAAGTTTGTATTGTGTTTGTTTGTGAAATGATTTTTACAAACCAATTTCAAATATCTCTTGTGGCTGATCTTGAGAAAAATATTTTTGAGATATTTGCATATGTGCTTAAGATCTTTGTTACTGCACTTTGTGATTGATATTATTATCTAGACACAAAGATCCTAACACATACACTCTCATATTCTGATTGCTATACTTGCATTATTTTGAGAGTAGACATTTAAACTACATTGAGCTTATCATATCCTATCATATTGTAGTGTGCTGATTATACTGGTACAAATCTGCTTATTGAAGAAGCACATATTTTGTACATGAAATTTGTATTGATTACTTGTTTTATTCCAGGCGTGGCCTGAGGAGGCGTTAATCCAACTCAGAAGGATTGGTTGTAAAGGTTGAGGTCAGCCCTATGTTAATTTGGCCTGGTTGTATTTTGGTGCTGCTTCACCTGTGATGTTAGCCTTAGTGGAATCCTTGTACTTGTGAGCCAAGGCAAGGACGTAAGCACATTTGCCTAACCTCAATAACACATCTGGTGTCCTACTTGCTTTATTGTGCATGCTTGAGTAATTTACTTGTGAAATTTAATTTTGACTAAATCTATTGATTTATTTTATATCTGTACTAGACTGGCCCTAGGGTTGAGTAATACCGTTGCTGGATATAAGACCTACGGGAGAAAATTTTAAAATACCAATTCACCCCCCTACTGGGATTACAATAAAGCTAACAAATATGATCTCCTTTACCAAATACTTTCCAAATCCTCCAATCATTTGGTTTTAAAAAAATCATTTTCAATATTCAAACAGTAAAATCTACGCAATAAAACCATGGGAGGATTTGCAAAGACTTGACCCCTCAAAATAGGGATACATTAAAATATAAGCCATTACAATCTTTATGCAAATAGCAATTAAGCTTATTGCAAGTGGGCTCTGATACCAATTTTTGGAATTGGGGTGATCCTAAGAGGGAGGTGAATTGGCTTTTAAAACATTTTGACTAAATTAAGCATTTCACCGATTCACCACAAATCATATCCCATTTTGATACACGCGTGTATGTAAAATAATAAAATGATAAATAAAGACATACATGTGTGCAGTATATCTTATTTAAATCAAATGTGTGTATGCAAATAATTATGACATCAAATAAACATTCATACACATGATGAAATTAAAGTGTAAGAATTTAAATAAGATAGAGAGAGAGTGACACATAGATTTGTTATTGAGGTTCGGCCAAACAAGCCTACGTCCCCGCTTTGGTCATACCCCCCAAGGATTCCACTAAACCTTCTCATATAAACGGATAGAGTAGAAGTTGTTTACATCCTCTCCTTACGGGCGAGGAAAAACCCCAGTTCAATTTCCAGGCTAAACCGCTCACTTGGCTGAGACTTCCTAGTTCAATTTTGGGTTAAACCTAACTAGTCTCACTTACAAGGCTGAGACTCCCCAGTTCAATTCCGGAATGAACCCAACTAATACAATAAAAAATCACTTTTGTACATATAACATGCTTATGAAAATACAAGCAAAGATGTGTACGTTTAAGCTCTAACAAATGCACTCTCTAATGATATGAAATATGCTCAGTAGAGTAAGGGTGCTTATCAAAATAATTAATATACAAATAAAATATATGAAAATATCAAAATTATTATTATGTTCTCCAACAAAAATTTTTCTAATAAAAATATTTGGATAATTTGAAATTTAAGCTCAAGAAAAATATTTGTGCAATAAAGGATTTCTTCCAAAAATGTTTATCAAGAAAATTAACCGAAAGAAATCTCAAGGCTACTCTCAAAAAATGATTTCAATAAAGGAAGATGCAAATGAAGTAAATATAAATGAATATAAAATAAATGCCCAAAATAAATACGCTCTACTTCAAAATATATTTTGAAATAAATAAACGGAAAGAGAGTGGAAGGAGATTTGATAAAAAAATATGCCCCAAAGAAATGATTTTATCAATAAAAGTTGGTTTGGGGGAACTTTGATTAACAAAGGGTTTAGAATTTGGAGTTAATCAAAGTTGCTAATCTATAGTTATGAGGGGGTATTTATAGATTTTCCAAAAATGATGACCGTTGGGGACACTCAGTATTTTGGAAAAGTTTAATTACAAGTTAATGATGTTTTAGCGCTTTTAAAAAATTCCAACTCGAGAGTTTTGGTCAACCATTTTAAAGATTCAGTCAACCATATTGACAAGTTTGATCGACCGTGGCATTTTTGAACTGAGGTTCTAGAGGACCATATCAAGGTGATTTTGAACCCTCCGAGGTTTGGTCGATCAAGGTGTGTTCGGTTGACCAAATTTTGAAGTTCGGTCGACTAGGTCATTTTTCAACTAAGAGTTTGGTCGATCAGAGTGTTGGGAATTAACCACGTGCCAATTCAGTCGACCATGCGGTGTAATGTCATTTTAAAAGTGGTCGACCAAATAGTCAACTGTTGACCCTGGAAGGTTTGGTCAACTGAAAGTCTATGTAGGTTCAGGTTCGGTTGACCAAGCATATTAAAGTTGTGCATTTAAGTCCAGATATTTGCCCCTAAAATCATATTCATGGAAGAAGACGTAACAAATAAAATTATGCATTTAATTTTTTGTTAAAGCGCATGCTCAGATATTTGCCCCTAAAGATTTTCCTTTTCGGTCATTATCATTTTGCTCAAAAACATTCTCCCCCTTTTGGCATCAGCAAAAAGAGTTAAGTTAAGTATAAAATATTTTAAGTATTTAAAACATACTTAGCAAAGAGAACTCAGCTTTTTTTTTTTTTTGAAAAATACTCTCTCTTTTTGTTTTTGGCATTTATTTTTCATTAAACAATAACTAGTCATTTAATAGATTAAAAGGCACATAAAAATAAGATCAGACCAGGATTATCCACAAACCATGGAAATTTAAACATATCATAAGACCTATGAAAGATTTGAGTTCAACACGCACGACATATGATAACAAATGTAGGTTTGAGTATAAAAGCAGTCTAACTAGTTCATATGTATTTTATGAACAATTAATGAACTAGTTATGAAATGCAACACCCTTAAGGCAATTTCATGGCATAAAAGTTTTAAGATAGGATAGCACAAGTCATGAAACAGAAAGCATACAAGCAAAAAAAAAAGGTATATTTTATGAAAGTTCATTTCTTGCAATTGAAATATGTATGTGTGTATATATATATATATATATATATATATATCCCCTTACGATTTTCGATAAGTCCTGGGGGGCAATGCTTGCTAAAAAGGAAACTTTAATATAAAGTTCAAGGAAGCAATGTTTTTCTGGTTTGGCATTTAAGAGCATTCCAAGGTATAACCAGAAAAATAACCATATGGATGTAGGCTTCAAGTCCTGCAAGCTTCCATCGCCGTTTCCTTATGTGTGTGTAGAATTGTAAACCTGTTTAAGCACTTAAAAATACACATAAGAAACTGGTGTTTTATCAGTATCAAAACAGGGATCAGACTCAAAAAGTCAACATGATATGTTATCGGGGTTCGGCCAATACTGCCTACGTCCCCGCCTCAACTCGCAAGCCCGAGGATTACCACTATTGTTCACTTAATAGGTGGAGTGGCACCTTTTACAATACCATGTCAAATTATCGGGGCTAACCTTAACCTTTACAAACTCTCCTTACGGGGCAAAGAAAACCCACCTCAGGGCACGCCTGAATTACAACCGATCCTTACGGGTTAGATCAAAACCCCCTTAGGCCACGCCTGGAATACAACAGATCAATATAAATTTTTTGCATACAATGAAAGGTTCTTCTAACACAAGGTGCTTGGAATATTAAGTATATAGAAAAAGAGGTGTAAAAGATTTGAGAGAATTTTTCCTAATTACTTTTGCTAATCAAGGCAAATGAGGGGGTATATATAGATATCCCTCAAATTTTGACCATTGGGGACCTATTGGGTATTTTGAAATTATTAAATTAAATTTTAATCCAAAATAACCTTAATTAACCACGGTAAAAATAAGGCAACCCGAGAGTTTTGGTTGCCCTGACCTCAGGGACAGTCGCCCGAATAGACATAAAGAAAAGTAACTTTTTCAAGTTCAGGTGCTCGAGGAAAAGTTTGGGTGGCTAAGCCAAGGAGATTTTCCCAAATGTTCAAGGTTTGATCATCAAGTGGTCAGTTTGGTATGCTGAACTTCACACTTCGGTCACCCGAGACTATTTTGAACTTAGAGTTCGAGCGCCCGGGGAAGGTAAAAAGTGACTGTCCTTATCTTTGGTCGAACGTGGACATTCAATTCAAATTAGGTTTGATTGCCCTGACAATGGTCAACTATTTACCCTTTGCCTATTTGGTCACTCGAACCATTTTTAACTCTCTGGGTTCGGTCGCCCAAAACCCTATTTTTTATCCTTGAACTTATTCAACCATGTGTGAATAAGCTATAGCATTTTGTGCAAAGGTTTTAGAGTCTTATTGGTCAGTCTATGGTCTCTTGAGAGTTAACCCCAAAAATCTGACCTCCGTTGACCCTTAAGGTCAATCTATGGTCTTGAGCATAAATACCAATTATGCATGATATGCATATTATTACAAACCATAAAAAACTTATTACGATTACAATATAACTTGAAAGAAAAACAAAAGAACTTCATATTTTGCTCCTTTGCAATATCATGGATTGCCCTGAATGATGTGCTCATTTAAGTGCTTCTCGACTTCCATTTCTCATCTGTCATCCATGTTTAGAAAAGTAAACATGTTCATACACTTAGCACACAGATGAGATATTGTGGATTGTCATAATCAAAACCGGAGACAAACTCAATAGGTCAACACTTTTCATTTTGAATCTTCTTGCATAAGTTGATCAACATCTTACATGCTTCATATTTGGAGGATAAGAATATTACCTAAGTAAATCTGGAGTAGTCATCAACAATAGCAAATGCATATTGCTTTCCTCCTACGCTTTGAGTTTTGGTGGGACCAAATAGATCTAGATGAATAAGTTCTAGTGGTCTACCATCAGAGATATGTTTTTTCTTTTTAAATCTTGTCTTGGTTTGCTTTCAAAGTTGACAAGCATCACGCACTTGTCTTTAGCAAACTTAGTGTTAGGTAAGCCCCTTACTAAGTTTTTCTTTGCTAATTTGGACAACAAATCCATACTAGTATGTCTTAATCTTCTATGCCACAACCAACTGATCTCATTCATGACTGTAAAGCATTGAACTTCTTGAGATATCAGGCTTCTAAAATTAATGCAATATACATTATCAACTCGATCAGCAATAAACAGTGTTTTATGCAGTTTACTGTCTTTGACTGTGCATTTTTCTTGTTTGACGGTTACTTGAAAGCCTTTATAACTTAGTTGGCTAATGCTAAGAAGATTATGTTTTAACCCTTCAACTAACAAAACATCATCAATCTCTAAGGAGGGTTTCTTATTGACTTTATTAATGCCAATAATTTTTCCTTTAGTATTGTCTCAAAAGGTGAGATATCCACCACCATCCTTTAATGTTAATGAGGTGAACTTGGACTTATCTCCGATCATATGCCTCGAGCACCCACTATCCAAGTACCATTTATCTTTTGTTGTTGTGGACCTAAAGCATACCTACAAGAAGAGATTCAAGGTGTTATTTTTGGTACCCATACCTTCTTAGGTCTTTTTGAATTTGATGTATTTTCAGTTTTTGCTCTCCATACTATCTTAATTTTAGCATTCTTTCTTTCGTATGGACATTCAAATTTTATGTGCCCCTTTTCCTTACATTAGAAATACATAGTGTTTTCATATGTATTGATTGACGATTTATCAGCATAATTTTTGGAGGCTTTTACAAAGTACCCCATGTAGAGTTTCTTTTTCTTAGTGTTCTTAATTCCATTAAAACCTATTCCTTCTTTGTCCAAGGACATTCATTGAACTCCAACCAATTTTTCAAAGTTCTCTTTTCCTCTAGTAAATTTGTGTATGATTTTAGTTTGGTCCTCAATTTTACTTTTAAGACTATAAATTTCTAAGTCTTTTGCACTTTCACCATTTACTTGTAACTGAACTAATTCTTGAGATATCTAATTAACTTTACCCATGAGTTCATCAATAGCTGAGTCTTTTTATTTTTTAGTTAATCTAGAAGATTCTAGTTGGTTCACAAGTATTTCATTTTGTTGTCTTAAAGCTATATTCCTCTTGGACACTTTTATGAATCTATTATGTAATGAGAATAATTCGGATTGGATTTCCCTATATGAAGGCATACTTTCACATTATTCATTACAAGATTCATCACCAATTTCATACGATTAGGTTGAATAGGAACTTACCTTATTGTCTCTTGCTATGAAGCACAGTTTAACCATCTCATGATCACTTGATTCACTATTTGAGTCACTTGACTTGAGTCATCCCAAGTTTCTTTCATTGCTCTCTTTTTCTTCTTCTTGGCATCTTTCTTGAGCTATGGACAATCGGGTTTTATATGTCCTACTTTCTTACAATTATAACAGGTAGAAGGTTCATTCTTTGTTTCTATCTTATATGTCTCACCCTTATCGGTTTTTGATCCTCTAAATTTTCTAGCAATTCTCTTGTTCTTATTAAAGAATTTACCTAAGCATCTAATGAACAAGGCTTCGTCATCTCCCTCATCATCATCTTCCTCACTAGAACTACCCTTTGAAGCTTTTAGCACTATTGTTTTCTTTTGTTTATTACCCTCAGTAGCTCTTCCATTGATCACCATCTCATGAGTGAGAAGCGAACCTATTAAATCATCTAAAGAAGTGATTTTTAGATTTCTTCCTTTAGTTATGGTAGTGGCCTTAGGTTCCCAAATAGTAAGAAGTCCTCTCAGAACTTTCCTAATCATCTCATAGGTAGAATAGCTTTTACCTAGTGCATTAAGGGAGTTAATTATATGGGTGAACCTAGTGTACATACTAGTCATGGATTCTTCTAGGTTCATCGTAAAGGCCTCATACTCATTGGTGAGCATGTCAATCCTATTATCTCTAACATCTATGGTTCCCTCATAGGTAACCTCTAACTTGTCACAAATTTCCTTGGTTGATTTACAATCCATAACTCTATTGAATTCTTATGCATCTAAGGCACAATATAGTGCATTCATTGCATTAGAGTTAATTTATATGTGTTTCATTTCTACATCAGTTAATTCCTTTTCTTCTTTAGGGACTTCTTTGTCATCTATAGTTTTAGTGGGAATCAAGTCACTATGTTACTACTTTTCATACCTTATCATCCATGGTTAGCAAAAATATTCTCATTCGTTGTTTCTAGAAGGTTTAATTTTCACCATAGATAAAGGCAGGTTTAAATGAGGATTGGCCTTCGCCAAAAGGGGATACTCCTAACTTTGCCATAGGGATATTTATGTAGCTACTTGTTAGCATATACTACAACCTACTCTCTGATACCAATTAAAATTATGATGTATTCCCAAGAGGGGGGGAGAATTGGGTTATTTTAAAATTTATTCAAGGAATTTTAAATACTTCAACCCTTAACTATGTTATCTTACAATTCAACTAAGATTTCTATTTAGCTATACAAGCTATGCAAGGAAGGAGTCTTAAATATGTATGTGAGGATCAAAACACAATCCGAATTTACAATTTGTACTAAATGATTAACACACTCAATTAGGCCCTTTATTTAGGACACAAATTTTAACTATAATCAACAATGTATTCAAAAATAAACTCAATTATTCAATTTATGCATCAATGACATGATCAATGTTAAGATCTAATTTTTAGTAACTTACAATATTTTATTTCAAATCAAATTTTGTAAAATACGTGCTTAACTTCAGCACATACACTTTATTCAGAAAATAAGTTTAATAAAATGTTAATCCTCAGATTACTTTCAAACTCAAAGTTGTAAGTTTTTTTGAATGTTCAAATCAATGCTTTAATCATACAACTGATATATATTTGATCTCAAATAGAATATGTTTAACTAGTTCAAAATATTCAGCAAGGTTCTTTTTTTCAACAAGTTGTTAAATAGTCAACACAATCTTAAGTATTTACCAAGATTCAATATTCAGCACTATTCAATAATTAGCAAGATGATAATGAAAATATATTCAAGCACACATATTATATCTTGTAGAAAGTAAAAAGAGTAACGAAGAAGAAGCTGAACACTGTTGTTTTTACAAGGTTCAGTCGCAGCCTACGTCCTTACCCCAAGCAACCCGCTCTGAGGATTTCTTTTACCAACTTCATTACTAGGTGAAGTTACAACCTCTCTCCGTAAAAGGTGGAGTTCACCTCTCTAACGAGAATCCCCTCTTGTTAGGCAATGATTCAATACCTGAACCATCAAACAATACAACAAACAGCAAAGAATTGCTTGTACAATGAAAAGCTCCTCAAATGAGCAGATTGGTACACTTTAGATCCAAAAATAATACTTCAAATAAACAATATGAAAGTTGAAGCTTGAAAGTATATCACCATAACTGATTCAAATGTGTAAGATTCAAAATATTATATCAGTTTTCTGAGAAAACTCAGTAAGAAAACTGTAACTTTTCAAAAGAGTATAACCAAAAGAATTTTCATTGTTTTTGTGTGTTGTTCATTTATTCTCTTACCCTAATATGCGAGAATAATACATTTAAATAGTGCGCTAGAATTTCAAAAACTTTCCTTTGAATTTTCTCTCAATTTGGAAACCAATCATGCAAGATTTGGAAACAAGATCAGCGTTGTCAAACGTTTAAACATAAGTATCAGTTGCATGTCCTCGAGGGGTAAGTCGCCTATGCTCTTTTAAAATTAGCATATTCTAAAAGTCAGAATAGGGTCAGTCAACTGTGCCTGATAGGTCAGTCGCTTGTGCATATTCTGTTTATATATTTTTAAACACAGAAGCACCACAGTCGCCTGATGACTTAACATCAGTCACTATCCTTTCAGTAAAACTTGTTTTTCAATGTTTTTGGTTCTAAACTTAATTCATATATTGGAAAACTTAATTTGGACTTTGAGAAATCATTTTTCATGAATAAAATCAGGTATCTAAGTCCAGTGACTTATCCTAAGAGCTTCAATCAATCAATATTAAGTTTTGAAGTACTTACATTAGACTTTCATATGACTATTCTATCTAAGTACTTAAGTCTTCATATTGTAAAACTTCCAATATGTGTTGTGAGCTTTGTGCACTGCTTCAACGAGGTTCATGTCTCACATGACTTGAACTTTCATGTTTATCATGTCTCATAGCCTTAAGTGTGATTATCTATTCAAACTCTTCAAGTATATCCACTTGAAACCATAATATCACTTAAGTATTGAAACTCAAACTTGCATAGACATGTTAAGTAACCTGGATTTGTTATCATCAAAATGATACTAAGTCCTAAAATTAAGTCATCTTTGGGCCATGAAACGAAGAGTTGTGTAAAGAGTTCATGTTGACTCTATGAGTGTGATCCCATTTTGATTATGAAAAAACCAATGTTTCTCACATGTGCACCAAGCATCTTGAATAGGTTCATTCTTAGCATGCACTGATGGTAGGAACTCAAGGAAGCCCTATAAACCTTCAATATCATGTTTCATATATGGCATCTAGAGAAGCAAAAGAATGAAGACCTCTCTGTTATTGTAATTTGCATTCAATTTCACTTGGCCTGTAATATAATATGGTCTATAATAACTACATCACATGCATAATAGGACTAAATGCTCAAGAGGCCATAGATCGACCCTTAGGTCCCTACACATCAATTGCACAAATCCCCTCAATCTTATAGATTATAATTATACAAACAAGGGAAAGCCAAACTTAAAAACATGACCCATTTCTTA
The DNA here is from genome assembly GCF_029873635.1 of Malania oleifera. NCBI lineage: Eukaryota > Viridiplantae > Streptophyta > Magnoliopsida > Santalales > Ximeniaceae > Malania > Malania oleifera. The sequence goes on along the minus strand of NC_080427.1, from coordinate 4,561,584 downwards.
AGCTTGAAAGGACTTCGAGCGACCAAACCTTATGCATTGAAAATGCCTCAGTCGACCAAATGGGTGAAAAGTCAAAATAGTTGACTTGGCTCAGGCGACCGTACTAAAATTTAACTAAACTTTCACAGTCGACCGAACCATGAATACTAACTTTTTCACCTTCGTCGGGCGCCCAAACCTTACATTCAAACATACCTCAGCCAATTGAAATGGGAAGTTTGGTAGACCAAACTATGAACCAGGCGACCGAACCACGAGCATTTGGAAAATCGCCTTGGCTTCAGCCAATTGAACTTAACCTCGGGCACACGAACCCAAAACAATTTTTTCTATCTATGTCTATTCAGATGAACGACCCTAAGGACTATGCGACCGAAACTCTCGGGTTGTCTTATTTTTAACCGCATTAATTAGGGGTAAATTATGTTAAATTGCAATTAAACATTTTCTAATATTCTCAACAGGTCCCCAACAATCAAAATTGAACAGCACCTTATATATACCTCTCATTTGACTCAATTAGCTGATCATTAGAAGAAGTGATTAGAAAATTTTCCTCTCAAATTTTTACACCTCTTTTGCTATATACTTTACATTCCAAGCACATATTTTTAATACTCTCTTTGACACTCACTTGAAAATATCTTTTTGAGATAGAGAGTTTATCTTTCTTATTCCCCTCTCTTGCAAATCAATTACAAGATTAAAGGGAGTTGATTGTGGTTATTGTGTGCATCATCAAATCATTCTCTTGGAAAATACTCTCACATACTCATACATTTTGAAAATCTATTTTTGAGAGTGCTTGCTTGTTTGATCTTTTCCATAATATTTTACATATAAATATTTAGTTGGGAAGATCTTGTTTTTGGCTTGCTAGTCTTGGCATTCAAATTGCAATACTTGAAAGCTTGCACATAATTTTTGATATTGTTTTTGCATGTTTCAATCTAGAATATCTATTGTGCTTTACATTTAAAACATCTTTGAGATATTTGATTTGGGTTGTGTTAAACTTCCTTTGATTATTCATTCGCTGAATATAATATCTTGTATCAAAGGTTGTACTCTCATATATAAATACACTCTCACATCTTAGAGAGTTCACATATTGGATCTCACTTGAGTATTAAATCCATATCATCTTTGAGTGCACTTATTTGGATCATATTGTTGTACAAATCTTCTTGTGTTAGAAGCACCTTTACTTGTACGAAAAAGCTTATTTGATTGTAATCCAGGCATGGCCTAAGGTGGGAATTCTGCGCCCCATAAAGAGAGTGTGTAAAGGTTGAGGTCAACCTTGGTAATTTGACCTAGTTGTAACCGATGCCGCTCCATCCGTTAAGTGAGCATTAGTGGTAATCCTTGGGCTTGCGAGCAGAGGCAGGGACGTAGGCACGTTTTCCAAACCTCGATAACATATTCGGTGTCACTTTTGTTTTATTTGATTTATATTCTGCTTCTTGCTTGATTCAATCTCTTTGCTGAATATACTGCATTTCTGGTTGAAGTAATTGTATTTGATTGAGAGATACTGGAATTGTGTTGCATATGTTGAAAGTAGATTGATATATCATCTCTGGAACTTCATACGTAATTAGAATACCCCTAGCTTGTGCATTATTTCTACTGGCTTAGATAAACCTAGGAAGAATTTTTAAATCTCTTATTCCCCCTCCCTCTCTTGGAATTGCACGAAAGTCAACAATTGGTATCAAAGCCAGGTTACTTAGACTTAAGCGTTACTTTGTAAAAGATCATAATGGCTCATGTTGTTGTGTCCCCTTCTTGTGGGGGAAGCTTATCTATGAACCCTCTATTTTCTTACGGTGAAAACTTCATCCCATGGAAATTTAGAATGACTATATTTGTTAAAGCTTTAAATTAGAGGATTTGGAAAGTTATTGCTCAGGGAAATGTTGTGCCTATGAAAACCATTGATATCATTGAGTTCCCAAATTAGAAAATGAGTTGAATGATAATGATAGGAATTTAAGCAAATAAATTTTGATGCCATGAACACTTTGTTGTATGCTTTAGATTCTAACATTGTTCATGAAGTTATGACATGTCATAGTGCTAATGAAATATGGGAGGAACTCAAAAAAAGGTGTGGTGAAATTAAGCAAGAAAAGGGTATCACTTCAAGCAAGTCAAGCTCAAAGGAAAATGGAGGAAATAATCAGTGTTTTATAGCCTTAATTGACGAAGAGGTAAATTTGTCTCCCTCCACCTCATTAAATGATTCATGCAATGATTATGTTAAATGTGATGATACTTCTTGTAGTGATTATTGTAGTGAATCTGATGATGACAGCATGCCAACTTATGAGGAACTCAAACAAGAATACATTAAAACTCATAAGTCACTCATTAAAGCACTTAAATGCTATACCATCTTGAAAAACAAGAATGAGGCATCGTTGAAAGAACATGAATAAAAAATTCTTGTTGAAAAAGAAAATGATTTGAAAATCAAAATGTTAGTAAAGAAGAATGAAATATTGGAAAAAGAGCTAGATGTCTTGAAATCTCAAATTTGTAGTGATAATGAAAAGGATTGTCTTATTTCATAACTTGAGTGTAAAGCAAACATAATGTATAAAAAATTCATAAAACTATAAGGTGTTTGTAAGGGCTTAAAAGATCTAAACACGCAAGATTTGGAAATAAAAATTGAGGATCAAGATAAGATCATCCATACATTCACTAGGGGCAAAGAAAACTTTGACAAGCTCTTAGGATCACAAAAGATGACATTTGACAAAGAAGGTATAGTATTAAGTGGAATTAAAAATAGAAAGAGGAAGAACCTATACATGGGGTACTTTGTAAGAAAATCTAAACATTATACTAGTACCTCCTCCAACCCTTATACTCAGACCACATGCATCTTGTGTAAAAAGAAGGGACACATAAAGTCTGATTGCCCATTTCAAAGAAAAGCTGTGAAAATGAAACGAGTATGGAGAGTCAAAGAAAAACCTAAATTCATCTCACCATGACTCTAGGAGAACTGAATGACAAAAGGTCAAAATTGGTGCACTCAATAATTCATAAGACAAGCATCTAAATCACTTGGCTTATCTTTTCTGAGTAAAGGTCAAAAAGGGAGGGTTGACTGGGTTCAGTCGGCTAAACTCATTTCAGCTTAAATTCATCGGTTGACCGAATAGGTATGTTGACTTGTGTTGACCGCCTCGGGCACCCATAAATTCTCATTAAAAGAGGTTCAAGTTGCCAAACTTGTCATTCGTAAGACCGGAGTTGAACCTCGAGCGATCGAAGCATGGGGTATGAAACGTCACATCAATTCGGTCAACCGAACTCAAGTTGAACTATCGTCTTTAGGCAACCGACGATAAGAATATGAAAATTCAATAGGTTTAGCCAATTGACCTAAGATTCAACAAACCGAACAAACTTAGTTTCTTCCACTTTCAATGTGGATCGGTCAACCGAACACTTTACCGGGCGACCGAACCCACAGTCTATATATATATAATAAGCGTGGAACTGTCTCATTTTTTTGGTGTCTTTCAGAGCAACCCAAGGGCTCCTCTTCTCCCAGTGCTCCCTATTCCTTCTATGACCTTTATTTCTCTTAAAAAATCATCATCCTACCATGTCTAGAGACCTAAGATGCATTGAATCCGGTACCGCTCTCAACAAATGGTTCATTTCAACAGATTAAAGGATCAAATATGAAAGGACCTTTAGGCTTAAGGAGCCAATCTTGGGTAAGATCCTTGACATTGAGTTTATGAAAAACCACTTCAATAATGTGTTCGAAATGTTTAAATATCAAGGCTGGTATAATTTCATCAGCTATCAGGCTAGAGGGATATGTCCCATTCCTATGAGATTATACTATGCTAATTTTGGACAAGATGATCAAGGGTACTGTTCTAGGGTTTTTGAGACTGACATTCAATTTGATGATAAATATATTTATGAGACTTTTGATGTTCAGAAAGGAGAGGTTGACTACCCATATGTTGTATCCACTTGGATAAATGAGTAGGGGTTCACAATGGAAAGATTTGTTAATCTTGTAATGACTAATCATGTGGTTGACCAGAATCATACTCCTAGCTATAGGTCCTTAAAACTTGAAGCAAAGGCTGTTCACCACTTAATTACATTCAATATTTTTCCAAAGTCAAGATCTAAAGCTCACGTATCTTATCTAGACTGCTTTATGATGTGGTTCCTCTTCACGAGGAAGAAGCTGGATCTGCCAAAACTAATCATGAAATGGATGTTTGTCAAAACTTTTGGGAAAAGAATCATCCTGCCATTCAGGGGTATCTTAAATAGGATCATCGTAAGAGATAAAGTCACTAGAACTCCTTACTCAGTGCTTAAAAAGATGAAGAGCTCAGATCTATTCTCCTCTACCACCTTGAAATCGATAGGATATGAATTGACAGGCAACATGTGGTTGCCAATCATTCCAGAAAGAATAGGTGGTCCACCAGAAGCTCCTCAGGATTAGCCTCACATGCCCTCAAATGCAGAAATCATGGCTATTATTACTGGTCTCACTACCTCCTTTAATGAATTTAAGGCATCTATGCAGAGTGAAATAAGGGAGCTAGCTACCACATCCTATGCGAGGCACACTGAGCTTCACACTCAATTTACAAAATTTGAATCAGTCGTAAAGGCAAATTTTCACATTCTTGATGAACACGCAAGGGATCTAAATGAGAATGATGAAGGCAAAGAGTATATGGATGTGAGTGATGATGAAGAAGGACCTGTAGATTGTGAGATCTAGAGGAGACACGTAGTATCAACTGTGACTCGCACTAAAAATAAGCAACTTGGAAGCTATCCCAAGTATAGGAGTTTAGTCGTGTAATAATTAGCCAAAGGGTCAGATCGTCTCCTCAGGGAATGCAGTTTAATTCCAAATTTCATGTAATCCCAAAGAAAATAAGAAAAGAAATTTTTACTGAACACAGTTCAGATTCAGTTCCTAAGATTTTTGGGTTTTTTGCAATAAAACTTAAAACAACGTAAATCCTAACTAGAAACTTTTCATGCGTAAAAATAAGTAAATAAATGTCAGATTCAATGCCAAAATAATGAAAGAAACAAACCCTGAAATCATTCTATTAAATAAAAATACTAACTTTAAACATAAACCCATACAAAAATAATCTATAACTAAATAAAAACACTAGCTTTAATAGTAAAAATACCTAAAGAAAATATTTAAATGCTAACAAAGACTCCAAATAAGAAAAACAAACTGAATAATGACCTTAACAAATATTAAAGATTCAACGCAAGACTTTAAGAAAAACAATCTAAACTGAATAATTCAAACCAAAACAAAATTCCAACCACAACTTTTTATTAAATAAATAAACTAAAGAAAGGGAGTAGAAGAGAAAGAAAGATTCAATCTAAAACTAATTGACAATATTTAAATAACAAGAAAATCAAACTAACTTTTTAATAATAAAAATAGATCCGCCAATTGTTTAAGATTCAAATAAAAGATAAGGAGAGAAGGAGAGAGAGAGAGAGAGAGAGAGAGAGAGAGAGAGAGAGAGAGAGAGAGAGAGAGACCCATGTAAGCGTGGAGAATGGAGAAGAGGAGAGGCCTCCCTTGCTATGCACGGCCTCCCAAGGAGCAAAAAGAAAGACCTAAAAATTCTATCTAATTCCTAGCCTACTCTCCTAAAGAAATAATAAACTGAAGAGCTCCTTTGTTGACTTTTCAAAAGCCATCAAAAGCCCCTTTTTTGTTGAAATCTTGGCTTCCCCAAGGAGCTCCAACGCATGGCTTTCGCATGGGCTTCAAGCCCACTCACGTGGTCACATCAAAGTAGGCCTTTATTCTTTTTTTTTTCTTTTGTTAAACATGGTCGGTTCTGCACTTTGAATCCTGATTTTGACCTTCCTATAGCCCGTATTTCTCAAAGCTCAAAACACGAAAGTTGTAGAACACTTTCTCAGCTTTTCCAAAATTTAGAATCGTCATGATCGGAGCTCGAACAAGAAAGTTATGCCCAAAATACGAAGTAGTGTTGATTTTTGCTTCCAATAATTGCTCCGCAATAAAAAATACCAAAAATTCATAAATTACTCAATAAAACCCAAATATTATAAATAGAACACAATGTTAAAATATTAAGAGTAATTATTCATTTATTTAAAAATATAATTCTTAATGCATGAATTTAAATGCCTAATTATGCAATTTAGGCGCATAATCAAACTACTTCTCTCTTTTCCTTTTTGCTTATAAACACATTGGGTCTGTAATATTGATACTGCTTTTATTTTACTTTTGCATTACATTTTCACCCACCACACTCACATACTAATGATGATAGCTTTCTTTTTATGGTGGTTGATTTGATCTATCACATGATGGCATGCACTTTTAAATTTCTCTGAATATTCGATCTAATTGTTGATGCCTCCTGCATGGCGAATGTAGTGGATGTGTATTACATGTTGGTAGTGAATTATAGGTTCTTGCATACTCAAACTAAATAATATATTGTTTTCTTGAATCTATTTGGTACCGGGTTTATGGGAAATTCCTTGTGTACAGACGGCATCTTGCCAAAATTTAGTAAGATATTTCCCAAAAATAATCAAATCTTGTTCTAAAAGTTAATGTGTGCGCATGTAGAACTTGACTTGAATTTGAATTGCTTCCATGATTATACACTTTGCTCGAATTAACAAGTGATATCTTAACTTGTGTATGATTTTGAATTCATTACTGGTTAAGTACTTTAAAGCACTTGACTTAAATGGCATTTGGATGATGCAAAATCTTTAAGGATTATATGATATAACTAGGTTTTGAAAGCAAGTTTCTATGGGGAAAAGCTATATTTTTAAACGAAATGCTACTCAAATTCTTCTAAAACTCATCTCCAATTGCATACATCCTATGTTTTATAAAAATCAAACACTATGGACTTACTTGCTTCATTGAGTTGTTTTTGGGTCCAAAATTTGATTGAGTTCCTAGAACATCTCATTATGTGCTTCTTGACTATATTCAGTATGGATTGTTTTGGTAAATTGTGAACACCTTGTTGGACTTGAATCCAAATTGATGTGGCTTGTATGCTTCAGAAACTCCTATTTGAAACCTAGTATGGTTCTCAAATTGAAAGGGGGGAGCTTCTATTTTTAAAATTCTATCTCCTCAGGCTTATCCAAATTTTTTTTTGCAAATATTACCTCCAAATGCTTGTTGATTATTTACAAAGGGGGATTCCTCTTAAAGTCCATTCTGCAAGAATTGATCTTAGATGATGAGTTTTTTTTTTTCTTTTTTTCTTTTTTGCTTTAGAAGCTTCAAAATATTTATGTCTTGTGCTAAAAAATTGTAAGAATAGATAGAGTGCATAAACAAATGGGGAAACCACATACTACGACCCTGAAATCCCTTATCAATTCTAACACTTACATTCATGTTCCTAATGTATATATTGAAATGTTTGCTTCATATTGATCATTAATGTTGGATGTGTTTGAATCATTGCATGCACTGCTCTGGACTATATTGAATATCTTGCATGTATTGATAATGAGCTATACTCATAACTCATCAGGTCATTGATTTAGTTTTGGGAATCGCTCAATTTTCAAACAGCATGCTGTCAAAATTTCAAAAATTCTCAAAATTAAATCTTATATCTGAATTCTTTTTGTGTTTATTTTCCTACCTTAGCCCCTTCTTTCTAATGTCGAAAGGGGGAGAAGTGTCTAATGCAAAATTGGCAAAGCTAAATAAATATTAGAATTGAATTAAGCTTTATTGACAACTAAGAATTGATTGCATAATTTGTGTATGCTGGTATCCAATTGCCATATGTCATATCCCTATACTTCAAATTTAAATTTTGTACATATACTTAAAGGGAGTTTGTTTGGCTTTGCCCACTTTTGCAAATTGTTTTTGTCATCATTAAAAAGGGGGAGAATGTTGACTCTATGAGTCTGATCCCGCTTTGATTATGACAAAACCAATGTTCCTCACTTGTGCACTAAGCTTCTTGAATAGGTTCATTCTTAGCATGCACTGATGGTAGGAACTCAAGGAAGCCATATGAACCTTGAAGATCATGTTTCATATATGGCATCTTGAGAAGCAAAAGAATGAAGACCTCTCTGTTATTGTAATTTGCATTCAATTTCACTTGGTTTGTAATATAATATGGTTTGTAATAACTGTATCACATGCATGATAGGACTAAATGCTCAAGAGGCCATAGCTCGACTCGTAGGTCTCTACACATCAATTGCACCAATCCTCTCAATCTTATAGATTAAAATTATGCAAACAGGGGAAAACCATACTTAAAAACATGACCAATTTCTTAAGCTTTATAGGACTTCGGGCGACCAAACCTTGTGCATTGAAAACGCCTCGGTTGACCGAATGGGTGAAAAGTCAAAATAGTTGACTTGGCCCAAGCGGTCATACTGAAATTTAACTAAACTTTCTCGGTCGACGGAACCATGAATACTAACTTTTTAACCTTCTTCAGGTGCCCAAACCTTACGTTCAAATATACCTCAGGCGACCGAAATGGGAAGTTTGGCAGACTAAACTATGAACCAAGCGACCGAACCATGAGCGTATGGAAAATCACCTTAGCTTCAGCCAACTGGAGTTAACCTGGGGCAACCGAACCCAAAACTGAACTTTTCTATCTGTGTCTATTCAGGCGACCGACCCTAAGGACTAGGCGACCGAAACTCTCAGGTTGTGTTATTTTAACCGCAGTAATTAGGGGTAAATTGGGTTAAATTGCAATTAAATATTTTCTAATATTCCCAACAGGACCCCAACGGTCAAAATTCAAGGGCACCTTATATATACCTCTCATTTGATTCAATTAGCTGGTCATTAGAAAAAGTGATTAGCAAAATTTCCTCTCAAATTTTTACACCTCTTTTGCTATATACTTTACATTCCAATCACATATTTTTAATACTCTCTTTGATACTCACTTGAAAATATCTTTTTGAAATAAAGAGTTTATCTTTCTTGTTCCCCTCTCTTGTAAATTAATTAAAAGATTGAAGGGAATTGATTGTGGTTATTGTGTGCATCTTCAAATCATTCTCTTGGAAAATACTTTCACATACTCATACATTTTGAAAAATATATTTTTGAGAGTTCTTGCTTGTTTGATCTTTCCCATAATATTTTATATATAAATATTTGATTGGGAAGATCTTGTTTTTGGCTTGCTAGTCTTGGCTTTCAAATTGCAAGATTTGAAAGCTTGCATATAATCTTTGATATTTTTTTTGCAAGTCTCACTCCAGAATATCTATTGTGCTTTGCATTTAGAACATCCTTGAGATATTTGATTTGGGTTGAGTTGAACTTCCTTTGATTGTTTGTTCGCTGAATATAATATCTTGTATCAAAAGTTGTACTCTCATGTATACATACACTCTCACATCTTAGAGAGTTTTCATATTGGATCTCATTTGAGCATTAAATCCATATCATCTGTGAGTGCACTCATTTGGATCATATTGTTGTACAAATCTACTTGTGTTAGAAGCACCTTTATTTGTACGAAAAAGTTTATTTGATTGTAATCTAGGCGTGGCCTGAGGTGGGAATTCTCCGCCCTATAAGGAGAGTGTGTAAAGGTTGAGGTCAGCGTTAGTAATTTTACCTGGTTGTAATCGGTGCCGCTCCATCCGTTAAGTGAGCATTAGTAGTAATCCTCGTGCTTGCAAGCTAAGGCAGGGACGTAGGCACGTTTTCCAAACCCTGATAACATATTTGATGTCACTTTTACTTTACTTGCTTTATATTCTACTTCTTGCATGATTCAATATCTTTGCTAAATATACTACATATCTGGTTGACATGTAATTGTATTTGATTGAGAGATAATAGAATTGTGTTGCATGTGCTGAAAATAGATTGATTTATCATCTCTGCAACTTCATACGTAATTAGACTGCCCCTAGGTTGTGCATTACTGCTTTTGGCTTAGGTAAACCTAGGAAAAATTTTTAAATCTCCAATTCACCCCCCTCTTGGGATTGCACCAAAGTCAATAGTTCACCAGATGCATGCAAAATGAATTCAAAATGAGCATGATAGGTAAACTTAGTTTCTTCTTAAGACTTCAGATAAAATAGGCTACATATGAAATTTTTATAAACCAATCTAAATACAAAAGAGACTTGCTCAAGAAATTTAATATGGAAGATGGTAAAATTTTGGGAACTCCCCTGAGCAATTCCATAAAACTGGATAAGGATAAGCAAGGCATACCAGTAGATGTTAAGCTCTACCATAGCATAATTGGTAGCTTGTTGTATTTGACTAATAGCAGACCTGATATTATGTTTAGTGTGTGTATGTGTGTAAGATTTTAGGCTGCTCCTAAAGAGTCACGTCTATTAGCAGTAAAGAGAATACTTGGATACCTAAATGGAACTATTAGTCTAGGATTATGGTATCCTAAGTACACTACTTTTGAGATTGTTAGTTATTCGGATGCTGACTTTGCCGATAATAAAGTGGATAGAAAAAGCTCAAGTGGCACATGTCACTTTTTAGGACAATCTCTAGTTTCTTGGTTCTCCAAGAAACATAATTTAGTTGCACTGTCCACAGTTAAGGATGAATATATAGCAACTGGAAGTTGTTATGCTCAAATGCTTTATATGAAGCAATAACTCATGGACTATGGATTGCACTATAACATGGTTCCTATAAAATGTGATAATACAAGTGCAATAGATATCTCAAAGAACCCCATCTCACACTCACAAACCAAGTACATAGAAATTAGACATCACTTTATTTGTGACCATGTGCAAAAGGGGGATGTGACACTTGAGTTTTTGTGCACAGATAAGCAATGAGCCGATATATTCACAAAACCACTTCTAGATGATAGGTTTATCAAAATCAGACATGAATTGAGCTTGATGCACAGTAGAGAAGTTGCCTAAAGATATGTTTGAGTACATAACTAAGGGCGAGTAACTTAACTTAAAATTAAGTGATTGCTATTCATAGAGAACTGCATGTTAAACTCTTGAATGGATATTTGATACATGTTGATACGCACATGAGTTTTGGACTATAATGAACTGAATTGTTTGTCTGCCTATATAAAAATGTTGATTGAAATGCTATTGCATGTTCAACATGCAAATTGTTTCGACATAACAACTATTCTTTTAAACTAGTGAGAGAAATATTATTTTTTCCCAACAGGGGGAGAAATATTTAAATATTTACATTTTTTTGCCTTAGCCCTTTTTGTTGATGTCAAAAGGGGGAAAGATATTTTCTAGAGTAAAAAGCAAAAATATCTTTAGAACAAGGGGGAGAAAATATATATATATATATATATATATATATGCCATATTACAAAATTCGGCATATTTTAAGTAATAAAATTTGGGGGAGACTAAATAGTGTAAACTATTTCAAATTGCATATTCTACAAGGTGTCTAGGTTATATTTGTATATTATAAATCATGCATAATCTAAGGGGGAGCCTTGTTAGACTTAACCCATTTTTGCTCGTGTATTTTTCATCATAAAAAAGGGGGAGATTGTTGACTCTATGAGTCCAATCATATTTTGATAATGACAAATCACTTAGTATTTTACTTGTGCATTGAGATTTTGAACAGGATCATTACTTAGCATGCATGGATAGGAAGTACGCTATAGAAGCCACAAGAAACTTGAAGCACATACAACTTGGCTTAATCCATGGGAGTAGAAGAGTAAAAGGATAAAGGCAGTTCATATTTTCAGTTGTAATTTGCATTTATTCTTGATTGTATTTGCATGTTTCATAAGATATGATGGGAAACTCAAAATGATATATAGACTGACCCTAGGATGCATACTTTTCATGAAATATTCATAAACACTTGATCTAGGTTTAATCTACATTTTATAAGGTTAATAGAGCTGAGAAACAAGGCACTCGTTGACAAGTCCTCTGGACTCGTTGACGAGAAAATACCGAGACCATATAAATCTCAAAAAAGCCACTTGTTGATGAATCCCCTGGTCTCGTCAATGATCGAGTGAAAGACACTCGTCGATGAATGTGTTTACTAGTAAACGAGTCTGTTGGGTAGAACAATGCACCAGCGCTGAAATAGACATAACTTTTTTATTAAAAAATATTTTCAATGATCGAACAACTAGAAAGTTTTTAGAAGTGAGAATAGTTATAAATATCATCCCAAAACCCTAGTTTGTAACTTTTTTCTAACTTGTTGCCTACATTCTAACGTATTCACATAAAGTTTGGGCATTCTCTTCTCTCATCTTCAAGAATCAAGAGCATCATCTTGCAAAACTAGTTTGATCTTGAGGTTTGGTAGATAAAGTTTATGTTGCGCATATAGTCCTATTGATAAATTTTATCTACTCCCTTATTCTTTTTATTTAAAATCTTTATTGGGAGCAAGAACCCTAGTTCTCCATATAACCATTATTCATGAAATCTTTTGGGAAAAGTTTTTCTAGAGCTTAAATCTTTTTATACTTTTATTCAAAGATATCATATTCTATTATTTTTGCAAAAGGTATTTGAAAGCAAACCCTAGGATCTCAAACATACATATTTTCAAGAAAATATTTTTTGGAGAAATATTGAATAGGGTTAGATCTTTGAAGCATCATACATATACATATCTTTCATACAAAGATCATATTTTTTATTGCACATATACATCATTGGGAAAAACCATATATTCTCTTTTGAGCTTCATATTATATCTTTTGAGAGTGCTTAGGGCTGATTGTACTCATTAGCTTATTGAGAAGTATCTGAGTATATTTAAATCCTTGTTCATTATTTGTATTAACGATTCGGATTGTGAATCGTGAGGAGGAAACTATGCCTCTTGTGAGTAGTTGATTGTAAGGAGGAAGTTGTACCTCTTGTAAGCAATGGATATTAATAGAAAGCTTTGCCTAAGTTTAAGGAGCAGATTAGTGGAATCTACACAAGGCGAGGATGTAGGTTGAGGTTGGTTCAACCTTGTAAAAACTGTGTTTGCATCTCTCGTTCCTTATCTCACTTTAATTTTAGCTTGAGTCTATTTATTTGATTATTATGTATATAGGAATATTTACTACTTTTGTGAGTGATTGGGTAATATTGGTTGTTTAACAAAGTCACCTAGCCTGTGATTGTGTGGTTACACTTTTTCAAAATTAGGACTTAAAGGCCTAAAATTTTAAAATACCCAATTCACCCCCTCTTGGGATTATACCTAAATTTGTATTTGGTATCTTATTGGCTTTATGAGGGGGCCAGTAGTCAACCCTATTCGCAATAAGGCAGGGGCTGAGGATCGCATTAGCTTGGCGGGCCAAGCCCACGGCACCCCTACTTGGAACTGATGTAGCCCCTCATGTCCACCTAATGCTTAATTTGGGGCTCTGCACTGCCGTTTAAAGGTATTGGTTGCGCCCCTTCTAGCACTAATTAGTTTTAAAAGAACTGGTAGCATCGATCTTGACAAGTGGTATTAGAGCAAGATCGTGGGTTCGAGCGCCCTAGGGTAGATGCTAGGGGGGATATTGTTAGCCTTATGGGGGCTAGCAGTCAACCCTATCCGCAATAGGGTAGGGGCCCAAGGATCGCATTGGCTTGGCAGGCCAAGCCCGCGGCACCCCTACTTGGAACTAGTGCAGCCCTTATGTCCACCTAATGCTTAGTCCATGGCTCTAGGCTGTCGTTTAAGGGTATTGGTTACACCCCTCTGAGAATTCATTGGTTTTAGAAGAACCAATAGCGCCGATCCTGACAATAAAAACCTGGTGTGGGAGTTGGTGAGACTTTTAGTGTGGAAGAGAGTGATAGGATGTAAGGGATTAATGTATCTGTTGTGTGTGAATGACATGTTATTGGCCAAGAAGGCTTTAACTGAGGCTTATCAAGTGAGAACTTTGTTGAAAGTTTTTTACATGAATGTGTTGGGTACAGCCAAGAAGGGTCTTAGTTTGAAGATTTGTATAGACAGAGCTATAAGGAGATTACTATTATTTTAGGGTAGCTTTGTGGACAAAACTACAAAGAAACTTTGTTTTCCATCTCTACAGAGTTTTGTGGAGAATTTATGTGAAATGTCTACTGCTCGGTACCCAATAACGTTCTATGATGTCTGGAATATGTCAAAAGTCCCCCCAAGATGATGCAATGGGGTGTTTTGACATGCAATAGATTGAACCGTTAATTGTGAGATTTGTTGAAGATTATGCAGGAGGCTTTGGTGATAGAAGGCTTGTAGCAGCATTTGTGTTTACTGTTGTGGGAAGGTCTTATTGGAAGCCTAGGGTGAAGTATTCAGGTGTTGTATCTACAACTGTATTTGGTTTGATGGTAGAAGTTGAGGCTACCATCTACAAGTTCAAGCAGCATTGCTTGGACTTGGTGTTTGTATCTAGTTGTTAGATCAGAGACAATCCCAACCTAATGTTCCAAGGTCAAGGTGGAGCATCGAGCTATGTTTTTGGTTTCTCCCAAAGGGCATATATTCACCAAGGTGGAGATTGTTGTGTTTTGTGGCTTATATATTTGAGTGGATAACTTGCACAAGGAGAAAAACTTGACATGAATGTGTTTAGGTATGGCCAAGAAGGGTCTTAGTTTGAAGATTTGCATAGACAGAGCTGTAGGGAGATTACTATTATCTTAGGGTGGCTTTGTGGATAGAATTACTGGGAGACTTTGTTTTCCATATCAGGGGGTTCTATGGATAATCGATGTGAAATGTCTACTGCTTGGTACCCAAGGACAGATTATGATGTCCAAGATATGTCAAAGTTCGCCCAAGATGATGCAATGGGGTGTTTTGGCATGCAACAGAGAGGACCGTTAGTTGTGAGATATGTTGAAGATTATGCATGGGGCTTTGGTGATAGAAGGCTTGCGACAGCATTTGTGATTACTATTGTGGGAAGGTCTTGTTGGAAGCCTAGGGTGAACTTTTCAAGTGTTACATCTACAACTGTATCTGGGTTCATGGTAGAAGCCGAAGCTACCATCTGCAAGTTCAAGTAGCGTTGCTTGGACTTGGTGTTTGTCTCCAATTGCTAGATGGGAGACGGTCCCAACTTAATGTTCCAAGGTCAAGGTGGAGCATTGGGCTACGTTTTTTGTTTGTCCTAAAGGGGATATATTAACCAAGGTGGATATTTTTGTATTTCGTGGCTCATATATTTGATTGGATGACTTACACGAGGAGAAAAACATAGTAAAATCAACATGCTAGGGGAAACCTATGACAATTTCCTCTTACCGTAGATGGTTCGACTGACTTTTAGAATGGTTTGCTCTCGGTGTCTTTCTGTCAAAGGAATCGTCAATGGCTATCTGAATGTTGCTGATACGGTTTGCTCTCGGTATCTCAAAGCATTGACGGTTTGCTGAAACTATTGACAGTTTGACATGGGACACCCAGTGCAGATTTTTAATTTTGAATAGGGAACGTTAGTATGGTTGGGGTTTGGAGGGAAAACCTCTAGGAACTCTATATATATATGTTATATCTTATGTATATAGGGTGTTGGTTGATAGTTTTTAAGAGAATTGAGAGGGTTCTTATATTACTCTTATAATTTACACAAGAAGATAGTGAATCCTCGTCGTTTGCTCTCATGGATGTAGACATTACCAAACCATGTAATTCCTGGTGTCATTGTTATTGTTATTGTTTTCATTTACTTGTTGGGGTTGTGGATTATTTTTGTATTCACTATCAAATTGTTGCAGTGCGTGTTTGATTCTTTACATATAAATATACATTCCGTTGTGCATATTTAGGGATTTTACATAGCATACATCTTGTTGTTCTTGAATTGACACTTGTCATTGTGAAAATGGACTATCACACTAGAATCATACCACTAATAAGAGATTTTGGTTAATGATACCATATGCTAATTTTCAACTCAAAGACAACTACAATTGGGTCACAGTTTCATGTTCAACCTAATTTGCTTTGTTGGAAGTCTTATTCCTTTATTTCTTCAAGTTCCTGTAATTTTGTTTGAAATGCCCTTTCTTACTACAATTAAAGCATTTCCTTTCATCATTTTGTTGTTATTGTTGGCATTTT
Organism: Malania oleifera; assembly: GCF_029873635.1. Taxonomy (NCBI): domain Eukaryota; kingdom Viridiplantae; phylum Streptophyta; class Magnoliopsida; order Santalales; family Ximeniaceae; genus Malania; species Malania oleifera. The sequence continues at coordinate 4,545,452 of NC_080427.1, read as the reverse complement.
TAGATTCATGACATTTTGTTTTTTTCCCACCTAGAAATTATTTAGAGTTATTATTTTCATCAATGCAATTCGCTTCAAATTCAAATGTAACATATTATTTCTCGTCACAAAATTGAGTTTTCTCTTTGATCATTGATGTTTTTGAATATGGTCTAAAGTGAAGTCTTCCATGGTGTGTAGGAGTCTCTTTCTGTAATCATTCCACTTGGATGGAAGTTTAGAAAATATAACCCTTAGTTACATTGATAGCTAAAATACCTTCAATGAGAGAAAATTCAAAATACTTGATAGTTAGAAATTTTTCCACATCTTACTTTTCTGCACTAAATTTGAATTCCAAAAAGTTTTAGATTTCTCGTCATGACTTGATTAAAGTAAACTAATCATAGTGCCAACAAGAGTGTTAAAAATGTGGCCTCTATGTGGTAGTTCATCTTTTTCGTGATTCTTACATGCTACCTTCACTTGATCAAAATCATCTAATTGGACTTCTAGAACTTTCAGAAGATTTGAATCAAGGATGTAGAAAATATAATTGCAGTCAATAGGTACATCATCTTCTTTTTCCAATGTAGGAAATTTGTTCCATCATATGAATTTGCTATGTTGCGTATCACCTTAGAATTGTTAGGCTTCAGGATGTTTAGAAAACAAATTCAAAAAACTTTTGTAGCTTAGAGGGATTAGTAATTTACTTTCATTAAGGTGATATTTACCCCAACTCGAAGGAAAAATAACAATGCAAATTACCTCCCAAATATGCCAAGACCATAAAAAATATACAAACAAATCTAAATACTTCTCCGCAAAACTTCTCTGCAAACAATGTACTTCACTTTAAAAGAAATAAGAAATGGAGGCAAAACGAATTTAATTTTATTTTATGATTAATTCAACCATTACAACCTCTTATTTATGAGCTTGAAGAGTTGTAATGATATACTTCTCAAACAGATTGCACTATTTAATACTTACGTCTCTTCAAAAGAATATGGCCATTATATTTGAATTTTAAATCAGCAATTATTATTTTTGTCAGTTGGCAATTATTTCCCAATAGTCATATTGTCAGAAGTTTAATTATTAAATTCAAAAATAATAATTTCAAATATAAAATTTTAATTTTTTTTTTTCAAATACAAAGTTTTAATTATTTTACACACTCAAATGCCCAAGTGCCAAGTAATTCACACACACATACGTGTGTGCGTGCGCGCACACACATAGTATTTTTGTATGTACGACTCCACTTTTCTCCTTCAATTACAATTTAACTAACTGGATGAAAAATATTTAAAATATATATCACAACTCTTTCAAAATTTTATTATGACAAAGATTTATAAATATATCTTCCATTTCCCTTATATTATAGTCTATACAACTCCAACACTTTGGTCATTGTAAGATTATATATAGTATGTGTTGCAGCCAAAAATTGAACGACCTTCATAATTCCTAATCATGACCACATAAAAAGAAATAAATAAGCAAGGCTTGGAGGACTCAGGGTGTACTCCGGGGGATCGCTCCGATGCCTAAGTCAGGGATTGGCTTGAGAGGTTTTTTATGCAACAGTAAAGTAGAGTTTAGAATGAGATACCTTAACCTCTTCTCTGAATCCCCATTTATAGTGATGGAGTTTGACCCAAGGGTGATGTGCCATTTATTAGCGAATTATGGCACAAGCATGAATCTCTCCGGTTGTTATAACGTTGGCGTAGATTGCTCTAGTCATCATGGAGTTGGCGTCAATTGCTATGCCTGAGCAGTTGACTTAGGTGGTAATTGCCCTCATCAATGTTGGGTTCTAGTCTCCTTTGGATTTATGGTAAGTGATATATTTGGGGTATATCAGTTGTCCGCCCTTCAGTTTCGAATTTTCGAAGCTGGCTTCCATAGTTCGAAAGTTGTTTTTTTTTTTTTTTTTTTCGAGCAGCTCTTTTTGAGGCATTTTGGGCTGCTTGTGGCTTCATGAGTCGTGCTCTTCTTTTTTTTCATTTCTAGCCTAATGAGTTGTGCTCATATTTTGGGTTGTTTCTGGGTCTCACGAGCGTTGCTCATGAGTTAGGCCGATTCTTCTTTACCTAACGAGTTGTGCTCATTTTTTGGGCAGTCTTCTGGCCTCACAAGCATTGCTCGTCAGTTGGGCCGATTCTTCTTTGCCTAATGAGATGTGTTCATTTTTTGGGCAGTCTTCTGGCCTCACAAGCGTTGCTCATCAGTTGGGCCGATTCTTCCTTACCTAATGAGCTGTGCTCATTTTTTGGGCTATATCTTCAGTAACATTTTGATAATTTATGATGCCGGGATGGTTGTTCAATTCGACAGGTTCTTGCAGTTTTGATTTCATTGGGGTTAAAGATGTGAGTTCTGGTATTTTCAATATCAGTTAGGATTCTTAATCAGTTCGGGATGGATTTGTTTCAAAGGGTTTGGATGTGTATGCACCAAGTGTTCTATCATTTGTGGCAAAAGGAACTGCAAGTAAGCATGCAATGTTATAGATTTTTCAGTCTATTTTTGTGTTGTCTGTGTCATATGTGGGGTCTATAAACTCAGATTATTCGATTGTATCCCAGTTGATTCGTGAGTCCCATGTTGGATGGGGTTATGAGTTTAGTGGCAGATTGAAGTTTAATATTAAGATCTATGAGATGTCTACCATTGACTACAGTGATTTTGTTACTATTTATTTTGATTATGGTGTGGATTATTCAGCTGATTGGGCTCCAGGTGCTTGAGAAGCTCAGTTTTGCTATTTGAGGTTTTGCCGATTGCAGTTGCTACAATTATGCAATTTTAGTGTGCATTGCAATTTCAACTCAAATTTCCAATTGTAATTTCAAATTTACTGTTTAGAGCACTGTTCAGTGCACATGAATATGCAAAAGTCATTATTGCTTACCCAGGTGCATTCGGATAACCCATTGGAATTTTAAAGCTTAACTTTGTTTATTTGACTAGCAGTGTAGCTGTCATGACCCCACTATGCATTTAGTGCATAGGTCACTGTTCAATCAATTAAATATCTTGAACACCCTATTAATTATTATTAGCCATTAAGGCGGAGCTCTTCAAGCGTTGAAACTGTGGCATCTATTTATTTTATTTTTTTTTAGAATTATTATTGTATGATGGAGAAAAAATTATACCTTGAGAATAGGCACGTTGGCTACATAAATCTTGTGCATAGAAACATCAATTGTAGTCAGATTCGTATTAGATCCGGAATTTCCCAATATCGCAAGCTGGGTCCCAGTTATTCGTCTATTAATTTTCTTAGTTGGCTTCTTCAACACGAGTAAAGCGCCATTGACATGCTTGAACGTAATAAACTCTTACCCTTTACTTTTCCTATTGACCTTGCTAAGAATCGCGACGGCCTCTTCGAGGTCACCATAGGTGGAGAAGAGATTGTGAAGGCTCTTGATGGTAGTGTCCCATCCAATTCCGCAAATGAAGAGTTTGCACTAGGTAGGGTCCCAATTGGTGATGGATCGGATGACGTCGAGTACGTCTAGGTGTCAGACGGTGGCATTTCAGACGATCTTAATTAAGCCAATGCAACGACCTTCAATTATCTAATGCAGTCATGATCAAGGATTGAAAGAGAAAACCTCTCAAGAAGGTCCCACAAACGGCACCAACTGTTGCAGCCAAAAATTGAACGACCTTCACGATCCCTTATCACGACAACCTGAAAAGAGATAAATAAGCAAGGCTTAGAGGACCCGGGGTGTACTTCGGGGAATCGCTTCGATGCATAAGTCAAGGATTGGCTTGAGAGGTTTTTTATGCAACAATAAAGTAGAGTTTAGAATGAGATACCTTAGCCTCTTCTCTGAATCCCCATTTATAATCATGGAGTTTGACCCAAGGGTGATGTGCCATTTATTAGCGAATTATGGCGCAAGCGTGAATCGCTCCGGTTGTTATAACGTTGGTGTAAATTGCTCTAGTCATCATGGAGCTGGCATCAATTGCTTTGTCTGAGCAGTTGACTTAGGTGGTAATTGCCCTCATCAATGTTGGGCTCCAGTCTCCTTTGGATTTATGGTAAGTGATATATTTGGGGTATATCAGTATGTGTCATAAAAATCATGGGTCACACCATAGGATTGCAATATATAGTTTGTATGATTATAGTACGTAGCTTTTGCATTATATCTAAAAATAAATAGGAGCTTAGAAGTCCACATTTTATAGTTGGAACCATTTAATTATAGTGCATAGCTTTTACATAATCTCTAGAAATTTCATTTGACGAATAGTAGGCTAAATCATAGAAAATTGTTATCTTAAAATTAAATTTGCAACTAGGGTATTTGTTTGATTTAAATGATCCCCGAATAGAAGTTATATTTAAATTAATTCCTTAAATAAGGGAACTCGTGAAACATGAGAGAGTCAAATAGTAGCAATGATCTTTTTAATAATAATAATAATAATAATAATAAGATTTAAAAATAATGATACTACTAATAACAAATAATAATAAATAGAAATAGTAAAATAATTATAGTGAAGTAATAATAAAATAAGAATGATAAAAACAATAATAATAATAATAATAATAATAATAATAATAATATAGTAATCCCTTGGTTCTATTTGGGTGAGGCAAAAATAGGGTGTCTACAGTATTGATAATGAGCTATACTTATAACTCATCAGGTCATTGATTTAGTTTTGGGAATCGCTCTATTTTCAAATGGCATACTGCCGAAATTTCAAAAATTCTCAAAACTAAATCTTATATCTAAATTCTTTTTGTCTTTACTTTCCTACCTTAGCCTCTTCTTGCTGATGTTAAAAGGGGGAGAAGTGTTTAATGCAAAATTGGGAAAAGCTAAATACATATCAGAATTGAATTGAGCTTTATTGACAACTAAGAATTGAATGCATAATTTGTGTATGCTGGTCTCCATTTCTCATATGTCATATTCCCGTACTTCAAATTTAAATTCCGTGCATATACTTAGGGGGAGTTTGTTTGGCTTTACCCACTTTTGCAAATTGTTTTTGTCATCATCAAAAAGGATGAGAATGTTGACTCTATAAATCTGATCCCATTTTGATTATGACAAAACTAATGTTTCTCACTTGTGCACCGAGTTTCTTGAACAGGTTCATTCTTAGCATGCACTAATGGTAGGAACTCAAGGAAGTCATACGGACCTTGAAGATCATGTTTCATATATGACATCTAGAGAAGCAAAATAATGAAGACCTCTCTATTTTTGCAATTTGCATTCAATTTCACTTGGTCTATAATCTAATATGGTCTATAATAACTGCATCACATGCATGATAGGACTAAATGCTCAAGAGGCCATAGATCAACCCTTAGGTCTCTACACATCAATTGCACAAATCCCCTCAATCTTATAGATTATAATTATGCAAATATGGGAAAACCATACTTTAAAATAGGACCCATTTCTTAAGCTTAAAAGGACTTCGAGCCACCAAACCTCGTCTGTTGAAAACGCCTTGGTAGACCGAATGGGTGAAAAGTCAAAATAGTTGACTTGGCCTGAGCGACCGTACCGAAATTTAACTAAACTTTCACGGTCGACCAAACCATGAATACTGACTTTTTCACCTTCCTCGGGCACCCAAACCTTACATTCAAATATACGATAGGCGGTTGAAATGTGAAGTTTGACAAACCAAACTATGAACCAGGAGACCGAACCATGAGCATTTGGAAAATTGCATTGGTTTCAGCCAACTGAACTTAACCTTAGGCACCCGAACCCAAAACTGAACTTTTCTATCTGTATCTGTTCAAGCAACCAACCCTAAGGACTAGGCGACCGAAACTCTCAGGTTGTCTTACTTTTAACCGTAGTAATTAAGGGTAAATTGGGTTAAATTGCAATTAAACATTTTCTAATATTCCCAACAGGTCCCCAACGGTAAAAATTCAAGGGCAACTTATATATACCTCTCATTTGACTCAATTAGCCGGTCATTAGCAAAAGTGATTAGAAAAATTTCCTCTCAAATTTTTACACCTCTTTTGCTTTATACTTTACATTCCAAGCACATATTTTTAATACTCTCTTTGATACTAACTTGAAAATATCTTTTTGAAATAGAGAGTTTATCTTTCTTGTTCCCCTCACTTGCAAATCAATTGCAAGATTGAAGGGAGTTTATTATGGTTATTGTGTGCATCTTCAAATCATTCTCTTGGCAAATACTCTCACACGGGTGCGCGCGCGCACACACACACGCATAGTATTTTTGTATGTATGACTCCACTTTTCTCCTTCAATTACAATTTAACTAGCTAGATGAAAAATATTTACAATCTATATCACAATTCTTTCAAAATTTTATTACAACAAAGATTTAGAGTAGTAGGCTAAATCATAGAAAATTGTTATCTTAAAATTAAATTTGCAACTAGGGTATTTGTTTGATTTAAATGATCGCTGAATAGAAATTGTATTTAAAATGATTCATTAAATAAGGGAACTCGTGAAGCATGAGAGAGTTAGATGGTACCTATGATCTTAAAAAAAAAAATCCGTTGACCATTTGGTAAGTTGGAAGTCCCCTTTTCAATTTTATTTTTGATGAATAATAAAAATGAAAAAAAAAAAAAACTAATACCCAGGTAGTTAAAATTAAAATAATAAAGTTTATTTTCTTAATAATACAATAAATCAACTATTAATGCTTTTGAGAATTGAGAAGGTTAAAACTGAAAAATACACTTTCAAGTATTGGATACCAAACCATTAGTATAATTTAGAATTTAGATTTAGTCACTAATTTAAATTTAATTAAAAATAAATTTATAAAATTATATTTAAATTCAATATTCTACAATTTAATCTTATCTGCTGTCTTTCCTTTAGCCATTCCAACGTCGTAATCTAACTTCATTACCAAATAATTCATGAGGTTGGACCCAACATGACAAACTAAATGGATCTCCCCAAAATTCAAGGTGTCTCCCACTCACCCAACCCCACAAAATCCCATGAGGGCCCTATTAGTTAAGAGTACTTTTTTTATTAGGCATGAAAGTTAAGCATTTTTTTTTTTTTTTTGTTTCATCTTGTCCTCTTCTCGGTGGATCTCATCACTTGTCCCCCGATGATCATTTCCAACTCTATGGCTCTGCAATCAACCTCAACCGACTCTATCTATCAATCTATTCATCCATCTATGATGTAAAAATCTCAACATACAGGATTTAACTTGGTCTCGAACCTCCACCTTCCTTTCCCTTATATTACCCATTTGTCTGCAAGTGTAGTCATGAGCTGGCTACCAAGTGCTTTGAATGACAAGTTAATATGAAACATGCATGTGCTTTCTTGCAATTATGATTCAATGATTAGCTAAAGGAATCACCTTGAAACTAGCCCCCCAACTATCAGGGTAAAGGACCCTACCAAGATTTTCTGAGTTTTTTCTCAGTTTATTATTAATTTATAATAATATATTAAATAATATCTTGTTCGGAAAAATTATTCAAAGAGTGACGTTCACGTAATCTCGCTATTTGGTCCAACGAGATTTAGACAAATCTCATTGGACCAAGTACCGAAATTTAAACAAATCTTACTGGACCAAGTAGCGAGATTTGCCACGCATCGGGATGAGCATATTTTCCAAGCAAATCTCGCTGAACCATCAACAATTTGCATGGCACGTCCCTCCCCTACACTAGCCTAGGCAACAGAGTTGGGGTGCGTCGTGGAAGTGAAGGCCGGCGTCGGAGACTGTAAAGGGGTAGCCACTAGAGTTGACGACTTCAAAGCATAGGCTAGTGCAGGGACGAACGTGCCATGCAAATCTCATTAATACTAAAGCGTGGCAAATCTCGCTACTTAAATGGTCCAGTGAGATTTGTTTAAATCTCACTGGACCAAGTAACGAGATTACGTGAGCGTCATTCTGGGAATAATTTTCCCAAACAAGGTATTATTTAATATATTATTATAAATTAATAATAAATTGGGAAAAAACTGCACTTCTACCAAAAAAAATAAAGAAAATTTATGTCACCTTTTTTTTATTTGTGCCTACTTGCAATTTTTTTTTTAAAAAAAAATCTTTAGAGAAACTCATAAATTTTGTATTTGTACAGATTTAAACAAATGATGCATAATTTTATTTTATAAAAAAACAATTTAAAATTTAAAGTTTGCACAAATAAAAATTAAAGATACTAATAATATATTTATGTATAAAAGTCAATAATATTATACACATTTAGGAAAAAAAAAACTAAATAGCTTATGATAAAGTAATTGATAAAATAATTTTCGAAACAATAATAACGATTTCTCCAAAAAACAATTGCAAGTACATGAACATAAAACATAAAATAATTTTAGGATGTGAATCACAAAGTGTAAATTTCATTGTTAAGGTCGAAAAAATTTTGCGATATCCAATGAAAATTTACGACCTTCTTCCATGCATGACTTGATGAACAACCATCCTAAATTAAGATGAAGGCAAAAATTCTCTTTATTGTTTATTACAAGCATTAGAAAACCCAATCTATCATAGACTGTGACGACCACCTTAATTTCCACATTTTTTTCCATCATATAATAAAATTAATATCACAAAACTCAGCAGATCATAATCCACCTGGACCCACGGGTACCAAGGATACATCAGAAACACAATGCGGAAGCCTAAGCAGCAGGAAACATAAAATCAATATATCATAAACACAACACATCCATCACAATACCAGAGTTACTACATCCATTGTATTTAAATTTATACATCCTAAAAAAAGAAAATCTAGGGATATTTTCACAAAATCCAACTGTCCCCGCCAAAACTTACCCTTCAGAGAGGGCAGATCAACAGAACTATAATAGCAAAACTTTACCCGCTCTCCTATCAGGGGCTCTTGAAATTTTTATGAAATTCGGGTGAGACACCTCTTAGTAAGGAAAATAAACTAACACTAGTGTGTGGCAACATGAGTATTTCCGTGTTCTATATAAAATCATACATAAACATATCAGTACATGTCTGTATCATATCTGGGAAACATATATTTTCAAATCATTGCACAACATACATGATTTTCATAAATATAATTCATCTCGTATAACATAATAAGAAAACAATCCTGGTAGGTTAGCTGGCTGTTGTCATGAATTACCCCCACATGACTGGGTTGTGTGGCCCGAAGGCAGAACTTGACAATGGTTGGTCAATCACTGCTAAGTCAAGGGTACAGTTTGTAAGTCGGATGGGTCTGCCAGACCTGGTCCGTACACCAAGGGTGCTCACACACTTCTTAAAACCACATCGACCATCCAATCTCACGCCAGTCTATACAGCGGTGTTAACACAAATATCATGATAAATCATCAACACATAGCATCAGTATCATGCAAGTGCTAGCCTAAACCAAGCCAACCAGGTTCTGATATCATATATCATATACTGAAACTGTGATACATGGATATTTCATACCATTAATTATCAAATCAATCCTATCATTTTACATATATACGTATATCATGAAAATCATAGGCCTGTACGCTGGTATTTCGCATTTTACCATATTTCAGCCCGTACGCCAGCAAATCATATCCATAGCTCGGCTTGTATGCCGACAAACATATCCATAGCTCGACCCGTACACTGGCAAATCATATCCATAGCTCGGCCCATACACCGACAAATCATATACATAGCACGGCCCGTACACCGACAAATCATACACATAGCTCAGCCTGTACACCGGTAAATATATCAAAATCTCGGCCCATACGCCGATTTTCCTTTATAAAAATCCGTATCATTAACACATTCCCAGAAAACAGTTTTTCATTATAATTTCTACTCATGCCACACGAAATAGGTTTTTCATATATCTAACATACCATCATTTTCAGCAGTATTTCCCAAATATAAATCATATATAAATATATTTATTTTCCTGAAATCAAATGTTGTAACAATATACATACTTTTCATAAAATTACTAGTTTAGTTTATCCCCTTATCTTAGTCCTGAAAAGCCCTTAAAACAAATAGCCTCGCACCCGTAGGGTTCCCCGTTCAGCACCCTGAAAACAACATTTCCCAGAACTAAAGTTCAGTATTTCTATGCATAAAACGCTTTCTACAACTGTCAAATAGCCAAATATTGAATAGAAAGTCTTACCCTGGATTTGGGATGGTTTCCAACTCAGCCCCACCGACGATCTGCCCAGATAAATTTGGAGAGAATTTCGTCAGGAGCGTTGTGATGGCTTCAGATCGTCGAACCGACGAGAATCCGGCCCGAGATCGTAGAGAGAAGGTAAGAGGGGCGTAGAGGAGAGAGAAAAAGAGATGTTTGCACAAGATTTCGTCCAAAAATGAAAGTTGGCCCTATTTATACACTGGGCTTCGTTGAGGAGCCATGTCACCTCGTCGATGAGGTCAACAAGAAATTCATCGACAAACTTTCCCCTTCGTCGACGAAATTCAGAGTCACCCAAAATTTCTCTCTGTATTTTCTCATCGACGATACATACCCTCGTCAACAAGACCCTGTCTTATCCTCGTCGATGAATCCCTTTTATTCGTCGATGAGTCCTTGATTAAATTTCTCAGTTATTACTCTCAAAGTGTAATGTTGTCGATGAACGCGAAACGTTCGTCGACGAAATATGCTGCCTCCTTCTATTTCTGTTTCCATTTCTATTTTCTCTCTTTCTGTTATTATTTAAAATACCATAATTTCTCTCGGGTCACTACATAGACTCATTGAGCAAACAAGGCCCACATACCAACTAGTCCCACTTATATCAAGGAAAATGATCTTTTTCTCCTTTTTCTTTTTTCATAAAATCTTTTTAAAATTTGAATTTGTGTGCATTTGAATAAAATAAAATATAAATTTTTTTATAAAAAAATTAATGTTATATTTTATAAATAAAAACAAAATGTATTGATAATATTTATATATAAACTCCACAGTAATGTACGTATTTCAAAAACCAAGTAGCTTATGCATCCTAAATATGTTCTCTAAAAAAGTGAATTAATGGAACTTCTTTAAATTAAATAAAGAGACAAACGGTTGTGATAATTCCTAAAGAAAGGTTTGAAATATCCAAATATAGGAAAGATGTGAGATATAAGCATGCTTAAATAAAACATTTCCTAACCAAAAATAAAAAAGGAGGATTTGTGTATAATTGTATGGCTTGAGGCCTTACCCCTTTCCCCATACCCTTTCTCCCATGCATGTGTAATTAATTCTTTGCATTTTATTTGTCAATTGGAAACATTTTAGGATGTTTAAAGTTAGATATCAATAAAAATTAAAAGTAATTATGAACTAATTATTAGTTAATTAATTGTAGCATTTTATGTTAGATATAAGTAATCATATATTATCTATACTAATTTTTATATTGTCATTAATTTTTATTTACCTAAAAGAAGTATTTTAAAGACTTTTCCAAGGATGTTTTCAAAAATTAAACCTAAACACTAAAGTTGTTAAATCTTCTTAATACAAATACAATATAAAATATTTTATATTGTATTTATATTAAATTTTTATGTATGATACTATCATACACTCACCCCTCGGCCCCAATGTCATGCGCATATGATACTTAATTTTAAAAATTTGCCTTATATAAATATTAATGAATTTGCAACTTAATTCCATGGAGGTTGTCAATAGTCATTTTTTACCTCCTAAAAGAAAAGTACTTTTGAGTAAATGGAAAATGAAAGAAAATAAAAAAGAAGAAAGAGAAAACGAGCTAGTGGTGGTTGACTGGTCCCTCTAACTAGCCAATTGGCCTTCCCTCCAAATTAGCCATTGGCGTCATGTTGCAGGTGGTTGATCAACGCCTCAAAGGCCACCAACTAGTCTATCCCAAATTTTAAAATTTGAGTTTTTCCACACGATTGACAAGAGGTTTCGGACATGGCACGTGTCCCTTTGATGCCATGTGTCAACTACCGGTAATGGTAGTTGATTTTGGTAGTTATAGATGGTTAACTTTTGAATTTGATTAAATTCAAATTCAAGGGTGATTTTCCTCCACTCCACAAGAGGTCTATAAAAGGACTCTCACAGGAAGAGTCTAGGGTACGTTAAAATGAGGGCAAGGTGAGGAATTTCATGAAGAAAAGGGTCAAAAAGTGGGTGTTTTTCTTGAAAGAGGAAAGAAAGAAACTTCTCTTCTTCGGGTTGTTCAAAGGGTATCTGGGGAGATTATTCTATAGAGAGACCTTTACATGTCATACAAAGCGAAAGTACATTCTAAGGTCAATGCCTAACCTTTCCTCCAATGTAAGTTCATTCATTTTTCATGTATGACATGCATTGTTCCCTAGAAGCATGTGTTAGGAATTGCATGCATTCTACTTCATTTTATTCCTATGATGTTATGTATATCATTCTGTATTTTTTTCATTTATCTTTAAGATGGTATGATCGTGCATGAGAAAAGTGCCAAATTTAGCACAAAAAAGAAAAAATACAGTTTAGGAGGTCGACTAGCCCATGCAAGTAGTCAACCGACCTGCACAGCTTTGAAAAAGTATCTATTGATGCAACAAGTGGTTGACCGGGCCACGAAATTTTTTAGTGGACAATTGATGCCAAATCTTGAGAGTACCTTTTTGCACCTTTTTTGTACTTTTTTTTTTTTTTTCAATATTTGGCTTTATTTTGAGTTTCTACACTTGCCTAAATGTAGTTGGTCGAGTCTCCTACTAAATTTGCCAAGGGTTTGTAATTATTATCATAAAAAATCAAGTTTTCACGAAATCAAACATAATCAAAGATCATTCATGTTTCCTTCAAAGCATTCACAGGTTTTCTCAAATTTGTTTATACAAAACCTTTGAGTCATACAACCGTGATGCGACTTTTAGCTATTCTACAAGTTTGTGGTTCTCCTTCAAAAAATTCATGATATTTCCAAGTTTTTACGAAGTAAAAAATTGTTTTCAAGATGATCACCCACGAAGTGATTTTAGGGAGGAAAAAATTATTTTCAAATGTACAAAACTTTTTTTCAATCCATGTTCTATAGAGTGTCCACTGAAAAATCTATTTTCTAATCTAGAATTGAAAGATTTTCTAATGAAGGTTTCAAGATATGTCAAAGGATTTGAAGTGCTTTCAAAAATTATTTTTCAAAAAATCACTTAAATTGTTTCTTTTCAAAGTTGTTTTTAAAAAATTATTTTCAACTAAAAATGGCTTGATTCCTCTTCTGAGGATATGTAGGCAATCTACATTATAGATTCATCCATACCTAACAAAAAAACTTAAATTCCTTCTATTGCCTCATCTTTTGCATGCATGTATATATTTCTAATTGTTTTTGTATGTTTAGTTTTTGATTTAGCATTGAAGTAGTAAGACTTTCATAAGGCCTAGACCTCTGCATAAATCCTATGAAAGCCTTCTCAAAAGGGATAAGGTGGGGATATTTTTGAAATGAAAAAAAAAAATAAAAATTACAGAGGGTTGTCGATTGACCTCTATGGGCGGTTGATCTCCAAGATTTCGAAAAAACCAAATTTGTTTTTTTTCCAATGTTTCTAAGGTTTATTTTCAAAAAACTCTTTCAAAATGGGATACACACACACACCCACCCACTGTAACGCCACAACCCTTAATATGGCCCTAGAGTGCTACTATACATACATAACCTGTACAATTAGATAACACACATCAAATACCCGCCCTAAACAGGGACCTATGGGAATATCATACTAATCTGTACTTTGGTATATTGCGGAAAAACATAAACATTCATATGTATTCTAATAGACATACCAGAGTATCTAACTATTCTTTACATACATTCATCTGCACGTAAAACATAAACTATATTACATTCGCATAAACTCATCCTAGCTAAAAACCCATAACTCATACAAAACTTACGTCAGCTAACCAGACTCTACGCTCCAAAGTCTTTCTAGAAGACTAGAACCGATTTTCTGTAGGACCTAAAACAAAGGTTGTAAGATTGGGGTGAAACACTTCTCAATAAGGAGGCGGATATTACATCAGTGTGTGACAACAAGTATTAAACCAATAGAAAGCAATTATGTATTTTAAGCATTCTCAATCATGTAATATAGGAGATATAAGTATGGTTCTTGCAATAGATAGTTTAGCATCATAACAAGCGAGAGTTCCCGAGGTTAGGGTAGGGTACAGGTCCATACACTACACAGTCCCTCCATCTGGTACTCAAACCTGTGACTTTGCCCATTAAAACTTTTAAATCATGTATATGCATTTTTAGAACACCGTCTAGCTTTGAAATTATCATAACTATGCCAGTAACTCCCCATGGCCAGGGTTGGGCAATAACTAAGCACTATCGAGCCCTGTTCGTGCAGGCATTGTTAGGCATCATAACATACTGCAGCCCAACTTGGCCATCACCACCTTCATCCCTTTTGACCAGTGGCCCTTCGTACCAAGCTGACTACTAGATACCCACATTGAAAACATGTGTGTGGTTGCACTATATCGATTTGTTCTAGCAACAGTACCGCACTTAAGCTTTTTAAGGCATCATATAACATTAAGCTTCTCATGCTCTGAGTGACAAGCTGCTGTCCCAATTATCATATTTACGATTTACCATAAAACATGTTAACATGTGCAATTCTAGGATTGTCACAATCTCATTCATGTATTCTTTCATACATACTTTATTTCATTTATACTAAGGTATAAACTGACACATACCCTCTCGATTTTACCCTTACATACATAGTGCACGGTATTTAACCGACATCTCATTTCTGCATTCCTGAAAATCATTTGGGACTTAATCCCCATATTTCATATATGTACTTAACTGAATCAATATATTTTCTTATAGTACCATTTCATATCACATGCCACACCTATTTGGTCAAAATATACATTTCCTATAAACTGGTTTGAAAAATATCATTTTTGCTGCAATCAAAAGTTTCAAGCATTTCCTACTTTAGTTTTAATGCAAATAAAGTAATTTTAAGAAATTTGGAGATCATATGCCAAAAACCTCATTTTTTCCAAAATCGTAAAACTGAAGAGCCGGCATATCAACCTTGTGAAATTTTGCAAATAAGCAATCAAATTATTCATACAAACATAAGCTACATATCTAGTGGTTTCGTTTTTCTAAAAATACTGACGTAAAAAAATCCCTTACGTTAATCCTGAAAATCGAAACACAAATGAATCGATCCAAAACAACAACATGGGATCCTCTAAACCTAAAAATCGAAGAACAATACTTCACTATAATTCCAACTACTACATATCTACCGAACCAAAAATGAAATCAAATCCTTACCTCAATTTTAGGGAAAAACCCGAGAATCCTCAGAACGGAGATTTGATCCGCTATAACTGTAGAGATTCTCCTCCTAATCCATTAAGCGATATCAGATTGTTGATTCCGGAAACAGATGACACGAAATCTTAGAGAGAGAGAGAGAGAGAGAGGGTTGGTTCGTGTTCTAGAGAGAGGGAGAGAGGATTGAGATAATTTAGCAATGAAGGAATGAATATTATATTTATAACTACGTTGACTCGGCTAGCCTCGTTGACGAGTTGGAGTTCTTGTCGACGAGCCGAAGAAGGGCGTTTGTCACCGAGAGAGTGACATTGTTGACAAGCCTGAGATTTCAGAATTTCCAAAAATCCATCGGCATCTTCTTGTCGATAGGCCACTGCGTTTCGTTGCCGAGCCACAAAAAAGACTTCGTCAATGAGAAAAGAAGCCTCGTCGACGAGCTCTGCTATTTTATCCTTTTTAATCTCCCTTCTCTTTTCTTTATTTATTTTTCAAATTCGTGTCCCTACAACCTCCCCTACTTATAAGAATTTCGTCCCTAAAATTCACCAACCAATACCAAGCATACTCTACCTTACGTCAAAGACCTACAGAAGAGTCGGTAGCTACCCATAAAGCAGCTCTGGCCGGATTTTATTACCTACCCTCACTTATGGCGAAGGAATACCATGGTTACAACATGATGTTTTAGAAGATTACATACATATACAAAACTCTCCCGAAGACCATACCAATTTAACCTAAACCACCTATACTACTATACATACTTACGTACCATCAGAAAATAACTGCGGGTACTTTTGGCGTATCTCTGACTCTAATTCCCATGAAGCTATTCCCATGAAGCTTCCTCCATTGCATGGTTATGCCATAATACCTTCACTAGTAGTATTTCCTTAGTCCAAAATTACTGAACTTTTCGATCTAATATCTGTACTGGTACCTCTTCATATGATAAAACATCACTGATCTCTAGAGGTTCGTAACTCAGCACGTGTGATGGATCTGACATGTACTTCTTCAACACTGACATATGGAACACATCATGGACCCTGGATAGTGTTGTGGGTAAATCCACTTGATAAGCAACCAAACCTATCCTTTTCAGGATCTCAAAAGGCCCAATATACCAAGGACTTAGTTTCCCCTTCTTCCTGAACCTCATCACCCCTTTCATCGAAGTGATCTTCAGGAATACCATACTTTTTACCTCAAACTCTAGCTCTCGTCAACGAGTATCAGTACAACTCTTGTGCCTAATCTGAGCTACCTTAATTCTCTCCCTGATCAACTTGATCTTTGTAGAGGCCTGCTAAATCAGTTCCAGACCCAGTATCTGCCGCTCACCTACCTAATCCCAGTACAACGGAGATCGGCACCGATGACCATACAATGCCTCGTAAGGTGCCATCTCTATGCTGGCCTAGTAACTGTTATTATACGTAAACTCAAAGAGTGGTAGATACTGTATCCAACTATCACCAAAGTCCAATACACAAGCCCGCAACATATCCTCTAATGTCTGAATAGTCCTCTCAGACTGCCCATCCATGTGCGGGTGGAAAGACTTACTAAATGTGAGTTGCGATCTTAAGGCATCCTGTAGACTCTTCGAGAAATGAGATGTAAAACATGGATCTCGATATGAAATAATAGAAACAAGAGACCATGGAGTTGTACAATCTCCTGCACATACAACTCTACTAGCCTATTCAAAGAATAGTTGACTCTGGTTGGAATGAAATGTGCAGTCTTTGTCAGCCGATCAACTACAATCCATATGGCATTCTGCCCTTGCACCACTATAGGTAACCCCGTCAGAAAATCCATTGAGATGTGCTCCCACTTGCAATTGGGGATGTCAAGTGGCTGAAGGGGTCCTACAGTCTCTGGTGTTCTGCCTTGACCTATTGACATATCAGGAACTACTTTACGAATTGGGTGATCTCCCTTTTCATGTTCGACCACCAGAAAGATTCTCACTGATTCTGGTACATCTTCATACTTCCAGGATGTATGGTGTAGAGCGAACAGTATGGCTCCTCCAGAATGACCCGTTTAATCCTGGTGTCGTATGCTACACATATCTTGCTATGAAATCTCAAAATCTCATCACTAGAGATACTGAAATCTAGCTTTAACCCAATTTGGACTCCTTCCATAACCTCAACCAACTCTAGATCTTCCTTTTGAGCTGTTCGGATCCTCTCCTATAAGGTTGACTGTACCACCAAGCTTGCAAGAACAGCTTGGTAATCTCCTTCCACGACTTCTAAGCACAACCTTTCCAAGTCCATACAGATCTGATGCTGAACTCCCACTGTAGAGACCGACGCATCAATAGATTTCCGATTCAGAGCATTGACTGCCACATTTGCTTTTCCTAGGTGATAGCTAATAGTACAATTGTAGTCCTTTATCAACTCAAGCCATCTACGCTGCCTCATGTTCAGCTCTTTCTAAGTGAAAATGTACTTAAGACTTTTGTGGTAAGTAAAAATCTCGCACCTTTAGCCATACAAGTAGTGCCTCCAAATTTTCAATGCAAACACTACAGCTACCAATTCCATATCATATGTTGGGTAGTTTTTCTCGTACTCTTTGAGTTGACGAGAAGCAATTACAACCACCCTTCCTTGCTATATTATAACACAGTTGAGACCCTTCCTAGAGGCATCACTGTAGATAACAAATCCACCATCCCCAGATGGAATGGTCAGAACTGGAGTAGTAACCAATCGCCATTTCAGCTCTTGGAAACTCAACTCGCACTCATCAGTCCAAAAGTACCTCATGTTCTTTCTTGTGTGTCACGTTAATGGACCCGCTAAACTGGAGAACCCTTCTACAAAACGACGGTAGTAACTCGCAAGACCTATAAAACTTTTAACCTCCTGAACATTCTTCGGTCTCGCCCAATCCACCACCATTTCTATTTTACTCGGATGCACTAATACCCCTCCTTTGGACACAACATGCCCTAGAAACGAAATTTGTTTCAACCAGAACTCGCACTTCTTTAGTTTAGCATATAACCTTTTATCCCTGAGCACTTGCAATACCAATCTCAAATGAACTTCATACTCTACAACACTCATAGAATATACTACGATGTCATCAATGAATACCCCAATGAATTGATCTAAGTATTCATGGAAAATTTGGTTCATCAAATCCATAAATGTTGTAGGTACATTTGTTAGACCGAATGGCGTAACCATGAATTTGTAATGGTCATATCGAGATCAGAAAGTTGTTTTCGGAACATCTTCCATTTTCACCTTCAACTGGTGATACCCAAATTGTAGATCAATCTTAGAGAAGATCTGCGTACCCTGAAGCTGGTCGAACAGATCATCAATCCTAGGTAGCAGGTATTTGTTCTTTATTGTCACCTTATTAAGTTCTCTGTAGTCGATGCACATCCTCATCGACCCATCTTTCTTCTTTACCAACGGCATCGGTGCTCCCTAGGGTGAAATACTCGGTCGAATGTACCCCTTTTCAAGAAGCTCCTATAGCTATTCCTTCAACTCCCTTAATTCTGTTAGAGTCATACGATACGAAGCTTTCGATATTGGCATCATACTAGGAACCAATTTTATACCAAACTCCACTTCACGATCTAGGGGTAATCCCGACAAGTCTCCTAGGAACACATCTGGGAACTCGCACACAATAGGAATCTCCTCCAATTTACGTTCTCCTATCAGTGTGCCTTTCAAAAATGCTAGATACCCTTGGCATCTCTTAAAGAGTAATCTCCTAACCTGCAAAGCTGAGAGTATCTGAGGTGCAGAACGCACGCACGACCCAATGAACTTGTATTCCTGCTTTCCCGAAGGTCTAAACACCACTTCTCTCCTATGGCAATCAATACTGGCATAACTGGTAGACAACCAGTTCATCCCTAGGATGATATCGAAGCCATGCATGTCAAATACAATAAGGCTGACTGGTAGTATCCTCTCCTGAATTTCTACTAGAAGGTCACAAATTACCTTACTACATACGACCACTGACCTTGAAGCTATAGTCAATATCAGTTCATAATCTAACTATTGAGTCTCAATTCCACACAATTTAACAAATTCTTGGGAGATAAAGGAATATGTTGCCCCTTTATTCGAAAGCATATAAATGGTACCTGTGACAACATCTCCTGCATTCTCTGCGTCGCCAAAAGTTAGGGAGTACAACCTAGCCTGGGTTGTCCCCCCTTACTGACCACCCCGCGACGCCTAAGCACCTCCTCCATATGGCTATTTTGGAGCTCCACTTTTCATCGGCATGCGACAATCTTTCTTCTGATGTCTCATCCTACCACATCAAGAACAAGCTCCAAAACCCTTCAAATACTTCCCTAAGTGAGGTCTACCACACGTAGAACAAACTAGAGTAGATGTGGTACTCTGAGAAACACCACTGCTGTTCTTCTTCTAGTTACCCTGACTTGAAACAAAAGATGAACTAGGAGGCATTGGCCTCTTCTTCGAACCCTGAACCTCAAGGTCCTTCTACAGTCTCTCTTCTGCTACAATGGCTTTGTCAACCAGAGTAACAAAGTCCTGCATCTGCCAAATGATTGTCTGCTTGTGAATCTCCTTCTTCAGACCCCTTTGAAACTTCCAGGCTTTCATTGCCTCATCTGGAATCATGAATGGAGCAAATCGAGATAGCTCCAAAAATCTGTCAACATACTGCTAAACTGACAGCTGCCCCTACTCTAGACTCATGAATTCTTCCATCTTGGCATTTTTTACCGTGGCTGGAAAATACCGTTCAAAGAATAAATCTTTGAATCAGTCCCACGTCATAAATACAAGAATAGGTTGATGCTCTTCAAGCATCTTAACTGCCTTCCACTACCTCTCTGCTTCACCCGTCAGCTTGAACGTCGTAAAGGCTACCCTCTGCTTCTTAGTGTAGTTAAGAACATCCAAGATTTTCTTAATCTCCCCAATCCAATTTTCAACTCGAATCATATCTACACTCCCTACAAATATGGGTGGTTTTAATCATGTGAACTGATCAATTGAGCATCCCAACTAGGCAGGGGGATGATCCTGACCCTTATTCGTTCGAACAACCTCGGCCATAAGCTGATGAATGAAGTCCTGCAGAACACTCATGGAGTCGCTGCCAGCCTCATGGCCAACTCCTTCACTACTACTGCCTCCAACGTTAGCAGTAATATCCCTGGATTCCATCCTAAAGAAGCAATTGAGGAAATCAATTAGAAGCTTAATCAACTAATACTACAATACTACAAACTCATTTTCCTTATTACTATTCCCAACACTGACATACTCTGACAATTCAACATTCTCATTCTAACTCAAGTTCCGCCCTTCCACTTAGAAACAAAACCAACAATAGATTACCGTGATTTTCTGAACCTTCCGAATAATCTAGAAAAACATAAAAGTCTGCCAATGGATTTCCTATCTCCAGGTGTACAAAGCTAAACTTGAAAATTATATTCACATCCTAAACTCTGGTAAAGTCCAACCTACAGAACCTAGCAACCTAAGCTCTAAGCATATCAATAACCAGGCAGTGCAATTCATATCACACTTCCGGCTGGCTATGGCTCTGACACCAAATGTAATGCCCTGGCCCTTAATATGGCCCCAGAGTGCTACTATACATACATAACATGTACAATTAGATAACACACATCAAATACGTGCCCTAAATAGGGACCTGTGGGTATATCATACTGATCTGTACTTTCGTATATTATGGAAAAACATAAACATTCATATGGATTCTAATAGACGTACCAGAGTATCTAACTATTCCTTACATACAGTCATCCATACGTAAAACATAAACTATATTACATTCCCAAAAACCCATCCTAGCTAAAATCCCAAAACTTATACAAAACTTACGTCAGCTAACCAGACTCTACACTCCAAAGTCATTCTAGAAGACTAGAACCGGTTTCTTGTAGGACCTGAAACAAAGGTTGTAAGATTGAGGTAAGACATTTCTCAGTAAGGAGGAAGATATTACATTAGTGTGTGACAACATGTGTTAAACCAATAGAAAGGAATTATGTATTTTAAGCATTCACAATCATGTAATATAGGAGATATAATTTTGGTTCCTGCAATAGATAGTTTAGCATCATAACAAGTGAGAGTTCCCAAGGTTAGGGTAGGGTACAGGTCCATACACTGCACATCCCTCCGCCCGGTACTCAAACTTGTGACTTTGCCCATTAAAGCTTTTAAACCATGTATATGCATATTTAGAACACCGTCGAATTTTGAAACTATCATAACTATGCCAGTAACTACCCATGGCCAGGGTTGTACGATAACTAGGCACTGATCAATCCTTGTGCATATAGGCATTGTCAAGCTTCATAACGTATTGTAGCCCAACTCGGCCATCACCACCCTGATCCCTTTTGACTAGTGGCCCTTTGTACCAAGCCGACTACTATATACCCACACTGAAAACATGTGTGTGGTTGCATTGTATCTATCTGTTCTAGCAACAGTGTCGTGCTTAAGCTTTTTAAGGCTTCATATAACATTAAGCTTCTCACCCTCTGAGTGACAAGTTGTGGTCCCAATTATCTTATATACGATTTACCATAAAACATATTAACCTATGCAATTCTAGTATTTTCACAATCTCATTAATGCATTCTTTCATACATACTTTCTTTCATTCATACTAAGGTATAAACCGGCACATACCCTCTCGGTTTCACCCTTACATACGTAGTGCACGGTATTTTACCAGCATCTCATTTCTGCATTCCTAAAAGTCATTTGGGACTCAGTCCCCATATTTCATATATGTACTTAACTGAATTAGTATATTCTCTTATAGTACCATTTCATATCATATGCCACACCTATTTGGTCAAAATATACATTTCCTATAAATTGGTTCAATATTATTTCTACTGCAATCAAGAGTTTCAAGCATCCCCTACTTTAGTTTTAATGCAAATAAAGTAAATTTAAGAAATTTGGAGATTATATGCCAAAAACCTCATTTTTTCCAAAACTGTAAAATTGCAGAACCGGCATATCTACCCAGTGAAATTTTGCAAATAAGCAGTCATATCATTCATACAAACATAAGCTATACATCTAGTGGTTTGGTTTTTCTAAAAATACTGATGTAAACAAATTATCTTACCATAATCTCAAAAACTGAAACATGAACGAATTGAACCAAAACAACAACACGGGATCCTCTAAACCTAAAACCTGAAGAACAATACTTCACTACAATCCCAAACACTACATATCTACTAAGCCAAAATTGAAATCAGATCCTTACCTCGATTTTGGGGAAAAACCCAAAAATCCTCGGATCGAAGATATGATCCACTATAACTGTAAAGATTCTCCTCCTAATCCACGGAACGAATTCGGATCATTGATTCCAGCAATAGACAGTACGAAATCTTAAAAAGAGAGAGAGAGAGAGAGAGAGAGAGAGAGAGAGAGAGAGAGAGAGAGAGAGAGAGAGAGAGGGCTGGTTCATGTTCTAAAGAGAAAGGGAGAGAGAATTAAGATAACTTAACAATGAAGCAATGAATATTCAATTTACAACTAGGTTGACCTGGCCAGCCTCGTCAACGAGTTGGATTTCTCGTCGACAAACCGAAGAAGGGTGGTTGTCGCTAAGAGAGTGACCTCATCGATGAGCCTGAGACTTCATAATTTCCAAAAATCCCTCAGTATCTTCTTGTCCATGGGCCACTGCGTATGGTCGATGAGCTCTGCAGTTTTATCCTTTTTAATTTCCCTTCTCTTTTCTTTATTTATTTTTCGGATTCGAGTCCCTACACCCACACACACACAAAAGGTAAGCACGGTAAACATTCAATGGAATGGGTGTTTTAGGCTACTAACTATTTGAATTCTTGAGAATCAGCAATTAAGGTGTTACCTTCTCTAGTCACAATTGGACCCTTGAATGTAATCTCTTAAAAGGCTTTCCTTTATTTTACCCTTTCCAAAAATACAATAAATTAGTGACTCCATTGTCAAAAAATAAAAAATAGCAAATAAGACTGGCCAATGGCTTGGTGGTTGTTAGCTTTGCTGTAATCTCAAAAGGGAGGTGAATTGGTATTTTAAAATTTTTTCCCTAAGTCAATCCACTAAAAGCAGTATTACACAAACCTAAGGTCAAAAAAATGCGTATAAAATAAATTAGTATATATTTTCAGTGAAAATTAAACCGCACTAGAAATTTAACCAAGCATGCACAATAAAGTAGTAAAGAGCACAATACCAAAAATATTATCGAGGTTTGGCAAATTGCCTACGTCCCCGCCTTCGCTAACAAGCACAAGGATTATACTATAAGCTTACTTAGCGGGTAGAGCAGAACCTAAAACAACCAGGTCAATCAGCACAGGGCTAACCTCAACCTTTACATACAACCCTTAATGGGCTACATTACCGCCCCCTCAGGCCACTCCTAGAATACAACAGTATTTCTCAATAATAAATTGGGTACAGTGATTATGCTTCTCGATCAAGCAGATATGTCCCAAATGTAATTAATCAACCACACATCAATAGTATAGGAAATTGTAAGTTCAGTGATGTGATTTTGCGCAAGCAAACACTCAACAAAATATAATCACAAATACGCTCAAGAGTGTTCTAACAAGCTATTTCTTTGAAACAAAGTATAACAAATCTGAATAATAGATTAGGGTTTCAAAGATGCTGCAAACAATATTCAAACAATCTGAGAATATTTTCCTCAATGAAATAAGCACAAGATTTGTTTGAAAAAATAGAACTTGTGAAATATTTTGCACACCAAAAATTATAGTTATAGGAATCTTGCAATAACAATGCAAAGATCCTTAAGCTAATGAGTTTTCCCAAACACAAGATTTATCAAGTTAAATCTATGGGAAACACTCTTGCTTAACTCTCAAAAGTCAAACAATCAACAACCAATCTAATGAGAGTGTTAACCAATTTATATCAAAGCAATAGCACAATAAGAACTCTCACAATGCTAGGATTAATCAAATGAATGATTGTATGAGAGGATTTGAAGAAGAGTGGATAGATTAAGCTTTTTGAGTTTGAGAGGATTTTTGCTAATGATTTCACTAATCTTATTGCTAATCTGCACAAATGAAGCCCTATATATAGAAGTAGCCCAAATTATGACCATTAAGAACTCATAGGGCATTATTAGAATTGCTTAAAAGCCATTTAGAAAAAATAACCTCATGTAACCAATTTTAACCTTGTTAAAAAATAAACAACCCGAGAGTTTTCGGGTGGCTGAACCATGGTTCGATCGCCTAAATAGACTCAGTTCAAAAAGTAACTTTTGAACATTCAGGTGCTCGAATGAGGGCTTGGTTTGTTGAACTAAAGTATTTCCATTCTATCCACATTTTGGTTGCCTGGTCTATCATTCAGTTAACCAAACTTAAGTGTTTGGTCGCCCGGGGCCATTATGAACGTGAATGTTTGGTTGGCTGAGTTGGTGAAAAGGGTCACCTCAGTGGTTTGGTCGCCCATGGATGGTGTGTGAAATTTGGTTTGGTTTGCAGAACACAGGTCAATATGTTGATTGGTCCATGATTCAGGTCCCCAAGGTGCTTTGAACACCAAGGGTTTGGTCGCCCAACCTCTCACATTTTTTTCTATTAAGTCCATTTACACTTCAATTTACTCTCCTGATATTATAAGTGATTATGAGGACTATTTTGTGGATTTTTGTAGGGACCTAATTTCTTTTCTAAGGTCTATGAGCTTACAACAAACCTATATGCATGATATGCAGGGATTATTACAGTCCTTTTTCCTATAATTACTATTACATACTCGAATTGAATAGTAATGTAAATTACAACATAAAATACTCTTTAGAGTTTTTAGGCTTTACTTCATGTACCATCAATTTATCTGCTAATATAAACCTGCACATAAACTAGATAACCATTAAATACTTGAGTATTTGTCATTATCAAAACTGGGTATGACCTATGAGGTCAATAGTGGCCTATACTTGTTTGATTTCAAAATGGTCACCAAATGTTGGCAACCTAAATAGGTCTTCAAAACCTGATGTCGACATGTTTGGCGACTCCTTTGGGGACACATGAGAGTCAAGTTGCCTCTTGAGTGCTTGTATGTTGTTTTTATGTATATGCTTGTTTTTTCTTATGCCATGTTATATGTACTATGTATATGATGTTATAATATTGTCGCATGCCACATTTTATTATGTCTTTACCATGTTCATCCATTTGCATTCATGAGTGCTCTAATTCACTCACTTCACTGCACCACATGATTCCTATACCCAGACTCCCTACCTTGTAGGATGTGTGAGAATGAATAAGTAATAAGGACCTTCGTGGGGCTTTGTCTCCCATATACGTGTTGTGGAAATTCCTTCACTTGCTTTGATCTCTTCACAGAAAATCTAGGATAGAGTTGTGTAATATAGAGTCTTGCATTCTATTAGATAACCTTCATCCTTACCATAAGATAGAAATTTTACCTAGGGTATAGTGTTGAACATAAATGACTAGGACATATGGAGCCATAGAGATGATCCCTAAAAATATATTAACATGCCATGCCATTTTCATAATCCCTTGGTCATCATGGAATTGAATTGCATATGTATGTAGCACATTGATGAGACCTATTAATGTAATAAAAGAGGCATACCATGCTGAAAAGGAGCATGTAATTAAAAAATATGCCATTCCACAAGACTTTCAAAGTACTCTACTAGATAAAATGAACGTGTGTGAAAAACAAAATGTGGCCAAAATCCTAGGTTGTTAGAATTTTCTATCATTAGAAGATGAAATGAGTTTGAATTCATACTATGATTGTGTTATGGATGTCCTCAAAGTATGTGTAGATTGGAAAGTGCTAGATCTTATGATTCAACATTAAGACCCCATATATCGGTGCTTCTCATTTGGACTAACAAACATGGTCCCCCACATTGAGGAGTATGAAGAATTGCTCCAAAATCCCGAGAGTGCATATGACAAGGTCTTATTATTTGATCCAAACACTAACCCAGTTCATGCCTTGGCCCAAGCTACAGGAGGTAAAGCTAAGCAACTAGAAGGGAAGACACGAAAGAATGATGAAATCAAAGACCAACATTGTAATTATATCAAAAAAAATTTCAAGGTTCACTTGGATGAATCAAATGCAAAGTTCAGACTCCAATTGCTAGCTTTATCAGTTTATGGCTTAGTTTTCTTACCTTTAGTTGCTTATATTATTGATCATAAACTTACCATAGTCTTTGCAGAGATGGAGCACAAGGAGAAAGTGATTACACGCTTAAATTGCGTAATTAGGTGCTTTAATTCATGCATTGGGAATCCTATTTTGTATTTAAATGCCTAATTACTCTCAATATTTTAACATTATGTTCTATTTATAATATTTGAGTTTTATTAAGTAATTTATGAAATTTTGGTATTTTTTCTTGTAGGGCAACTATAGGAAGCCAAAAACCGATGACACTTTTTAATCTATGCGTAACTCTCTCATCCAACCTCCGATTCAGATGATTCAGGATGCCATAGAAAGATAAGAAAATGTTCTACAATTTTTGTGTTTTGCATTTTGCGAAATAATGGATGCATCAAGATCGAAATCAAACGTGAAGTTAGCATACGCCGTTTTATGGATTATTTCAACAATTCTTCGTAATCTTGGCATAACTTTCTCATCTGAGTTCCGATCGAACTGATTCAAAATTCTAGAAAAAGTTGAAAAAGTCTAATACATCTTTTGTGTTTTAAGTTTTGAGAGTTACAAGCTGTAAGAGGGTCAAAAGTGGGCTTGAAAGAGGAGGGCAGTTCATGTACCTTTGAAAAAAAAGAGAAAAAGAAAATAAAAAAATGAGATGTGACCCGGCCATGCAGCCGGGTCATCTCAGATGGGTGAGGCGCTGGGTACAAAGAAAGGAAAGACAAAAGAATGGAAAGACAAAAGAAAGGAAAGAAAAGCAAAGAAAGAAAAGTCAAAAGGAAAGGAAGGAATGAAAAAGTAAAAGAAGGGGGTTTCCTTGGGAGAGAGCAGTGCGCAAGAAGAGAAGAAAGGGGGGCAGTGTGCGCTGGGCTGGAGAGGAAGGCCAGACCATTGGAGAAAAAAAGAATTTATTTTTTTGGTGAGAGATAGAAGGAAGAAAAAACGACAGAAAGTTTCTTGGACAGATTATTTTTTGGGAGCTTTCTTGTGGTTTTCTTTTGAGGTGCTACGAAGATACACACAACCAGCAAAGAAGAGTTGGAGGCACGCAAAAATAATATCTTTTCAGAATTGGAAGGCGGCAAACAAAGGTGATGTTCGGGGTGTTCGTGACGCGCGACGGCGGTGCGACGAGTGTTGATTTTTCCCGTACGCTCCAAATTGAAGAAAATATGGTGAAATCTGTTATGTTGGATTTAATTTTCGGAATGAACTAAATTTTTGAATTCTAGGAAATTGATGTAGCTAGTTTCGAACTATGCTTGCTCTTTGATGCTAATCTGAAGTAGTTTTCATTAATGTTTGTTTGAGTTATTCTGTGCCTAATGCTTTTAATTAATTGACCATTAATTAAATGATTTTAGTCTTGTGATTGCTACCGAAAGGAGGGATTATAGGATAGATCTTGGATAATTCAGCGTAGGTAAATATAAAGATCAAAAGACTTGTATGAACCTACGTAGCATTAAAAATCAAGGTCTTACTGCGTTCTTGCGTTATTAATTTGCATACTCTTATGTTAAATAATAAACAAGAATAGGTTCTAATTGACTATCGAAAGAGGCTTT
The DNA here is from genome assembly GCF_029873635.1 of Malania oleifera. NCBI lineage: Eukaryota > Viridiplantae > Streptophyta > Magnoliopsida > Santalales > Ximeniaceae > Malania > Malania oleifera. The sequence goes on along the minus strand of NC_080427.1, from coordinate 4,517,297 downwards.
TGGAAAAATTGGCGATTTGCTAACAAACAGAGAAAATGAAGTTGAATTAGCTAAATAAGTAAAGCATAGTGAGAAACTAGGTGAAATCAGTTTCCTAGAAGTTTTCACCATCATCAATTTGACACGCAGTATCCAGTTTTAAATTCTCCTGAATAGTTTATTTAAAGTAGCTTTGTTTAAATTTTGCAGTCTAAAATTATTATTTTTTCTAAATGAAATCAAGGTTAGTAAAATTTCGATACTTGGTAAAATTAAGACATCAATCCCTGAGGATGATACTTTACATATCATTATATTATAAAACTACAATACTGTGTACTTGCAGTTTGCACCGGTCAAGTTTTTGGCGCTGTTGCCAGGGATTGAGTTTATCTTATTTTTTCCAATATCGATACAAAGTAATCTTGGTTTTAATTTAGAATTCTTTTTTTATATTTTTATTTATTTATTTTATTTGTTTTATTTTATTACTATTTTCTTGTATTTCTGGTGTTTTTTTTTTTTATGTTGGATGCGCAGGGCTAGAACACGTGACATTATTCCTTTTGATCCGAAGATTGAAAGAACGCTCAGAGCACTAAGGAAAAAGAGGGTATTAGCCATGGAGAATGGACAAGATAATGCGTAGCCACGCGCCTTGAAGGATTATGTGCAACCAGTTGTGAATGAGAATTATTCAGGTATCAGACGCCAGCTCATTAATGCCAACAATTTTGAGCTCAAACCCGCATTAATCAGCATGGTGCAGCAGGCCCAATTCAGTGGATCGCCACTTGATGATCCCAATATCCATCTGGCGATGTTTTTGGAGATTTGTGATACTATGAAGATCAATGGTGTTACTGAAGACACCATTAGACTGAGATTATTCCCTTTCTCTTTAAGGAACAAAGCAAGAGGTTGGCTACAGTCGCTACGACCTGGGAGTATTACAAGTTGGCAGGACATGGCAGAAAAATTTCTAGCTAAATTCTTTCCACCTGCAAAAACAGCTCAACTCAGGAGTGAGATTGGTTGATTCAAGCAGCATGATTTTGAATCACTCTATGAAGCATGGGAAAGGTATAAAGATTTGATTCGACGCTGCCCACAACATGGATTTCCGGATTGGTTGCAAATTCAGATGTTCTATAATGGGTTAAATGGGCAAACGCGGACTTTAGTTGATGCTACATCTGGGGGAACTTTGATGTCAAAGACACCTGAGGGTGCTACTGCTCTTTTGGAAGAAATGGCCTTAAATAACTATCAATGGCCAACTGAAAGAACTATGGCTAAGAAAGTTACTGGAATTCATGAATTGGAGCCATTTGCTGCACTTTCAGCTCAAGTCGCTTCTCTATCCCATCAGATTTCAGCTTTGACAACCCAGAGGATACCACAAGGTGCAGAATATGTGGCAACTACAAGTAGGACAGATTCAAGTATTGGAGCGAGTCAAGAACAGGTTCAATACATCAATAATCAGAACTATAATTATCGTGGTGATCCTTTGCCATAATATTACCATTCAGGGCTTCGAAATCATGAGAATTTGTCTTATGGAAATACAAGGAATGTGCTGCAACCTCCTGCAGGATTTGAGAGTCATCAAGGTGAGAAGAAGATGTCACTTGAGGATGCCATGATATCTTTTGTTGAGGAGACAAAAGCAAGGTTTAGAAAGACAGATGCACGACTAGACAACATTGAGACTCATTGCAACAATATGGGAGCCACTATGAAGAACCTTGAAATGCAAATTGGGCAACTAGCCACGACTATAAATACCCAACAGAGAGGAACTTTTCCTAGCAACACAGAAGTGAATCCTAAGGAACAATGCAATGTCATCACACTTAGGAGTGGAAGAGAAATTGAGAAATCACCAGCAAAGGAAACCATGTCCACACCTACACCTGAAAAGAATAGCCGAAGCAAGAATAAAGGAGAAGAAGAGGAGATTGTGGATGACACACCAAGAGAGACGGACACGCTTCCAGCAATTTCATTTCCTGACAATCCTCCTATTCTCTCTACTCCACTTCCTTATCCTCAACGCTTTCAAAAGCAAAAATTAGATAAGCAATTTTCTAAATTTTTGGATATTTTTAAGAAAATTCACATAAATATTCCTTTTGCAGATGCCTTGGAACAAACACCAAACTATGTCAAATTCCTGAAGGAGATCATTTCAAAGAAAAGAAGGTTGGAGGAGTTCGAAACAATGAAGCTTACCGAGGAGTGTAGTGCTATTCTTCAAAAGAAATTGCCTCAAAAATTAAAAGATCCAGGGAGTTTTACTTTGCCTTGCACTATTGGAAATTTATTTTTTGATAAAGTTTTATGTGATCTTGGTGCTAGTATTAATCTTATGCCACATTCTGTTTGCAGGAAATTGGGACTTGGAGATATGAAACAAACAACCATTTCGTTGCAACTAGCAGACCGATCCATCAAGTATCCACATGGAATCATAGAAGATGTATTGGTAAAAGTGGATAAATTTATTTTTCCTGCTGATTTTGTGGTGTTAGATATGGAGGAAGACCAAGAAGTCCTGCTAATTCTTGGCCGACCATTCTTGGCCACTGGAAGGGCTTTAATTGATGTTCAAAAGGGTGAGTTAACACTGAGAGTGGATAAGGAAGAGGTTATCTTCAACATCTACCAAGACATGAGATTCTCAAAAGATCCAAGCACTTGTTTTCGAGTAGATGTCATTCAGCAAGGTGTAGAAAAAGTCTTTCAAAAAGATGTACAAGCTGATCACCTAGAACGATCCTTGTGGAAAATTACAACACAGCAGCGTATGGGGAGGCTAGAACCTATGGTAGCAAAGACGGATTCTGTAATCTCTAAAGAAAAGATGCAGCAACCTATATCTCTAAAGTTGAAACAATTCCTTAAGCTTCTTCGCTATGCATTCTCGGGTGATGCGTATGAAAATGCAAAAATCTACAAAGAGCAGACGAAGAAGTGGCATGAAAAACATATTATCAGGCGTGATTTTGCTCTAGGACAACAGGTTCTACTATTCCACTCAAGATTAAGACTCTTCCCAGGGAATATATTCAGAGTTAATGGTCAGAGATTGAAGCACTATTATAAAGAACAAATGGAGAGGAACTGTGCATTTATTCCTTTTGGAGATCCTCATTGATGAAGGCTGAAACGTCTGGCTGGAGACGTTAAAACAAGCACTTATGGGAGGCTACCCAAGGAGGTTTTCCTTTGTTTATTTCTTTTATCTTTATTACTTTATTAATTTATCTATGCACTTTTGAATAAATTAGATTTTTGATGCAGGTTTATTTGGAACGAGTACAGAGCTGAAAACTTAATTCCTCTACGGATTCACCAACAAGTCAGGGAAGTTTCTTTCTTTTCTTCAATCTTTCTCATTTTTTAATAACATTGAAAAAAAAAATGTGTGAATATGGATGATTAGGCCATGCGTGACGCTACTTATGCCCTTCATATACCTGCATATAACCTAGGAGTACACACTGGGTAAGTAAGCATAGTCATGTCATCTCTAGATTCAGGTTCACTGTACTCACTAGATGTATTAGTAGACGTTTTTAATGCAGTCACTTTTCTCATTCTATTGTGCTAATTTAGTCTCTCATTAATAGCTAACTCATAGGTGATAAATGAACCTATCAGTTCATCAAGTGACATAGCCTTATGATTGTGTGAAGTGAGTGTACATGCTCTGAATGGATTCACCGGTATTCATTCTAAATGCTTTATACTTACTGGTTAACATATTTATCCTACTATCCTTCACATCTCTAGTACCCTCATAGGTGACCTCTAAATTATCCCATATCTCCTCAGCGGAAAAGCATGCCATAACTCCGTTAAATTCATTAATCAAGTCCACAATAGAGATTATTCCTGGAAGTAGCATTTATACTAATAGCCTCATCAGTATAATCATCCTCAGTCTTAGGAATTCTAATTTAACCTTCATTTTTCATGGGAACATAGTTTCCCTTAGAGACAACTCTCCACACCTTCCAGTCAATATTCTAAAGATAAATATGCATCCTTTGTTTCCAGAAGGTGTAATTGACACCACTCAAAATAGGAGGATGTGTGGAAGAGGGTCCTTCAGGGAAAGGGGTTACAGTGTTAAGAGCCATCTAGATCTTTATGCAAATTAACGATCAAGTCTAAGACACTAGGCTCTAATACCAATTGTTAGCTTTACTATAATCCCAAGAGGGGAGGTTGAATTGGTATTTTAAAGTTTTCACCTCTAGGTATTATATCAAGCAGCAGTATTACTCAACCCTAGGGTCAATCTAGTGCAGATATAAAATAAATCAATATATTCAGCTAAAATTCAATTTCAGAAGTAAATTACTCAAGCATGCACAGCAAAGCAAGTAGGACACCAGATGTGTTAACGAGGTTCGGCAAATGTGCCTACATCCCTGCCTTGATTCACAAGCACAAAGATTCTACTAAGGCTTACTTCATGGGTGGAGTGGCACCGAAATACAAACAGGTCAAATTAACACAAGGCTGACCTCAACCTTTACAACCAATCCTTTCGGACTGGATTAACGCCCCCTCAGGCCACGCTTAGAATACAACAAGTAATCAATACAACTTTCGTGTACAAAATATGTGCTTCTTCAATAAGAAGATTTGTACCAGTATAATCAACACACTACAGTATAATAGGATATGTTAAGCTCAATGTAGTTTAAATGTATACTCTCAAAATAATGCAAGTATAACAATCAGAATATGAGAGTGCATGTGTTAGGATCTTTGTGTCTAGATAATAATATCAATCACAAAGTGTAGTAACAAAGATCTTAAGCACACATGCAAATATCTCAAAAATATTTTTCTCAAGATCAGCCACAAGAGATATTTGAAATCCAGTTGTAAAAATTATTTCACAAACAAAACCAATACAAGCTATTGAGTATTGCAATCATAATGCAAAACTCACAAGCTCGAAAGAGTTTTCCCAAGGAAAACTTATTAACAAAGTCTCAAATAAAAACTCAAAGCTTACTCTCAAATAAAATCAATCTCAATCAAACACAATAAATGAGAGTGTAAGCTTTATAATATAATCCCTAAAACACTCTTACTAAACGATTTTTGCAAGAAGGATGAGTAAGAATGGAAGTGGTGAGCTTGAATGTGAAAAATAGGGTTTTGGAATTTTATAGAGAATATTGCTAATGATGTTTTCTAATCTAATACTAATCAAAGAAAATGAGGGGGTATATATAGACACCCAAAAAAATATAACCGTTCGGGACCCATCCCGTATTTTTGAGAAATTTTAAGTAGGGTTTATAAAAAATAACCACGTTTTAACCTTGGTTAAAATCAAGTAGCCCGAGAGTTTTAGTCAACCATAGTTAAGGTTCGGTCGACCATATTACTAAATTTGGTCGACCGGGGCATTTTTGAATTGAGGTTTCGATCGACCATATTTGAGGCGATTTTGAGCCCTTCGAGGTTCGGTCGACTAGGCCAAGTTCGTTTGACCAAATTGAGAGGTTCGGTCAACCAAAATGTTGGGAATCAGCCACGTGCCAATTTGATCGACCGGGCAGTGCCAGTTCAAAAATGGTCAGTCTACTGTATGAAGTCAAATTGTTGACTTCCATATGGTTTGGTCGACCAAATCTTTTATACTATATATGTTCAATCGACCAATGCTTAAGTTCCTCTGTGAACAGTGCTTCGGTCGACTAGCACATTATGACTAGGCTGGTTTGGTCGACCGAGGCCCTTTCAATGTTCTTTTTAGGTCTTGATTTTGTATTAGAGGTCACCCCTGTTCACATAGGTATAACTTTTAAGTTATGGGGGACTTGTTATGAGGTGTTTGGGGACCTAAGGTGAGTCTATGGTCTTTGAACTTATCTTTCTTATCATGCATGAAATGCATTAATTATTACAGACCATTAATATTATAGAGCAAAAATAAAGTGAAATAAAAATTACAACAATAAACACTTTGGGTCTTCATTTTCTTTCAATTCCATGTACATCATATGATACTTACAATTGAACCTGCACACAAACTCATCAAGCATTAAATACCAAAGCATTTGTCATAATCAAACCGGGATATGACCTACAAGGTCAACAATATCCCATTGAAAATGATTTTTAAAATGAAATGTTTCCCAAATTTTGAAAATGAATTGGATTTGCACGAAATGTGTTTTAATGCATATCATTTTTGTTTCATACATACTTTTTCTTAGCTTTAGTTACTAATGTTATTGAAAATTTCATGTTTTGTTGTAGTGCTAAGGTTTTTGGGAATATCTGAAAAACATAGAAAAATTGAGAGAGAGGTGAAAGCCACTATGAGCTTAATGGATTAAGAAGGAGAAAACTGGAAAGGTATGTCTTCCTCCTTCTACGTTATTTGGTGCTTGAATCATATGATAATTCTGTGATTATAACGTGGCATCTTATGAGGTGCACTTAAGAAGAAAATTTTGTTAATACTCATAAGATTTTAGGATATATATAAGGAATCAAAATGCTTTAAATGATTAAATAGAGTTCCTTGCTTAAAAGATTATATTTTAGTATACTTTATTGTTATACTAAAGAACCTTAGGAAATTGTAGTCAATATGTGAGTTTTGATGATCATATCCAATCAAAGCTTTATACATAGACATATCATTATGATTGAGTAACATATGAATATAATTGTTATCCCCTGTTTACTGGACAAAATTATATTTATTTGCTGAATTTTTAATGCTATATATGCTTTAGTATGAATATATTAAATATAGCATATCTTTGTCCAACACATAAAATTGAGCTTTAGGGAATTATTCTAGTACTACATATTATTTTACCCTAAACTCATTTGGAAGCTTAACAGTTTAATAATCTTCAAATTGGCTGCATAATTGAGGGGGAGCAGCCTTCTTTTTTAAAATTCATCCGATAAGCAGTATATTATGTTATGCTTATCTTGTTTTGTTTATTGGATGATTTGTTTGAGCTGAATGCTAATGTCCATTGTTTGCAAAATGATTATATCTTTGTATGGATAGTTTATATTTTATTTAATATATCGATTGAACTACTGAATGCATGCCTATATTGAATGCCTCCTGCATGGCGGATGCAGTGATGTGAATTGCATGCTGGTAATGGATATAGGTTCTTGCATGCTCAAATTGAATGATTTTTGCATGATGCAGATTATTTTTGAATTGTTTGCGTGAATTTATTAGGTTTTTGGTACATGAAAAAATGGGAAAATGTTCAATTTACAAACGACATGCTGCCGAAATTTCTGTAGAACTTTTTCTAAAAATGAAGCCATGTACTAGAATAAATGATGATAAAATGCATGCTAGATGAACTTTATGATTATTTTTATAATGCATGCAAAATAATAAATTAGTTAGTTGGTGCATGTTGAATTATAAATGGTATGTGCTTAACAAAAAAATATGCACAATCTTCATGTCATTTCCTAGGCTGCTAGATAATTAAATAGATTGGTACATGTTAAATCCTATTGGTTTTCACTGAACTGAAAACATGTACACATTTTATGGACCTAGGGGAAACTTAGTTCATGGACACCATCTGATCCTAACCTTGGGATATGAACTTCATGAAGGACCCAAATGATCAATCATGTTATAATATTCAAAGTCCACGTAACTATGAGCAATTGCATGACTTAGGGGGAGCTTGTCATTTTGCACACACTCATTGTATTTTGAGTTATGTCATCCTTTTTGAACCCCTATTGCATTACTTCCAAGTACAGCCTTAACAAGCTATCATGCCTTAAAATTGAAATGCAATTTGTCATGCATATGTGCTAAATGACTATCATTTGCTGCATGCTGAAATTTTTTGAAAGGATGAACATATGAGAAATGCACTTAAATGAACATCATCCTTGAGTTTAATTCAAGTAAGTGTGCATGCAAATATATAGGGGAGCTTAAGCCTCACTTTTAGGAAAAATAAATAAGAGCTTAATGCCTATAATCTTTGGCATGTTAGGCAATATTTAGAAGGATGAACATGTGTTGAGTGCGCTTAAATGAAATCCATCCTTGAACGTTAATGTACTTATGTATGCTTGAGACTCTATCGGGGAGCATAAGCCCCATCCTTAAGAAAATGATTATAACTCACAAGCTCCATGGACTCATACTATTATTGTTTTTACTTTTTGAGTCTGATTGTTCCAATACTTGTGCCGTGTTAAACACTTAATGAATTCTCATAATTAATATTAGTATAAGTAGCTAACAGTATCTAAGCATGTAGTCAAATTGATAGGGGGAGCATCTAAAAATGATTTTCTACCTTGTTATGCTCACCAACATTGTAGGCTTAGATTTGTTTTCAATTTATTGTGGCATGTGCTTAAATGTGATGTTTATATTGAATTTTTTTTTTTTGAAAATATTTTGTTCTACCATGTGATCCTTGCTTTAAAATTATTATAATACTTTTAGGATCCATATGGTTGTTTCTCTGGTAGTACCTTGGAATGCCTTTAAATGCCAAACCAGAAAAATATTACTTTCTTGAACTTTATATTAAAGTTTCTTTTTTAGCAAGCATTGGCCCCATGACTTATCAAAAATCATAAGGAGATATATATACATACATATTTCAATTGCAAGAAATGAACTTTCATGGAATATATCTTGTTTCTTGCTTGTATGCTTAATGTTTCATTACTTGTGTTATCATGTCTTAAAACTTTTATGTCATGAAATTTTCTTAAGGGTGTTGCATTGCATAATTGGTTCATTGATTGTTCATAAAATGCATATGAACTAGTTAGACTGCTTTTATGCTCAAACCTACATTTTCTATCATGTGAGGTGCATGTTGGACTCAAATCTTTCACATATCTTATAAAATGTTTAAATTGCCATGGTTAGTTGATAATCCTAGTTTAGTCTTGTTTTTCATGTGCCTTTAATTTGTTAGATAACCAATTATTGTTTTATGAAAAATAAATGCCAACAAAAAAAAAGGGAGCGTATTTTTCAAAAAAGGGGGGAGTTCTCTTTGCTCAGTATGTTTTAAATACTTAAAATATTTTGTACTTAGTGTAGCCCTTTTTGCTGATGCCAAAAGGGGGAGAATGTTTTTGAGAAAAATGATAATGATTGAAAGAGAAAATCTTTAGGGGCAAATATATGAGCATGCACTTTAATGCAAAATTAAATGCATAATTTTATTTGTTACGTCTTCTTCCATGAATATGCTTGAACTATTATTGTTATTTTTACATTATGCATATTCTTAGGAGGCGCCTTTTCAAGTTGTACCCATTTTGCTCTTAGGTGTTTGTCATTGTCAAAAAGGGAGATATTGTGACTTTTTGAGTTCGATCCCTGTTTTGATGCTATCAAAGCACCAATTTCTTATGTGTATTTTTAAGTGCTTGAATAAGTTTACTATTCTACACACACATAAAGAAACGATGATGGAAGCTTGCAGGACTTAAAGCCTATACGATCAAGCGCATCCATGAAGTCATAAGAGCAAAAATACGAAGAAGACATTTATTTCTTATTATAATTGTATTTATTTTTATTATTTAGTCTATAATAATGCATGCATTTGCATGATATGGTTATTTACTCAGAGAGGATCATAGATTGTCCATAGGGAGACATAGGATTGTAAAGTGACTTTAGAGGGTTGACCGATGTCGGATTTTTGGGGTTAACTCTCAAAGACAATAGATTGAATTTAGGTCCCAAAATATCACATGAAAAGTCCCCTATAACTTAGAAGTTATAATTATGTGAACAATGGTGACTTTGAATAAAAATCTAGACCTAAATGCCCAATTTTAATATGCTCGGTCGACCGGGCTTGAACCTACAAAGACTTTCGGTCAACTGAACCTTCCAGGGTCAACAGTTGACTATTCAGTCAACCACTTTTAAAATGACCTTGCACCGCACGGTCGACCGAACTGGCACGTGGGTCATTCCCAATGCTTTAGTTGACCAAACTCTTAGTTGAAAAATGACCTGCTCGACCGAACTTTAAAATTTGGTCAACTGAACATGCCCTGGTTAGCCGAACCTCGGAGGGTTCAAAATCGCCTTAATATAGTCGACCAAAACCTCGGTTCAAAAATTCTATGGTCAACCGAGCTTGTCAATATGCTCGACTGAACCTTTCATATGGTTGGCCGAAACTCTCGGGATGGAATTTTTTGAAAGCGCTAAAAAGTCCTTAACTTTTAATTAAACTTTTCCAAAATACTAAGCGTGTCCCTAACTGTCATAATTTTTGAAAAATCTATAAATACCCCCTCAAAATTCCAGATTAGCAACTTTGATTAACTCCAAATTATTTCTAAACCCTTTGTTAATCAAAGTTCCCCCAAACCAATTTTTATTGATAAAATAATTTCTTTGGGCCATATTTTTTAATCAAATCTCTTCCACTCTCTTTTTGTTTATTTATTTCAAAATTTATTTTGAAGGAGAGCATATTTATTTTGGTCATTTATTTTATATTCATTTACATTTACTCTCATTTGCATCTTCATTTATTAAAATCATTTTTTGAGAGTAGCCTTAAGATTTTTTCCGGTTAATTTTCTTGATAAACATTTTTGGAAGAAATCCTTTATCGCACAAATATTTTTCTTGAGCTTAAACTTCAAATTCTCCAAACATTTTAATTAATAAAAATCTATGTTGGAGAACATAATAATCATTTTGATATTTTCATATGTTTTATTTATGCTTTAATTATTTAGATAAGCTTCTTTATGCCACTACGCATATTTCATATCATTGGCGAGTGCATTTGTTAGAGTTTAAGCGTATCTTTGCTTGTATTTTCAGAAGCATATTATATGTACAAAAATAATTTTTATTGTATTGGTTGGGTTCAGTCCGGAATTGAACTAAGGAGTCTCAGCCCCGTAAGTGAGACCAGTTGGGTTCGGCCCGGAATTGAACTGGGGAGTCTTAGCCCCGTAAGTGAGACCAGTTTGGTTCAGCTCAAAAATTGAACTAGGGTTTTTCCTTGCTCCATAAGGAGATGATGTAAATGGCTTATGCTCCACCTGTTTAAGTGAGCAAGTTTAGTGAAATCCTTGGGGGGTATGCCAGACGGGGACGTAGGCTGGTTTGGCCGAACCATGATAACAAACATGTGTGTCCCTCTCTCTCTCGTCTCCTCTCATTCCCCCTCCCCCCTCGGTTCCTCTTCTCTCAGGCGCCTCTCTCTACCGCCGTCTCTCTCTCTCTCAGACTCCCACATCCTCCTCTCACAGCAGGCATCCTTCTATCATACACCTTCGCAATCAGCTGGCCACACTCAGTCATATCGATCATGATCACCCCGACGGCGACCATCCAATAAGAATCAATCCTCCAGGCTGGTTTTACCCCTCTCGTCCGGACCTCGACAATCGTATAGAGGGAGCGGTTATTGCCATACAACCGAGAACGATTGCCCGAGGCACAATCTCGAGACATAACTAGTTTCAAATTAGTAGATAGTACCGGAGACAGTGTCAAAGACGCGGTCACTGCTTCTCGTTGCTTCTAAGTAATTCGCTCCTCCGACAGCCAATTCTCACAGGGCTGCATAATCCAACCCCAATCCCAACATGGTTCCAATCATATACCTGGAGGACACCCACACCATTCCGGAGCCTATCCCTCTCGAACTCAGGCTCGGAGACCTCAATCCTTCCACAGCTCAAAATAACAGAATAAACAAGTATCCCTCAGAAGGGCTCTCTAGGAAGGCTCACTCTCTACATGCCGACCCCCCGTCAATCCGTCCATAATCATAAGCCGCGTTTTGTCTCGTACGACCCACATGCGTCCCCAATGTTACCTCCTCCCAAATCACGGGAATCACATACATCCGCAGCACGCAGACGGATGAGCTCCTGCTCCAAGCAATTGAAGATCCAAGCCGAAGGTAATTTCAATCTGTCGAGTCAGGCATCGAAAAAAGGTCATGATACGCCTCCCTCCATCGAAGTCAGTACATCGGCAAATCACATTCGGAAACTCCCTCAGGCCGCAAGTAATCGGTCCGACAGGGCATGCAAGCTGGGGTCTCCGGCCCTAGCCGGATTCTTCGTTCCTGGGAGGTAAAGTCACGGGGTTCTCTGTCGACGACAGACCATCCGAGAAAAAAGCGAACCAGCATCACGCTTTCCTCAAGGACAGCTTTGGGGGGACCGCTTCTTGGAGTCTCCCATAATCACTTACAACAAGTAGCATAAAGTGAGATCTCGAAAGGCTGGTGCCACCCGAAGCTCTATAGTAGAGCGGATCTGTTTTCCACTCGTCTGCAGAGCCTAGGTAAGGAGGAGAATGGTATAGCTCGGCTCACCTCTCATCGATCGGGTCTCGAGAAGAAAAAGATAATCACATTATTGCCACTCTCGCACGGATTCAGTGCAGTCCTCTACAGGAGTCTCGCCTAAGTGGGTACCGTTCAACAAATTAGTCTCAATCTCCCCACACATTGAAAAGCGATCAGATGCAAACAATCGGAGTAGATTCCGCCCGTCAGGAAGGGGTTCCGAAATCTCAACAGGTATCAAGTCGAGCACGAGACCCACTGCTCAACACCGTCCGTATCAAGCGCGACGGGAACGTAGGGGGCTCTTAAGTTTGGGTGCCGCTAACGCTCGCGGACTCGGAGAGGTTGGGTGAAGTGATTCCCGGATGAAACCACGCTCTACAGGACAGTCCTATACTGTGATCGACCGGGCTAGGTGTCATAAAAAACTCACTGTACTTACTTCATCAAATGTAGGACAGATCACAATGACTATCCTCTCAAGAGTTATGCTCTACATCAAACATCCCAGCGACTTCTCAGATCTTATCCCAGCAACGAAAATCTTCTCCAAAAATATCGACTTGCACAACTACGGGTCAGCACGATGCTTACCTCCCCGAATCGAGACAAACTATATGCAAGTGGCGTGTCTCCAGAGGCAAAAAGGGGGTCGAATAGAAAGGACAAGTCAGAGGAAGAAGAACGCTAGAGAGCCATAAGGGCTACGGAGAAATCTTGAACTCGGCGGCTGCAATTCTCGCCCTGGGCACGACCTCGCTATCAAAACGGGGGAGCTTCGCAAAGTGCAGCCTCGGGGGCCTGTGGACGGTAATGCTAAAGTCTATAAAGATGCTCTCGAATCCTCGTGAAATAGATACGAGTCGTGCGACCATGACTTCATGCACACAGAAAGATGAGGAAAAGGAAGGTCAGAGGGACACACTCATCATCGCGTCTCTCAACTCTAACAGGTCATTGGAAACTTCTAGGCTTCCGGTAGGAGAGACCGACATAGGTATTATCTTCCCAGCCTATCCGAATCGTCACGTCCGGGGAACACAAAGATCCCAAGGAAAGTACTCCATAGTCAAGGAAGGGACGCTTCACCTAAAGGTGAGACCAAACTCTCTACGTATCTCCAGCCGATCGCTCGCGAAATCTCTATCGAACACGCCCTTCACTCCGCGCTCCCTACAGGAAGTCATATCCATGGGCATCAAAGAATCCATGAAAGGGAGGGGAATTGGACATAGAAATCTCGTATCAGAAGCCCGCACGCATCTGCCAATGACCGGGCCTGAAAAGCTCTAGCCAACAAGCAAAAAATGTAAGAGGATCAATTCTAGACTGGGTAAAGGCTACATATCAACAGGAGTGAAGCTTAGAGGTTTAGTAGCGGTGCTCAAGAAAAAAGAAGAACAGGAGGCTTGAGGATGCAGAAGGTAGCATCGTAGGGGTCCATTCGAAATAACCTGTTATATCCATAGAAATTGGTCAAATTCGTGGGTAAGAACATACACCTAGCCGATGATAAGGCTCGTGCGAGGGCAAAGGTACCTTCGTTAGTCTTGCCGTCGTCTGCGTGACGGCAGTAGCACCACGTTCGAGTCGGCGGCATAAAGTGCTAGGACATAATCAGTCAACTTACAGAAAATAATCCTCACAGACGAGGATCTTGGGCATCTGGCGGACGCAAACTAAGGATACGTTCCAGGGAAGTTAATCGTTCAGTCGCCGTGTGTTCCCTCACTCCGTCGACTCTCATACGCCCTCACCGCGACATCCGTCAGCAATCCTCTCCAGAGCCTCCAACCCGAAACTCGGGGTTCGTCCCATCGATCGTCTCTCCCCATACATTGCATCCGAAATCCCAAGAAGCATCTCCACCTCTCGACAATATACGATCATCCTCTATCTCGACTACTTCGCACAGAACTCATACTGCGATGCTCATCCCACGTCGCACTTCCGTCTCGAATCGGTCCACTCATCTCGTGCACGTGACGTTCTCCTCTGCGCTCAATTCAGCACATCTGGAGAAACGTCTCTCTCGGAGCTTCCGCACAAAACCATCGCGTTCCCTAGTCCCCTCGTCTGTCTATCTTCGCTCGACTCGTCAGGGTCAACTGTCTGTCAGACCTCTGCGCTTTCTCTACAATCATCCAAATCATCGTACTACGATCTCAGCTCTCTCTCTCTCTCTCCTCCTCTATCGTATTTAAATTCTTACAACACTTTATTTCAGCATCATGTGTATGATGTTTTTATTTGATGTCCTAATTTATTTGTATACACTTATTGTGATTGAAATAGATAATACTTACTGGCCATATGGAGGCAGTCGCCTGTCGGACTAGCTTTCACTTTATATATTTCTTAAAAAAACTTTCTTCTTTTATAAGCCTCTTATTTTCTTATTTTCTTTGATTGAAAACATACTTAGGGTTTTTTCTAAAATACATTTCTAAGTTCTTTGGATTATGAAGAGCTTCAATTCAGTTTATATTTGACGTTTATTGAAGTCTTACATAGAGACATCCGTAAAACTCTATCCTTTTTATCTTCAAGTAACTAGTCTTGTGTTCTTTTATCATTCTTGTGAACCTTTCTGATCATCTTTTTCTTGATATTTTTGAATAGTATTTTCACCATATCTTTATCATCCTGTTGCTTGACTACTTAAGCTTTGCCTTCATCCAGAAAGATTTCACACTTGAACACCACTATTAACCATATTGTGATTTGTATCATCAAAATAAGTAATTTTAACGCCTTTGTTAGGCAATAGGTATTTTCTTCACTTCTTCTTTCCTTACTCTTGGTACTTTCTGCAAGATATCATTTGTCGTGCCTTGAATATATTTAATATCATCTTGATGATTATTGAATAGTGCTGAATATCGAATCTTTGTCAACTACACTTGAAGATTGTGTTTGACTATTTTAAGCCTTGTTGAAATGAGAACTTGCAAAATCTTTTGAACTAGCTGGAGGACATATTCTGTTTGGAGATCAAATATACATTAGTTGTATGATCACAAAGTTTAATTTTGAAAATTCAAAAAAGCCTACAACATCTAGTTTGAAAGGAAATGCTTTGAGGATGAACATTTTTATTAAACTTATTTTTCTAAGATAAAGTGTAATGTCTGATTTAGCAGTTGAGAATTAAGTGTACTCCAAGAGGGGAGTGATTGTGTTTTTAAAATTTTTTTATTTTATAAATTTTTTTAGTTAAGTGTAATCTTTTTTAAATTTAGTATGAATACCATGACACAATCATCAATAATACGTAATCAGCACCTCTCAATACAACAATCCTTTGTCTGTAAATATATTATCACCATCCCAGTTCAATCTCTATGAATGAATAGATATTCAGATCAGTTGTAAATTTCATAAGAAAATCAAGATGGGATTTTATATGATTGATCTTAAATAAACCCACCCGTAATATATCGTTAATAGATATTCAAATCGCAAGTTTACTTCAGCTGTATTCTCAAACTATTCCAATACTAAGAACTTTCCAAATCATACAACCAATCAGTTTCTTGATCAAAATATTATCAAAATCAACGATTTAGTGATCTCCATATTCATTAGTTTCATCATTCAATAGATCTTATTATTCAATCAATACAATATAGTCTCCTTGATCGGTTTTTCCAAGAACTTTTCCCATAACCAATAATTTTTTCAGTATTCAAAGAAGCTCCACTCATTGATATACTTGCAATACTTTTAAAGAGCTTATGGATGCAGAGTGTGAAAGACAAGATTGTTTACAAGATTCCGGCCGGTAGCCCGTATGCTATGAGGATTCCTTCAAAACCTTCATTACTCAGTTGAAGTTACACAACCTCTCTTCCCTCAAAGGTTGATGTCCGGCTTCGTTTAAATGAGAATCCATATCCGACAGGCAACAATCCAACAACTCCCTGAAATCATAACAAACAAGAACAAGGAAAAAACTTTGTTCTACGACAATAATTCTCCGTTATCGAGCCAATTTGTACAATTGAAATTCAAGTAACTTTCAATCAATCAACAATATAGAAGATGAGCTTAGAATAAATGTCACTAGGGTTCCAATTTAGAGTTGAGATTGTTATGTAGAATAGATTAGAAATCCCGTGGATTATTTCATCATCAGCATACACAAAGGACCACATTATGTTGGAAAGATCCTTGCAAGACAACTTTGAATTTTTGATTCCTATGTTAGAAGTAAGGTGTACTATTCTCCCAAGAGGGGGGTAGAGTGCATTGGGGATGTATCAAATTTTCTTTATAATTTTTTCTTACGTCTTTCTCAACTGTTTTAGATTTACATCATACAAGTTACATTTATTTTGCAATCACAAGTCACACTTAAGAACCAATTAAGGATGATCTTTATGAATGAAAATATCACTTGATAAAATTTCAAGATTTTATTTACAACGCTTTGCAAACTTTATCAATAATTCCTTTCACCTTTCAACGCAATTTAAGTTAAGTCAGAACTCAATTATTTTGAATATGTCAATCCCATTAACCAAGGTTAAGCTGATTTCACAATGTAACAAAAAGTGAAATTTCATCACAGCCAAACTTCCAAAATTTTAGACTTTGATATCATAGATCAATTGTACTCCTTTTAATTAATGTTTCGTTTCTGCAATTCCCAATACAAATTAATTTCTAGGCAATAAAGTAAGTATCACACAATTTAATATATGCAGAAATTAAATAGAGTATGGGAGAGAGAGAGAGAGAGAGAAGAAGAGAGAGAGAGAGAGAGAGAGGAGAGGCACCAAGCAACCAAATTTTACAAGGTTCGGCCCAAGGCCATACGTTCCCTTGCCTCAAGCATCGCACGAGGATTCAAACTTTAGTTACTTACTAAGGCAAAGTTACAACCTCATCTCTTTCTTAGGGGAGTTCCCTCTCTATACAAGTCATCCCCTATCCTCTAGGCAAAACGATCCATAAACCTAAATCATCAATAAAACGAAAACCAAGAACAATTTTTGTCGTCAATAAAGACTCTCGGTTAAGTAGATTTTGTACACAATAAAAACGATATACTTCGCTTACATAATCAATTATAAAGATTTGAAGCTCTGGTAAAATCTCACCATAGTTAATGTTAGATTGAATCTCAGTAGAAAACTCATATTACGATGAGACTTTATCAGCACGAACTCAGTAATAACTTTCAGCAAAGTGTAACATCATAAAGAGCGCTTTGAAGAGTAATGAGTGTAAGCCTGGAATGCTGATTGCTATTGATTGTTGGGGTGTGTACTTATTGAAGCAAAATTGTATTTAGAGAGTTGGAAAAAGTATCTTTGTATTTCCCCAAGTTACTTGGTGTGGTTTCCCAGTTTTCTCATTGTTTGGGGTCCCCCAAGCATCAATTTTGGCAATTTTCCGCACTTTCTGTGTGAACTCTTCTCTCTGCTTTCTAAGTTAAAAATGAAGGTCAGCACATTCTGACCTAACTTCAGGGTAGTTTGCCTGGATCCTTTATAAAAGCAGCGAAATTTTCAAAAACATAGAATAGGGTTAGTCACTGATCCTATGTTTGACGTCTAGAGTCCCAATGTCTATTTTTGAATAATACAAAATCATTTGGTATGTATTTGTGCATTGAGTTTTATGTACAAGACTTATATTAAGCATGTACGAAGGATAAACGGAGTCAATGGAAGTTCACAAAGTAAAGCCTAACAAATCTTGGAAGATCCTGAAACTCAAAGAGTACCATAATCACGATGCAAGCGGCAACGTTCAAAGAACCATCTTGGAATGGGTCTTTAGAAACTCTGTCTTCATTTTCATATGTTTAATGTTGAGCTCAACATAACTTAGAATGATTTTAGGATTCATCATTCATTTCATGTATATCATTAGGTGGACTTTTAAATGGACTTAGAAATATTCTTAAAAAAAAACCCTTGGAAAGTAACCACCTTTATAAAGAGCCATCAGAAATAAGTAAATAGATTTTTTAAATTACTAAAAAAATGAAAATTGGAGAACAAGGGGACTGCATAGCCTGAACTCCACCCTCAAGTAGCCTGAGAATTTCCTTCAAGAGCCTGAAACTAAGTTCGTAGCTTGAAGAATTAATGGTAAAACACAACCTGCAGAAGGCCCGAGGTCTTTCGTGCCTAACCCTGGAACTTCAGCAGTTGCCTTGAGTCCACTTTACAAGCCTGAACTTTCAACAATATAGCCTAAGTCGCAGGAAAGCTTAAAATCAGATTTTTATTAAACGAACTCGCGAGCTGTTTCTTTGATCAACGGTTTAGACAATCATCCTAAGGGTAAGAAACAATAAATCTAAATATTTAAAACCCTAGAACCAGCTAAGACCCGTTTCATAAGAGAAGAACACATCTCATCTTGTTGAAAGAACATTGAAAACTTGCCTCCTTTGCAAATGTTTTGCCCTACACCTTCAATCTCTAACCATCAAAGCTGGCAATCAACTCATAATCTCAAAGGGACTTGTTCTACTCTTTTGAATTCTCATTCATAGTATGTGGAGGTTTGATCATTCATCTAATTATCCTCAAGACCTTCTCATCTCATTCTTGTTCTTGATTCTCTTTAGAAAAGTTGAGGTTGTGTGGTTCATAACTTACATGAAATTAGGAAATAGCTTCTCAGATGGGTGTGAATTGGATTTTTAAAAATATTTTACTTTTAATACATACTTTTGTTTTTTCAATAATCACAATAAGTAAATACAAATCATTCAACCATCAACCAAACACACGTATACACAATCTTGATCTTGTATCACTAGCCCTGTAATAAATTGTAAAGGCACGCTAAATTTATGTAAGCCCTGTGTTTACTTCTACACTCAAAATTCTTCTTAGTGTTTAGTTTTTTAACAAACTTTTAGATTATAAAGTTAGATGATCAACCACGTAGTCCCCTTTCGGTTTCCGCAATCCATGTTTGTGATCAAGCCAAAACAAATTATCTTCCGATCTATTTATAACACCTATACACTTGAATTAACAATTATAAAAGAATATACGCAGGTTGTAAGTATTTGCTTAAAAAAAGAGTAGTGAAGAAAAGAGAGACACAAGGTTTTACGAGGTTCGGTTTACACAAACCCGCCTACCTACTCATGCTACTCCTACTTCGCCTTTGGCAAACCACAAAGGCTCACTAGTCAGTTTCCGTTGACGGGTGGAACAAATACCGCTTACAATCACTGTCGTCTCCTTCCGTTAAGCTAGAGCCTTCCTGCTCCACCCTCCCCAATTATATTCGCCTCATCTGTCCAATGACTCTAACATCTTGATATCTATAAACAGAATCAATTCAAGATATTGAAAAGTTTGTGTACAGACAGAAAAAAACTCTCACAACAGAGTTAGGTTTATGAGACAAACAAGAAAACGAGAGCGGGAGGGGAGGTGCGAAAACCGCGGAGAAAAGTAGGAGGTGTTGGGTCACAATAGAGACAGGGAAAACACAAGGAGAAAGATGTAAAGGCGAGTGCGTCACAAAACATTCCCCATAAGTCTCCTTCAATACACTCAAATCTAAAAGGATTGAAGCTCAATCTGATTTAGATCCTCAAATATCTTTCCAAGTATTGAAGCCTTTAGACTTGGAAGGATTTACTTAGAAGTTTGGTACCCTAGTAACTAGTAGTTGAAGACGATACAAAGCGATTGAGAGCTTTTTAGAGCTCACTTTGATGTGCTGAAATTCTTGGTGTATAAAATTTTTGAAGTTTGGGCTATTTTAGAAGTTTGAAGTATAATTCCTTGTCCCCCAAGTTTCTTGAATAATCCTCAAGTTTTTCAAAATCCAGTGCCGAAAAAATCCATTTTACAAAATCTCCCTTGAAGTTTTCAGCCACAAACGTTCAAGTGGCAGTTGCCTGCCACGACTTGGTGTTGCCTGTCATAGAAGAAACTTAAACATAGGAACACTGGCATCGCCTGCCAAAAAAACCAAGTCGTCACCCTGGCATGACCACCCCCAAGCACCTGACTATTTAGGCATTCGCCTGGCACCCTACTGCCTCTTTTGAAAATTCCCTTCATTTAATTTGGAATCGTCTGCCACCGGAAGCGCATTCCGCCTGACCCTTTGATTACGCATCGAAACTGCGTATTGGACGTTTAAAAACAAATTAACCCGATGCTTTACGGTTTATATTTTTAAGTAAATGGTCCAAAATTGCTCCCTATTTTATAACGTGTCAAAATTATCATGCTTCTTTGAACTTGAGTGTACTATTTTAATGACGTTTTGGTAATTTTTTGTCGCAGGAAAAATTCCCAAGAACCAAACGACACCTGTTTTGTAGTCATACATACTTTTTCCATCCAACTCCGATCAGATGATTCAAATTTTGGGACTCGAAAAGAATCATCTACACTTATGCTGTTTTGGCGTTTTGTGAGTAACGGGCTCTAAAGATCATAAATTTGTGAGAAATAGAAACGAAAACAATGAAAAAAAATACAATAATTCGGTCCCTAAATGGGTCAAATCTCCTATCCAGTCTTGGGTCCTAGTGCTTCCGCCCCCCTAAACCTTTAAATTCTCTTTTTTCTCCCTACGCCCAGACTCTCTTCTTCCTTTCTCTTCTCTTCTCTTCTCTTCATATACTCTTCTTCTTCTCTTCTTCTTCTTCTTCGCTTCTCCTTCCTTTTCCTTGTTGTTTCCTGTTCTTCTCTTTGGGTATTTTCTTTTACTTTTCTATCTTTCAGTATAATCATCTCTCTCTTCTTTCTTTTTTTTCCTCTGTCTTCTTCTTCTTTCTTTTTTCCCTTCTTTTTCCTCCTTTGGTTTCCTCCTGCTAAAACTATCCCTCTCTGCACAGCTACTCTGAGTCCACCACGGATCTCAGCACTCAGTCCCATTTGTCTCTACTCTAGCCATCCCGAGAGGCCCCTCACCCGAGCTCTCCTCTGCTCCAGCCGCCACCCCCTGTTCGAGCTCCAGCCACACCATCCTAGAAACTCTGTAACTGCTGCAACAGTCACCCCTCCACCGCACGAAGCTTCTGCAACCAGTTGAAGCCTGGGAAGATCTCTCTCTGTCAGTGCCACAACCAGTAGCATCCTGCTGCAAGACCACGCACCAGTGCGCTCAGCTCCTCCCTTCTCCTCAAGCTTCACCACACCAGGCAGTCCCCTAGCCACTCTAGTAGAATAGAGCAGTAGGCTTTATTGCTTGCTGAAACGGCCGTGTACCTCACCTTCTCCAAAGCACCTGTGAGCAGCATCTCACCAATCTCCATAGCAGACCCGAGAGCAACCAATCCGCACAACCAGCAGGCCCTCCTCTGCAACCACCCTCCTGTTTTACTTCACTCTCTTCTCTTCTCTTTCTTCTTCATTTTATGTCTTTTGATGGCTACTATTTGTGTTTATTCTTTTTTATCTATGTTCTTTGCACAGTTTGAATTTTAATGTGTTATTTTGTCATGGTTATTTTAAATGTATTTTTTTTTTTTTGTGTTTTGTTTTGTTTGTTTCTTCCCATAAATTAGTAATGTAGATTAATTTAGGGTGTTCCTTTACCTATACAAACAACTTTGATTTTTAATTGAAGTTTGGTTTAGTTTGTTTTTTTTTTCGTTAAAGTTTTCATGTTTTTATATATGTCTGGGTATTTCCTTAAGTTTTCAAATACTAATTTTGGTTAAATTCTTATTTTTGTTAAGTTCGATTTTTAATATGTATGTGTGGTATTGAGTTTTCCATTATTGTGCTTTAACTTCCATGATTGAATGTTACCATTTTTATTACGCGTGTCCCAATGGTTTCTCTTAAGTAGACTAGGTTTTCTAATTCTTTGTTTTCTTTTATTTCTAGCCAGTTAGTTTAGGTTTTAAATACACTGTCATTTTAATTCCTCAAGTGGAAATTGACAATCTGTGAAACCCGAATCTGACTGAGTTCAAGTATCTTTTTAATTTCGAATTGGAATAACGTAAATTTGATATTAACGCATTCCCTTCCCTGAGGAGACGATCGGCCCTTGGCTTATATTCACGACAAACTCCTATACTTGGGATAGCTTC
Source organism: Malania oleifera (assembly GCF_029873635.1). NCBI lineage: Eukaryota > Viridiplantae > Streptophyta > Magnoliopsida > Santalales > Ximeniaceae > Malania > Malania oleifera. The sequence goes on along the minus strand of NC_080427.1, from coordinate 4,494,917 downwards.
CGATCTGCTCATTTTTTCGAGTGAGTCACCCTTCCTCACACTTCCTGTTTTTACTAAAAAAGTTTCCTTTTTTATTTTAAGCCCTGTCTTTTCTTTTCTTTGATTATGGAAAAACATACCTTTAGAGTTTTTCTAAATATATTTCTAAGTTTCTTTCTGTTGATTTTATGAGAGCTCAATTCAGTTTAATACTTGAATTCACGTGAACATTACATACAACCATCCTTTAAAGTTTTATATTCCTTTGATCTTCAAGTATGTCCTTGTTCTTCCAAATATTTGTAGTGTTCTGATATTTCTTTGAGATTTCATCAAGTTATCTTTCAATCCACTCGCTGCTTCAAGATCTTTTTTGATCCATAAACTTTATAATCTTTTGGCTTTCGTCACTATACCATTCTAAGCTTGTTGCCTTTTTTCCTAAAAACTTTCTCTTAAACACCATATTAAACACAGCTCATGATTTGTTATCAGCCAAAATAAGATTGTAGCTTGTTAGGGGGACTCAACAATCTCCCCATTTTTTTATGATGACAAATCGAGAGCAAAATAATAGAGATATATCATGGCTCCCCCTCCCCCCTTTTCACAAGAGCATGATATATTCATAGTCAATAAGTAATGAAATCTGTTACCCCTGCAATAATGACATAACCCCCATTCTCCATTCATCAAGATCCTCCTACATTTCATTAGTTTTACAACTATAGCATATTTAGCAATTTTTTTCATTTTTGCATTTCCATCTCTCAACCTCTCCCCTTTGGACATCAAATCAAAAAGGAGAGAGAGTAATACAAAAAAAAACCTCGTGAAGTCTGCAATATATATTTTACTGATAGAATCTTACAAACATAAATAACATACTATCTGGTGAAGCACTAATACATCCAAGTGGTTAATCGCAGCATAGTAAGACACATCAATCGAGGCTCCATAGACCCCTTTCATCTTCGTCTTCTTTTTTGTTCACCAATTTTTCACACAGCAATTCATCATCACTCGATGGAGCAGAGCTTATATCTATTGAGATTTTGCCTTTAGAAGAGCTAGCCAATGTTTCTCACTCTTGTCAAAAACTCTGCACCCAGGCTTGAACATGAGTTTTCACATTAGAAACCTTCTCCTTCGTGTCCAAGTCCCAATTGCATTCCATCACTGAAGGTCATCTAGTGATTATAAAATGTAACGAACCAAGAGGAGTTTATCCTAAGACTAAGCTGTATTGAAGGGGTTGGCATGGAAGGCTAAGGAGGTGGTGCAGATAATTTGACGATGTTCCCTTGTCAACCACCGTTTGAGTAGAGTTCTTATTCCTATATGCTTAAGAATAGTAATAAGAAAAGATATCGGAAGGGTGTTCTAATGAGTTAATGGTGTAAAGAACATTAAATAAGCATACCATATTTACCATCCCAGCATAGGGAAGACAATTACAACAGGGGCATCACAACTTTCATTATAACCATCCATTTGATAAGTAACACTTTGGAAGATCCAACCTTTTTTCCTTTAATAATACACTATCATAACAAAAACAATCTACGATGAAAATGATCATGAGAGACCGAAATCGGGGTAGGATTTATATGTAATAAGTTTTGTGCAAATTAGAGCTTGTGATTGAGCTGTTTTAAAGAGGTGATGCCCAAAGGAGATAGGTGTATCGTTTATGACTAGGGTAAAAATTTCCTCTGGGTAAATCCTTTGGACAATTATGACATTTTTTCTCAACAATGTGGACCTCAAAATCTCCTGCTACTCGAAGATTTTTTCCAAAGATATGGGAGTAAGATAATATTTTTGCCTAGAAGATTTTTTTTTTGATCCCATTTTCAACTGTTCCAGGATTTGCCATAGAAATCCTAGACCATGTTTGGATAGTATCATTTTCTTGATAATGTAATAACCCGATCCCACCCAATTTCCATAAACTTTTTCCATAATTTCGGGAAATCTGAATTGAAGATTGAACATCAAGACTATTAACCTAGATGTGCTCAGCTAAGCATATTTTGATTCCTATAAGTTGCTAGCATGCTAAGTTACCGAACCATTTCTCGACTTCATTATTCGTTGATCCTTGTCGAAGAGGAAAACCTCTTTGGTTACTAGTCCGATTTGAAAATCCGTGGCGGTTTGTATGAAGAGGAAGGCTTGATAAACCCTAGTTTTATATCGCGATTTGATGTGGAGGGTAGGTTTGATGCTCGGTTTAGGCTGATTTGGAATAAGAGTTTGTTGTGGAAAAGAGTCGGAAATAATCATTTTTGGGAGAGAAGAAGAAGGAGGCGGCACCTTAATGAATTTAAAAAGACATAAAACATGGTTTTAAACCCCTACCAGCCGCGAGCAGTCGCACTACTAGGATGAGGCAGGCGCTTTGTCAATAAAAAACTTGAAGTCAGTAGGCCTTGGACTAGCCTTGCACCTTGTGGCAGTCGCCTGCCAAAAGACAATTTTTTAGTTTGCTTCGCAAAAAAATCGAATATGCTCATCCCAATTCTTCTCTAATGATATGAATCGCTCTTCAGAGAGGGTTTTGTAATATATATGCTAATTGGTCATTTTATTTACAAATTCTAGTATAAAGTCTTCGTTTTGCACATGATCTCGCAAGAAGGGATGTCTTAATGTCAATATTGTTTTGTTCTTGAGTGAGATAAACACCGAATTTTTTGGAAAATTTATGCACTTGTGGTTTGTCACATTTTTTATGGGAATAAGTTTGATATTGACTTTTAAAATCTTTTAGTTTTGTTTCCATATACAATGTTTGGGCCACACAACTCCCAGCTGCTATGTATTCTTTCTATGCGTGGATAATGCTACATAGTTTGTTTTCTTTGTAAACCATGACTAAGAGTGTCATAGTGAAAATGACTTTCCACTTGTGCTTTTTCTCTCTTTCTTTCTTACT